>NC_141086.1:26823697-27333697 GCF_041138505.1 Cibotium barometz
ATTTGGAAAGAAACAAAGCATGTATTTCCACGTGATAGAAATGTGAGCAGAAATGCACTAGATGTTGTGCATTCAAATGTATGGGGTCCTACAAAAGTATTATGTGACATTTATTGATGACCACACAAGGAAAGTGTGGGTATACTTCATGAAGGAGAAGGGTGAGGTGTTCACTCATTTTTAGAATTTCAGAGTTATAATTGAAAAGCAAACAGGGAAATATGTAAAGTGCCTAAGGTCAGATGGAGGGGGAGAGTACTTCTCCAATGAGTTCTCTGCATTTTTGAAGAAGAATGGTATTCGGAGATAGTTTATATGCAGATACACTCCGCAGCAAAATGGAGTTGTTGTTGAGCGGAAAAATAGGCACATTGCTGAGATTGCACGAGCATTGATGGAAGAGAAGAATATACCGCATAGCTATTGGGCTGAGGCTGTTTCTATAGCACTTTACATCATGAATAGGACTCCAATTGTAGCCATACATGATGTAACTCCAGAGGAGAGGTTTACTGGCACAAAACCTGATTTGTCTCATCTGAAAGTCTTTGGATGCATTGCATATGTGCATGTGCCAGATGAGCCGAGAACTAAGCTGGATCCAAAAGCTGAAAAATGTGTGTTTATTGGGTATTCCCTTGAGCAAAAGGGATACATGTGTTATAACCCTGCTACACGTGAGTTGAGGGTAAGCAAGGATACATGTGTTATAACCCTGCTACACGTGAGTTGAGGGTAAGCAAGGATGTTGTTTTTGATGAGATGAGCAGCTGGTATGCTACTAAAAAAGAAGCTGTTGGGGTTGATGTGAGTGGAAATATGGTTGCACAGAATGCAAGTCAGCAATCACAGTCTTTGAGTGGACCAAGAGAGTCCTCATCTTTGATAGACCATGGAGTGGCAGGCTGCGTCATAATACCAATCCTGCAAATGTGATTAGTACATCACATAAAGGCAAAGAGAAAGTGATTGAGCCCCTTAGTATGCCTGACATTTCTGCAGGGCATTCTCATGTTGATGGAGAGTAGTGGCTCAGAGATGAGCCTTGATGAGGATCTTGGGATACCAGCTATATGAGAACACCTGGTGTAAAGAAGGCTATGGAAGCCATGAATGCAAAGCTACGAAGATCTGGGAGAGTGAAGAATCATGTGCAGAGGTTTACCTATGATGGTTATGTGGCACATCACTATGCATACATGGCAAAAGTTATACAGGTTGTAGAGCCCACGTTGTAGAGCCCACATGCATTGATGAGGCTGTTGGAAATGTGTGTTGGGAGAAAGCTATGGATGAGGAGATGGATGCACTATATGGAAATGAGACTTGGGATTTAGTGCAATTGCCTGAAGGCAAGAAAGCCATTGGATGCAAGTGGGTGTACAAAGTAAAACATAACAGTGAGACGGAAGCATAAGCAGGTACAAGGCCAGATTGGTAGCCAAAGGATATGCGCAGACATATGGCATTGATTATGAGGAAACTTTCAGCCCAGTTGTGCCAAGATGGCAACAGTGAGAGTTGTGATAGCAGTGGCTGTGTCAAAGCAATGGTCTTTATATCAAATGGATGTAAAGAATGCATTCTTGCATGGGGATTTGCAGGAAGAGGTGTATATGTTGTAGCCACCTGGTTATGAGAATGTGAGTCACCCCCCGAGCATGTTTGTTGCAGGTTGAAGAAAGCCTTGTATGGCTTAAAACAAGCACTAAGAGCATGGTCTGACAAGATTTTTGAATATATTGTCACTATTGGCTTTCATGTAACCAATGCAGATTTCTCGTTGTATGTGAAACACACTGATAGAGGGGTTGTGCTTGTTGTCATCTATGTAGATAACCTGATCATTACAAGGGACCATGATGGAGAGATCTTTGATGTAAAGATCTTGCTTAGACAGAAGTTTAAGATGAAGGATCTGGGGGAGCTCAGATATTTCTTGGGCATTGAGGTGATTAGGTCACCACATGGTATTGGATTACTGCAGAGATAGTATGGCTTGGACATGTTGTCCAAGTATGGTATGACAGGCTGTAAGCCTATCTCAGTGCCATTGGATCAGAATGGCAAGTTGAGTGCAGATTTATGAGAGATTTTGGAGGATCCTACTATGTATAGGCGCATAGTAGGAAGCTTGAACTACATGACGATCACCAGGCTAGATTTGAGCTATGATGTTGGGTTGGTGAGTCAGTTTATGCAAGTTCCTCGAAAGCCGCATTTGGATGCATTGAGACGCATACTGAAGTATGTGAGGTCTACTTTGCATTGTGAACTATTTTATGAAACTGGGATAGAGATATGTGTACATGGGTACACAGATGCTGATTGGGCTGGTAGTATCTCAAATAGAAGATCTACTAGGGGCTTCATGTTTTCTTTGGGGAGTGTTGCTGTGACTTGGAGCAACAAGAAGCAGCCTACGGTTGCTCTATGCAGTACAGAGGCCGAGTACAGAGGTGCTGCTATGGCAGCATGTGAGGTAGCTTGGTTGAGAAAGCTACTTACAGATTTAGGTCTATCAGTTGGATAGACAAGTTGTCATTTTCTGTGACAACATTAGCAGTATACACGAACCCAGTTTTTCATGCTCGCACGAAGCAAATAGAGGTCCACTACCATTTTGTCAAGGAGAAGGTTTTGGCAGGATACATTGACCTTGTTTATGTCAGCACACAGGATCAGACATTGACATCTTCACCAAAGCATTGGGTACAGACAAGCTCTGTAGATTCAGGACTTCGCTTGGTGTTCATGAGATGGAGTTGAGCTCGAGGGGGAGTGTTGAGATATCAAGCTCATCTAGTGAGGCGGTGGACACTGATGACCCGCCTGGGGGATAGGCCCAACACTTACACCATTGGCATGGTTGGTGAGATCATGGGTGATATGCGGCCAGTGGGATGACAGGCTGTGTGACAGCCATTCTAGAGACTGGCATGTATATAGCGCCAGCTCATTTAGTTGGGTTCACACTATAGAGAACCCTAGTATGTATTTGGTTGAGTACCTTTTCATATGGTGTGTACCCTTATCTTTGTATATGGTGTGTTGAGTGTTGTGTGAAGAAGAAGAAGATTTTCAGCCTCTCACCTTGTGTGTTCTCTTTTAGGGTTTTGTGAGTGTGTGCGTGCTTGCAAGAGCTCAAGCTCTCTTCTTCCCTGCATCTTTTCACATATATGTATATGAATGTATGTGTTAACCCATGACGGACATTGAGACATACTATGTTTTACGTCATTAATTTAAATATTCTGAGTCATGGGCCGGGCTTGTCGGTACCATATGTTAAGGATAAAGGGATTGGGTGATCGCCGATGAGAGGCGCACCTTGAATATCAGTAGGATAAGGGTTAGGGTCGGCCGACCATGTATGGGCGCCCAAGTGTGAACGGCCAAGTCACCTATAAGAGTCAAATGTAACCCTAAAATCCTCATTCTCATGTGTTGTGAATACAAGAGTGCTCTTGCCTTATCTCTTTGGTTTCCTTCTCCTGCGTGTGAGAGAGAGAGAGAGAGAGAGTGAGAGAGCGATCGAGCACTGTGTAGCGGCACGGCGGCGGCGGCGGAGAGGCGGTAGAGCGGCGCGACGGCGGCTCCTCCTTCACGGCTGCGACCCGGGAATCCTTCAAGGCGGCAGTTAAGCGGTGAGTGACACACCTTTTGCATTCTGTTTTGAGCTTCCTTCCCTGGTTGTATGCTTGCAGCCATCCGTGGCTCGCATACCGTGTCCGGCAAGTCCCCAGCTACGACCTGTGCGGCGAAAGCGCACATTTTTGGCGCCGCTGCCGGGGAGTTGCCCTGCACCAAGCTCCAGTTTGCAGCTCGGCTGCTGCGTGAAGTTTAATCTACACTGTAGGAAAGCGACTGTGTGTTTGTTGTTAAGTTTTTTTTGTGTTTTGCAATATGTTTCTGTAATTTGTCTTCTATATTTCTGCTATTTTTCCGCTCCGCGTGTGGGCGTGCGATCTGTTATCTGGTTTTCTGCGTGTGGGGGGATTTCTGAATCCCCAGGACCTGTGCTGTGTGCGAACCGCGCCGCGGCCAAGGCTGAACCCAAAGAAACCCTAGAAAACTTATCTCCCAAAAAAAAACAGAAAATAAAAAATTATAAAAATTATAAAAAATAAAAAAGAAAAAATTAAATTTTATTTTCAAAGAAAGAACCAAACGTGTGGAGAGGAAAGATTTTCTAATTGGAGAAAAAATTTTTGAAAAGAAAGAACCCCACGACCCCCGTCCCGGCCTCGGTCTCGGTCTTTTGATATATATATATAGGAGAGTAAGCCTCCATAGCTTTCTTTCAAGTGAGAGCTTATGGGAAGTTGTGCCCTATATGTAGCCCACTCCCCAAGGAGTAAAGTGAGTATGTGGGATAAAGCCCTCACCCTTTCCTCCACAAGCAAATAGGCTTTTGCCCCTTCCCTCCAAGGGAAACGGACTGTTTTGAGGACCACGGGAGCTCTGGATAGGCGAACACGGTGCTGTAAAGCACACTAGGACCCTTTAAACGATACGCTCGTTTCGAGCTATCACACGCCCTAGTCCAAGTTCAACCGTAAGTAAGGGGGTCAAAAACGGGTTAAAAACAACACAAAAACAAGTAAAAACGGGGTGCGAAACACCTAAGAAACCACTTGTGTGAGTTTCAAGGGTAGTTACCAACGCACGTAGGGTACCCACGTCACATGCATCTACGTTCTGGTCGGGTATTAGAGCCTGAGCCACTAGAAAGCGTTTCAGTTTACGCAGGCTCACACCATCCCTCCACGTTGGCATCTTGGCCTTCGGCTGGAACCCAAGGGAGTGCAACCCAAGATCCACGAATAGTGGATAGTGACTCGTCTTCCGACTCAGAAGTCATGGAAGGACACCCTACCAAGAACCCTGAGGAGACAAGCCAAAACATGCCAGTGTGGGCCCCACAACCTGGATCTAGCATGTTTAGTCGTCTAATAGAGACTTTTAGTAGAGCTACACGCTCTGAACATGCGACAAGCGAAGTAAATGAAGAAGGAGGGGTAGTGGATTCGCCATTCACATCTTATGTAGACCCTACCCTCCCAAAGAGTGTCCATGTGGATATTCTACCCACTTCGTTTAATGAGGGCCCTACTGAGCTACCACCTTCCGATACTCTTCCTAAAGTAGAGGTCCCTAGAAGCCAATCCATAAGAAGTGACATTGCGTCCACTTCAAGAGAACCGTTTGGCACACCAAGTCTAGATGGGATATTTCTCAATGAAAATTGGGAATATGATCTACACACAGAGACTCTAACGGACCTATACACGGGTTACACATACCATGTAGGTTGGTTAGAAGTCCTACGATCTACATCTAGCACCACTAATCTAGAGGAGCAACAACACATGATATGTGATGTTATTCATAGAATTATCCAAATTGAGAGGCAAAATAGGGGAGTGGACCTAGTTTCCACTGGCCCTATGAGGTTTTTGGATACGGGCAAGGCCAAACAACCAACCCTATCACAATTGGAGACTCCCTCGGTGAGTCCCATAGACCCTTCATATGTTGTTTCGCCTGGAGTCTCAATGCAGGTTGAGCCCACGAGTAGTAACTTTAGCTTTCCAACCTTGGCTCAACTTTCCATTAGGGAATCCGCAATGCCTACCCCAATGATGAGCATAGCTGAAAGTGCACCTGTTACCGCTGTAGTTAGTACGACACCGCTACCTAGTGGAACAGTACCTACAACAGTGCATGGTAGTGCCTATCGGCCTTATGTACCTATTGCTACTCATGCTCATGTAGCTCCTACGCCTCCTAGAATGCCAATGGCGTATGCTCCAAGACCGCCTTATCACCACCCTTATCCAAGAGGAGCTAGGCCTAGCCACATATCATATCCTATGTCATTTGCCAACCTACTCAGACCAACGCCAACTCCTATCAGCCAGGCTATCTCGGAAGTGCCTCCACCAGCTATGCCTGCTCACCTAGGTGATCTCGCAGCGTTTGCTCAGACGATTGGACGATCTATTGCGGAAAACATGCGGGGCATGCCTGAGAGAGAACCTAGAAGCAAGGCAGTACAAGTGGCTAAGCTCACTCAAAACTTCAGTGGTAACGAGGATGTTAGGAAGCACATTGAAGTCTTTGAACACGTGTGTGATTCTTTGGAAGAGCACAATGAGCTGCATAAGTGTAAAGCCTTAGGCTTAACCTTGAGTGGGAAGGCCGGAGATCGGTATCGAACCTTAAGGGTTGAAGAGCGCACTCACTATCCCACTCTCAAGAGATTGTTCTTGAAAGAATACATACGCGAGGGTGTGCTTTGGGGGGTAGCATCTCAACTTCAAAAAGCCGAACGCGAGGAAGGGGAGTCAGTGAGAGACTTTATAAGTCGATTGAAGCATCTAAATTCTCGCTGCACTCCTGATGAACGCTTCAATAACAACCAACTCCTCGATAGATTCATCCGAGGATTGCGCCACGAGGACATTTACAATGGCCTAGTCATTAGAGGTCTTACAACGTGGGAAGCAGTCACTACCAATGCAATCCAGTTAGAAGACAACTTGATGATTGCAGGTAAAAAGGTGTCTTCAGAAACAAAATCCGTTAGTTCGCAAGTATCTGGGCATGAGCCAATGACGGTAAAACCTATTGCCAAGGAGCCCAAGATATCCGAAATGTCTGTGACCGATCTTACTAAGGCTCTCCAAGAATACTTTAGGGGTAATCGAGCTCCCCAGAATAGCCATATGTACCCAAGGAGAGAGCAACAATGGTGTTCGGTGTGCTTAGGACCACATAGCACGAGTGAATGTCCCACATTCAGAGTCAAATTCAATGGGAATTGCAATGCATGTGGTAAGTATGGCCATCAATCTAAAGATTGCCTAACCCTTAAGCGAATGTTGGCAAACCAGGCACCACTAGCTTGGTCAAACACACCTCA
Source organism: Cibotium barometz (assembly GCF_041138505.1). Taxonomy (NCBI): domain Eukaryota; kingdom Viridiplantae; phylum Streptophyta; class Polypodiopsida; order Cyatheales; family Cibotiaceae; genus Cibotium; species Cibotium barometz. Next base: position 26,830,626 of record NC_141086.1, read on the forward strand.
AGTACCCGCGCTAATGCCTGCACAACCTGTCGAGCAACCGTCACAGCACATAGTTCCAAGGAATCCGAATGTAGCCCACCAGTCTGTGCCGTTACCACCGCCAGTGCTAGGACCACAACCTCCACATCCAAGGATTACCCCAATAAACCAGATGGGTTGTGAGTCACATAATGCATGTGGGGATTATGAAGAGGAAATAGACCCTACTGCTCCATACGGGATTGATACGTTTGAAATGATTCCCCAGTACTACATGGAGGATCATTTCGGGCAAGTCAAGCCTGTATATCAAGCGGCTGCTCTCGCCACAAGAGGGCAAAACCTTAATACTTTGGCGAGGAGACCACCTCTTCAATGCTATGATTGTGGTGGACTGCATCGTGTAGCGGAGTGCCCTAATAGGTTACAGAAGATCGCTCCTCATATGCAACCAAATCAAGGGAGCACATCGGGAATGCCGGTACTTACATGTAATCGTTGTGGCATAGATCATTTGATCGCTCAATGCCCACATAATCCTAATGCACCCAAGATTATGCCATTGAATTTGGTTGAGGTCACCAACCAAGCACGAGGAACCACACCTGTTGTACCCGTGAATGTAGTTACACGGTCAATGCTTCAAAATCAAAACTACATTCTTGAAGAGAGGGATACTGCGTCAATCGCTCAGGCAAAGAAAAAGAAAACACGACGAAAGAGATCGCTTAATGCCACGAGCTCCAAGCCCAGTTCAAAGACTAACATAGGGACAGGAGACGACCCCGTGTATATGAATGATCCTGAAGATGATTCTGATTCAATAGAAACCATGGGGACCAAAGCCACTACCTTAAGGGAGGAACCCACTCGGGAGCTCAATGAAGGAGAATCAAGCGAATACATGAATAAGGGGAAACAGAAGGAAACTTCCTCGGCCCCACAACCAAGTCAGTTAATGCCCTCTCGACCACCCAAACTGACTGAGACTCCTCAAGACAAGCCACGTGGGCCAAAAACCCTCAAGAAAAAGATTGGAACTTACCCAAACCCAGTTGAGGAGATTGAACAAGTGCAACACTTAAGGGGTTTGGTGGAAGAAACACAAAGAGAACTGGAGCCAAACCCTAGAAAAATCAACATTCCAGACACAGTGTTTCCTACGCAAGTTCAGCCTCACAGGACCCATAAACCGTTAGCTATACCTAGTATCATTCGGGAAGAAAGCGAGGATAGGACATCCGGAAGTGGGCAAACACCCTTCTTGCTGGAAAGAATGTTTAGTGAGGGACTGCCTGACCCCATTGAAGAGGAAGTGATTCCATCTTCACCAGTCCCTAGTCAAGGGGCGATGTCTCGAAAAGTACCATTGAATGTGTCTAAGCTAATGGATTTCATGTCCTCTGAGATCAGAACCACGATCATATCCAAATTATACGGAGATCCTGAGCTATTCTTAGCTCTTCGGGCATTTCTCAATGGAGAACTAAAGGCGGGGCTACCACAATTTGCAATATGGATAGACCCGACACGCTTCAAGATGAAGGAGAACATTGGGATCTACAACCCAACCTAGATGTCGTGGAAATACCTGTTAACAAGTTGGGACAGTACTTTGAAGGGGACGAATCTAATGCCACCCTCCCCATTACTACCAAGGGATTAACTCTAAAGGGAATCCTTGATGGTGGTGCTGGAGTGAGCATTGTGACTAAAAACTGTTGGGAATCTATGGGAAGGCCTCACCTCGAAGTCACAAACATAGTGGTTAAGATGGCAAACGGAACTATTGCTAAACCTATTGGAATGTTAAGGGACCTTAAGATCAAGGTCCTGGGATACAAGGTAAAAACATACCTTCATTGTAATGGATTTCTCCAAGCATCCTATGTCATATCAAATGATCTTAGGATGTCCTTTCATGAGGGAAGCACAAATGGTACATGACTGGTCGAAAAACCATGTCTACCTACAATTCCAGGACTGTCATTTGAGTTGATCTTGAGAATGGTCGTGCACATCCTTTAGGAAGCAAGGTTATCATTGATAATCGATCGGATACCACTATTCACTCCGCCCCATTAAGGTATTGCTATACATGCAAAAAAGAGACTGATGATGGGAAAGATTCTCCTTATATGGATGTCCTACCGGGTATGACTGAGTCGGATAACGTGGATTGGGTACACCTAGCGGCAACCATAGACACATGGGGAAATAGAGGCACAAGTTGGGTAACACCTGAGGGGCAAGATATGCCACCATTAGTGCCAATAAACATGATAGGTGTTATGCACTTGACTCCTGATGGCGAGAAAGTGGCAAACTCCACCGACACTGAAAGTAGCGAAGACTCTGACCAATGCAACTCTGAGTATGAATCTCAAGAAGAAACTGACTCGGAGCTTAATGGGAGGGATAACTCAAATATTCACCCAAATGTGGAAGCAATGTGCTCAAGGCCTAGGACAGTGGCCTCCTGCAGTTTATCCGAAAGTGAAGATCGACCAAGTGAGTCCGAATCTGATAGAAACAAAAATCAAAAACTTGGTAAGAAGAAAACGAGACATAAGCGCCAACGCTATCGAGCTAATGTACGCACTGCAATAAACAAGGAAATATCCACTGCAGAATGGCTTAGTTATGTAGGAGCCATTGATGCTCATCGGAAGATAGCGGATAATTGGGGACAATACCTCCAAAGTGTCATGTGGTGTATTCCGCAACCTCATGACGTCGCCCAATTAGAAATCGAAGAGAAGCCGAAACTAAGTCGTACTGCAAGAAGGCGGCAAAACCAAGAGTTGGCTCAACAACAAAAGGAAGCGGAATTGAAAGAAAAAAGCCTGGCACAACAAGAACCAGTAGACTTACACCTCGCACCCGAGCATTTCAAATCATTCACCACAGGGGAACGTAAAGTAGTCTACACAAAAGCCCAACGAACACCTACCAATGGGAGTAGCGGTGTCTACGATGGCCCTGCGGTAGTTAAGGAGATAGACTTAGCAGATCCGGGTGAGGAGTCTAAACCAGTTTTTATTGCTCAAGACTTCACCAAGGCGGAAAAAGCTGCACTTACGAAGCTTCTTAAAGAATTCAAGGACATATTTGCTTGGACATATCATGATATGAAGGGTGTTCCACCCTCGGTGGTGCAACACACGATTCCAATGATTAGCACTGCTAAACCAGTCCAGCAACGTCCCTACCCAATGAATCCTAAGTATGCAAAGATTGTACAAGAGGAAATTGAAAAGCTGGTAAAATGTGGATTCATATACCCAATTGAGCACTCAGAATGGGTTTCTCCGATAGTCATCGTACCAAAAAAGAATGGGAAACTCAGAGTGTGTGTTGATCTCAAAAAGGTTAATGCAGCCACCAGAAGGGATCATTACCCCTTGCCATATTCTGAACATGTGCTTGAAAGAGTGGCAGGCAAGGAGGCATATAGCTTTTTAGATGGGTACTCGGGTTACAATCAGATCACAATTGCAGTCGAGGACCAAGCTAAAACAACATTTATCACGGAGTTTGGAGTGTTTGCCTTTCGCGTCATGGCTTTTGGCTTGACCAATGCACCTGCAACATTCCAACGATTGATAAACACGGCCTTTAAGGAATATCTAAGGGACTTCTGTGAAGCTTTCTTAGATGATCTTTGTGTTCATTCCTCTTGGGACGAGCACTTGATGTGTTTACGAAAAATATTTGAAAGGTGTAGATTATATCGCATCTCATTGAATCCTTTCAAATGCCAATTCTGGGTTAAACACGGAGTTATCTTAGGGCATATAGTGTCCAAAAATGGGATTTCCACTGACGAGAGTAAAATCAAGGTCATTTTGGAATTACCCCCACCCACCAACTACAAGGGAGTCCAACGCTTTATGGGCCACGTTGGTGATTATCGAAGGTTTATTCTCTTCTTCACCGAGATAGCTCGACCATTGTATAAGCTTCTCATCGAGTTTATTTGGACCGAAGAATGTGACCGTGCCTATGAGCTATTAAAGAAGGCCTTGGCGAGTGCTCCAATCTTGAGAATGCCTAACTGGGATTTACTCTTCCATGTGCATATTGATGCATCAAACTTTGCTATTGGGTGTGTGTTAACTCAACCCGGAGAACACAAACTAGACTACCCCATTAGCTTTGCCAATCGCCAGTTGAACGATGCTGAGATGAACTACACCACTACAGAGCGAGAAGGGTTGGCAATGATATATGCAGTAAGGAAATTTCGTTATTACCTCCTTGCCACCAAGTTTGTTTTCTATGTGGATCATCAAGCATTGTTGTATCTGGTAAACAAACCATGCTCCACAGGAAGAATCACACGATGGCTATTGATTCTTCTTGAGTTTGATTTCACTGTTGTTGTGAGACCTGGCAAAAAACATGTTATGGCTGATCATTTGTCTCGCATACCTAATGGTGAGGCTCCTACGGGGGTTGATGATGACTTACCGGACACTTCCCTGTTCATGGTGGAGACAATGCCTGAATGGAGTGAGAAGATTGTTAACTTTTTGGTTAATGGCTTCCCACCCAAGGAGCTTCGTAAAGATCTAGCTCGAAAGCTAATCAAAGAATGCGAACCCTATTGCCTGATAGCCGGGACTCTTTATAAAAGAGGAAAGGATGACGTTCTTAGGCGTTGTGCTCGAGAGGATGAGTATCTATACATTTTACAAGAGGCACATATGGGCGTAGCCGGTGGTCACTTCTCAGGAGACTTAACTGCGCGAAAGATCTTACAATCAGGGTATTGGTGGCCCACTATGTTCCAAGATGCATCACTCTTTGTGAAGGGTTGCGATGAATGCCAACGATACAAGAAACCCCAGAGGAAAGATCAGATGCCCCTACATCCAATCAAAGTAAACCAACCATTTGAAAAGTGGGGTTTAGACTTTGTAGGTCCGATTAGCCCAGCGGCCCGAAACACACAATCTCGCTATATTATTGTGGCCACTGACTATATGACCAAATGGGCTGAAGCAAAAGCGACACGTAAGGCAGATGCAAGGACAACAGCCAAGTTCCTCTTTGAAAATATAATCACACGATTCGGTTGTCCTTTTGAACTTGTGAGCGACAATGGTACGCATTTTATAAATGAAGTGATTAAGGAGCTCACAACAAATTTCATGATATCCCATCATAAATCTACTCCTTACTATCCGCAAGCGAATGGCCAAGCCGAGAGTACCAACAAGACTTTAATCTCTATTTTGACAAAGACAGTTGAAGCTCATCGCACGGATTGGGATCTAAAGCTTACGACAGCTTTATGGGCATATCGTACTGTGTACAAAGTGGCTATTAATTGCACACCATTCAAAATGGTATATGGCCAAGAAGAAGTCATGCCATGGGAATTTGTCATTCCTAGTCTTCGTGTTGCTACTCAAGAGGGATGGGATGGTAATCCTTTAGCAGAGCGTCTATATATCCTTGAGCGGCTAAACGAAGAAAGACAATTGGCTGTATACAATGCCCTTGTGGAGAAGGATAGAAGGAAAAAATGGTTTGATCGCCATCTAAAGGACAAGGACATCAAGGTTGGGGATAAAGTCCTGATGTATGGAGTGCGAAACGAAAAGAAGAAGCTCAAATATGCTGGTAAGGGACCATATAGAGTATGTGAAATTACCCCGCAAGGTACCATTAGAGTGGAGACTCTCGACGGAGTTGAAACCATTGGATTCCTTAATGGGAGTAAATTCAAAAGATACTATGACCCCCTGAGCCAGGAGGAGTTACACGCAATCCATCAAAAGAAGGCAGCTAAAGAACAGGCTGAGCTTAAAAAGATACAAGCAAGAGTCGAAGCCAAAGAACGTCAACAGCGTGCTAGGAGACAACGAGAAGCCAACTTGGGAATTACGCAAGTATTTTTCCAAGAAGCAGAGGAGGATGCACTGGAATCTGACCCACCTCTAAGATACCCAATTGAGTTACAGAGTCCTTACGGGGAGGTGCTGTATAATGCATTATTGGATACAGGAGCTCAACACAATTTGCTATCATATGGCGTGTGGTGTCAACTGGGAAAACCACCTTTATCCAAGAGCTCTATCCAAGTTCAAGGAATCAACAAGAAGAAAACCCCTGTCTCAGGAATTCTGCACACTCCGGTTGCTTATGACAAGGGAACCATAATTCAAAGCTTTTTGGTTATGCCTGCTGGTACCATGGAAGGGACTGTAAACTTAGGGCGCAAATGGATGATGGCCACCAAATGCAATATCGATTGGGCAACCAGACGAGTCACGACGCAAGAACCAACACTAAATCTGACCGCTCAAAATCCCGCACCTAAGTCATCCACTCAAATATTAGATAATGAAAAATCACAAAGTCCAGTGGCAAAACCATCTTCGATTGTTGGCCACCCCTCTAACGCTTCAACGCCAAGAGTGGAAACAGGCAAGGTGGTCCCTAAAGCTTTGCTTACTATGCCAAAGAGTACATACAAATGGGTCTTCAAAGCTTCGCTAACAGCTACTTCCCCTGCTCAATCTCGTTCCGCCACCAAGAAGCCTCGTAAAAGGAAAGCAGCTACCCACCCGAAAAAGGGCAATGTAACATCACGATGGATCCCTAAAAAATTATTAGTAGCCCAAGGGTACTACGAGGGAAATGACCAGATTTGGGTCCCTAAACATAAGCTGAATCCCTCTACATCACCTGTAAAACCTTGCAAACCAATTGTTGCCACCCCAACAATAATTCAAGATCGTGGTAAGGGAAAGGTAACAGAGTGCTCCACACCACTTCTTCCAGAGTTAGTTTGGATTCCCAAACGATATCGATCATTACCACCTAGCTCAGGAAGGGGGGAGCCACATGAAGCTTCTAGCTCCTCATGCCAGGCACACACTCATATAGAAGTTTCTACATGCTCTACACCTACTCTTGTCAACACCCAACAAAAAACCGATAAGTCTGCGTCTCCCCTTGTAATAGTATCGTCGGAAACCATTTCCTCCATTCGTCAATGGGAGCGTACACTACCATCTCTGCAATTGGATGTGGCCACAAGGGTCATAAAGAGCTATCTGCCCACATCACAACCTATGACCCGCTGGGCAAATTGGTTCCAAGAGGCTGCAACATCATTGCAAATAATATGATCTACCCAAGGAAAGGGGGAGCATGTACTCACGCTCGACATTCTAATGCTTCCTCCTTAACCTTCTCCCCTGACCATGTAATTGCCAAATTCAAGGGGATGTATATATATAGCTTCATACATTTAAAAAAAAAACAAAGAAAAGAAAAACAAAAAATAGTAAAAAGAGCAAGAGCACAAAAACAAGAGAAATATCCGTATACAATCAAGAACTAGATTGTCCTGTCATAAACCTACTGATGCTATATCTGTGTTTGCAGATATGGCAGATGCCCGATCATCATACACTTCACCCACTCCTACCTTTGGTGAGAGGTATCATCTATACCTTTCTCAGATATTCCACATGTGCTATCCTGTAATTGAAACTGAATGGGATCATATAGATGTACTAGCCAGAGAAGAAAATGTTGAGGAATTAGAATGGCTAATTCGCCTATTGACCATGACTGACCCCTACTCCGTAGAGGACATATCCCCGATAGCCCAATGCTTTCCTTTTCCACAAGATGACTATCCTCGCATGGTTACATTTTTGATGAGTTTATGTGGATGGGAAAATGAAAAGGAAATATCTGACAATGATGAATGGACGGATGAAACTCATGGCACTACTGAGATTGACTTTATTTGTTTGGATGATGCGGATAGAGGCTTAGCCTTAGGGCTAGAGCCAGGACTCTACAACATCCTCTTACCGTATCCTCAGTAGTAGTGTGGTGACTGGTAGGTAGGTTAGCGTTTTCAAGTTTTTTCTAGTTTAGATTCCTTAAACAAGTCTTGAAATTTTCACACTGATGTGCCTCTCGAGGTATAGTGCTTGTTAGTTGATTGTACAGGTTAAAAAGTTTGAGGTGGGTTCGCTTCCAAGTCCAGAGAATGCCGCAACGTTCATCAAAATATATCTACATCAAATTGCAAGCTGTCTCGTCAAATCAAGGAGATCTCCAATTACAGGTGTAATTCTTCCATACCCACTCTCTTTCGTTTTTACTGTTCAATCAATTGCATAAACTATAATGCATGACCACATGGAAATTGTCAATGTACTACTTAGTTTTTGAAGTTGCTTGCATGCTAGTGTAAATCATTAATGAGCTTAACTTTATTGGAAATATTCCTAGGCAGCATGACGTCTTTAGTTAACCTTGGAATACGATTGTCTTAGGTCTAGGGTAAAACCATCTTAATGTTTGACACCTGGACATGTGTGTGTTGACCTCTAGGACATAGCTATTACCCCTTTGTTGAAAGGATGCAAGACAAATTATAGTTCAGGAGCGAGGATCAAAAGAAATAGATTTAAAAAAAAAAAGCCTACAATAAATGGCAATACAAGTCTATGATGTGCTTTAATGTTGGCCTATCGCCTTATTGATACTTGGTAGGCGAGGAGTATTCTACTCCAAACCGATGCCTTGGTTGGTAGGGGGTAGCCTTGCCTAAAGTGAGCTAATAGATTCCTGGATAATGCCTTGTGTTAAACATGGTACCAGGATCGATGTTAGTTTTGCCTTAGGAAGGTCGCCATTGTGTAAAAATTGTCACGTGCATTTAAAAAAAAAAAAAGGCAAAAGGCTCCTGTAGCTCTAATGTTTCTTGTGTCCCTAGACTCGTGGTATTAACTTGTTCTTAGAGTAGACACAGTGTGGTCATCTGTTTATTTATTAAGCTTGGTTATTTACCTTGACTTAGGCCAGTTATAAACCTTGATTAACCTTTGACACCTTGCTTACTCTTGATTTACTTTCAATAATTTTAAACTCCTGTTAATTTGCTACACTAGCTCATTCATGTGACCCTTAAACTAAGTTCTCATAACAACATCCATTGTGGTCTAACATGCTTGAATTTATACACTTTATATCTTTTGAATTCCAGCATACTTTCACTCTACTTCCCTGTTTTGCAGACGGTCAACAACAACAACCCTCTCGAGCTTACCATACCATAGCTTCCGAGGACGGAATCTACATTAGGAAGGGGGGCATGTTAACCCATGACGGACATTGAGACATACTATGTTTTACGTCATTAATTTAAATATTCTGAGTCATGGGCCGGGCTTGTCGGTACCATATGTTAAGGATAAAGGGATTGGGTGATCGCCGATGAGAGGCGCACCTTGAATATCAGTAGGATAAGGGTTAGGGTCGGCCGACCATGTATGGGCGCCCAAGTGTGAACGGCCAAGTCACCTATAAGAGTCAAATGTAACCCTAAAATCCTCATTCTCATGTGTTGTGAATACAAGAGTGCTCTTGCCTTATCTCTTTGGTTTCCTTCTCCTGCGTATGAGAGAGAGAGAGAGAGAGAGAGAGAGTGAGAGAGCGATCGAGCACTGTGTAGCGGCACGGCGGCGGCGGAGAGGCAGTAGAGCGGCGCGACGGCGGCTCCTCCTTCACGGCTGCGACCCGGGAATCCTTCAAGGCGGCAGTTAAGCGGTGAGTGACACACCTTTTGCATTCTGTTTTGAGCTTCCTTCCCTGGTTGTATGCTTGCAGCCATCCGTGGCTCGCATACGGTGTCCGGCAAGTCCCCAGCTACGACCTGTGCGGCAAAAGCGCACAGTATGATATCTCTTCAAATTAATGATAAATTGGTGAAACAAGGCTAATGACATGTTCTAGCACTTACATAAGTAAATAGTTAAAATTTGATATAATAATTCGTGGGCATGAATGTATGATATCTCTTCAAATTAATGATAAATTGGTGAACTCGTGGTGGATGGTGGATAGGTAGGAGGATGCTCATTTGATCATCACATGTAAGCAAGGTGGTCTAACAAAGCATTTTTTAAATGCCAAACTTTCTACATGTATGTGTATCTAATTATGCTTGTGTATATTCATATTAGATGTACCTAATTGAATGTTGCTTTAATTTGAGACTCGTCTCAATTCTAAAAGAGGGTCATCCCACATATAGTATTAAAAGATGCCTCTCTCGATCCTAAAAGAGGGTCATCCCTTATATAATATTGAAAAATGCTTTTTCTTTCTCTCTCTCTCTCCCAAACACACACGTGCACACACACACACGCACGCACACGCACACACACACACATTCACTTTTATTAGCTTAATCCCTCAATTTATTTATCTCACTCACACACAAACACACCCACATATACATTTAGATACTCTCTCTCTCTCTCTCTCTCTCTCTCTCTCACACACACACACACACACACACGCACACGCACACGCACACACACACACACACGCACGTACGCAAGGGCGCGCGTATGTGTACGCACATTGGACATGAGATTCAATGCATGATCCTAGAAAAAAAAGATTCTAGACTCTAAACCCTAAACCTTAGACTCTAGACACTAAACCCTAAACCTTAGACTCTAGACCCTAAATCATCCTAAATTCTAAAACTCAAAATTATAAACCCTAAACCCTAAGCATAAATCATAAACCTTAAACCTTAGACCCCAAACCTTAAAACTTAAATCCTATAATCAAAATCCTAAACCCCATACCCTAGACTCTAGACTCTAAACATCAAACCCTAAACATTAAATCCTAAAAAACAAAATCTTAAACTCAAAACGCTATACTCCAAACTCTAAACCCTAAACCCTAGACCCAAGACCCCAAACCCTAGACCCCAAACCCTAAACCCTAAATCCTAAGTCCTAGACTCCTAACCCGAAACTCTATATCCTAGACCCCCAACCCTAAATCCTAAACATCGAACCCTAAAACCTTATACTTGAGACCCCAAACACCAAACTAATCCCTAGACCCTACATTTTAAACTTTATACCTTAACCAAAGACACCAAAACATAAACCCTATACCCTAGATTCTAAACCATAAACCTTAAATCTTAAACCCTACATCTTAGACCCCAAACCTTAAACCCTAAACCTTATGTTCGAAATCCTCAAACCCTATATTCGAAATCCTAAACTCTAAATCTAAGATTTCCAAACCCTCAACCTTAGAGTATGGTAGAAGAATCACAATTGAGACTATATATGTGTTGTAGAATCACAATTTGTAAATTCAAATAGTTTATGTTCGAAATGAAAGCTATTTTAAAATTTATTTTAAGTATACCTTGCTCCTTTTAAATGAACAAGGAACAAAGGGTTGATAGGAACAAGGAACAAAGGCACATGGAGGACGCATATCAGAAACATTCCCCATTCGAATTTTGGCCAGCTATGCGCCCAACGGATTCAAAGTAGGATTCCTTGCAAGGTCTTTTTTAGTGGGTGGATGAGAAGGCTCCGCAAGATTTGGGCAGCTGGAGGTGAGGGCGAAGACCTAAGCTTTGTTGTGTGGAGTATTTGGCTAGTGTGAAGGCAAAGGAAGAAGGAGACATCTCATGCCCTTGTTCATACCATTTTGCAGAATTTGTCCAATCCAACGCCTCAGTTCTAGAAGGTAAGCTTTCAAACCGGACAATCAAATTCATACCTTACCAAGATGGGTCTCCTTTATAGTATGCTCAACATTCTTATATGGACCTCTCTTTAGGCAAAGCTAAGGAGAATGAGTGAGAGTTTAACGGCACATCATATGTAAGGGCACTCATTACCTCAGCCACCGCCTTGAATGACCATCATCCCGGCCGATGTAGTGTTAGATGAAGATGCTCGACTCATGGGTCTCCGTCTTAAATGACCATCATTGCCTCCTCAGCCAGCCCTCATTGCCTCAGCCACAGTCTTGAATGACCATCGTTACCTCCTCAGTCAGTCATCATCGCCTTAGCCACAGTTTGCAAGGCCATTCTTTCTTGCAACAATTAACTATAGGTTTCCCATAATGTATATTATATATTACAATATAATACATTATATCATTAAGAATACTACATCCCAAGGACAAGATGGTCAACTACATCCCCACATGCTTAACCCATGTATATTTGACATGATCAAAGATGGTCCCCAATCCATGCATACACAATCAGTGCCCTAGATTCTCTCAGCCTGCTAGAAATACAGGTACTTATGCCCAACTTTGGAGATCTCCTATAGTCTCAATCTCTTTGCTTATAAAGCATTCCCCCACGTGTTGGTCACTTAGCTGGACCATCTCAGATGTGCCACCTCGTCATCTCTACTACATCGAGGTCAACTCATTCCATCATGCTATTTGCAGAAGCTGGAAAAAAAAGAGCGCAAAGTCTCTAGGACTGTAGCTCTTGAAAATCTATTCTATTAAATACAGATACCTTGCTACATCTAAGGTGATTTCTAAGTAATTCGCTCCATTCTTTCTTTAGTGTAGATTTGGTGATCTTGTGGAGACTAATACCATCATCTAGGAGAGAGAGAGAGATTTGGTGTCATGTGAGCCATATATCAGGTTTAACACAGTAAATGTTATGTATTCATGGAGGTCCCCTGCCATGGCTGTGAAGCCTTTTTAAGTTTATACCTATGCATACATACATGTCTAGCACATCACTAAGCGGGATTGGATATGGTGGGCTCCAGAGCGGCTTCATCACAAATTGTCGTGGTGACAAGGTCGGATGCTTCTCATTCTGCCTGTGGATCTGAGTGTTATGGGTGATCTCTAGACTCCCTACACCACCCGTGTGTCAGATCTGAGTTGTGAGTGTGATAGTAGGAGTCGAAAGGTCCAAATTGGGATCTTACATTCGTGTGTTCTCTCTCCAAGGACCCTGTCCAGTATGTCTGAGCCTCGGTGTTTCGTGTCATGCGAGGAAGAGGCCAAAGCGGTTGAAGCTGCTTTGTGCCAAGCTAGGTTTTGCTTCATGGTAATTCTCCTGCATCCCCAGTGATGCCATCCGGGTTCATTTACTGTCCCTCAGATTGGGGAGGGTTCATTTACTGTCTGCAACAACATCATGGCAGAGAAGAAAAAGAAGAAATGTACAATATGTTTGCACATAGATCATCAGATACATGACTGTCCTTATATGTGTGAACCCTGCAGAAAAGGGGATAAATGCACAGTTTGGTGCATTGTAGATCTTCAAGCTGAACTCTATCGATCACCAAAGCGGATCCTCAACTAGGACCAGAGAGGCCAAGAGAAACACTTTCTAATTTTTCACACATATTAGTGGAAACATGTGATTGGCATGAGAAACATGAGAAGGGAAGACATGCTCAAGCATCAGGTGGATAGACATCTCGCAGGAAGGTGTCAAAGAACTTGAGGAGAAATATCAACATGATTTAGAGTCAGACAATGATTTTAGCAATGATGATGAGATGTATGTGGGTTCTCGTGCTCAAGGGTTTCCTTTGGTTGAGGTTGAGCTTGCAAGGGAGACATAGAAAGTCCAAGAGAGCCAAGTATTGCCCTCAGTTGCCCTTCAATGGATGTTCCCATGGATGGTGGTATGGACATTGATCAAAGTTCTAGTGGTTATGGTAAACAGGAAGGCTCTATGTGATGTGTGTACTCAATAGATTCATGGTCAATAGATGCTTCTGTCCCTGCCCACCACGAGGAAAAGCTAAGTGTTGTTGTTCTAGATGCATGTGTACTGGTTCATACTGATGATGCACGGCTAGAAGAAGCAAAGGCACATGTGTATGTTGAGCAGCCTCCTACAAAAGATCTCTTTGTGCAAGATGTGGATAACAGTTTAACCGTTGCTGAGCTTGATGAGGAGGATTGGACGTCTGCTAGTGATGTTACTAATTTACAAGGCTTCTATGCAAGTGTGGAAGCTAGGGTAGATTATGATGAGCACAATATTTATGAGTTTTGGCCAGGATAGTTTATGCTACATCTGATTTCCAGCAGCATACAATGGATTGCAATGATGAATCAAAAATGTCAGTAGGGAGAAGCCTTACATGTGTACCACTGAATGCAAGGATGTTGAAAGTGCAGCCTAATGTCGATAGGATGATATGGGAGGATACGGGTGGTAGAGAGAACCACAAGCCGACCTCAGATATGCCTAGTAAAGGGGCAAGGAGCTCTGCTAGTCTTGAGAAGTTGCGGGTGCTTATTCCATACTTGGGGAGCATGAAAGATCATGATGCCAATATGCAATGTTTAATGATTATGTTATAGCTACTGCTGAGACCTTGTGCCTGAAGAGCTATGCTACTGAATATGTGTTTCATGTGTTTGACGGCTATATGCAGAAGCAATGGGAAATGGTTGAAGTGGCAAATGCAGAGAATCTATTGGATGACGATCTTGCGGTGGAAGAAGGGAGTTTGGCTGGACAACTAGGTCACTGGTGGTGGTCTCCTTTTTTTGTAGCACAGGCTATGAATGAGGCCTTCAAATGTCATTACTGTAGGACATTCATGTGAAATACATGTGCTTGGTCTTCACACTGACTGCACTATAATAATGGCACTTGAATGCCTCTCAACCCCTCGTGTGCACCCTCAAGCATAGCCAGATTCACTCCATTATCATGGCAACCATAAGCATCATCTGGATCAGTAGCAAAGGCTTCAAAGTCGCTCTCTGAGCTTCTCTCTTAACTGCTATCTTGGTCTCCCAGCTCCTCAGTCTCGTGCTTCACATCGGATAAGAGCTGTCACACAATGTTGCCCACCAAATGTCCTGCAATAAACGCCCATGTTACATGCACTGAGGTTGATCATGATAACACACAAAAGGGCCTTCTTTATACCTTTATGTGGTGAGAATCTGTAGCATTAAGAGTCTAGAGAGTAGGGAGAGAGAAGAGAATGTAGAACAAGACACAGTATTGGGTCCCAATACCCACTGAAGGGCCCCCCCTACAAGCAAGAGTATTTGCTTATATTATTCTTTGGAGAAATGTTGTATAATGCCGAGTACAAATGATATGAAAGCCCAACGCAAGGGCCCAACGCAAGGAGTAGGAGACCCAAACGTCGGCAAAGTATCCAGCTATCTTGAGGCTGTGCTGAAGACTCTCCTTGGTCATTGATGCAAGTCCAGATGACTGAAGGATTGCACATATGCTGGCTGAGATGCATAGTCACAGGGGACGGAGGGGACGGACCCTTGGAACGGGGGGACGCCATCCCGGGAACACTATGGGATGGGGACGGACAGACGTCCCCACTTGGGCATCCCTCACAAGGGACAACGTTCCAGGGACGGATCCAGGAGGGGACGGTTGTGGGGGACGGCTGCATAGGAACGCCTGCAGGTTACTGTTTGGGCAATGGTCACATTTTTTACCCTTTTTTTTGGCCGTTTGGGAGGGGCTTTTCATGGGCCTTTAGCCTTGGCCCATAGGCCTTGAGCCTTTGAGGCTTTGGGCCTTGGCCTCTTTTGCCTCCCTCCCTATAAGAAGACACACACACACACTCCCTCTCACACTTCAAGCTTTAGCTTCACACACACACACTCTCTCTCCCCCTCAAGCGGCAAGCCTCAAGGACCAAGGTCTCAAGTTTCAAGCTCTCACACAAGCAAGCTGTAGCCTCTCAAGACACACTCTCCCTCACACACACTCTCTCTCAAGCTTCACACACACACACACACACACCCATCCTCACACTCAAGTTCTCCCTCAACTTTCAAGGCTCAAGCCTCACTCACTCTCTCTCTCTCTCTCTCTCTCTCAAGTGACAAGGAGGCATCCATCATCCATGGCATCCTCCTCGTGGCAGTGGCTCTTCAAGTTCCAACTACTCGCAGAAGGACGACGGTATGGACATGGTGGGATGAGGTCAATCACACCCCATCCCCTCATGGAGGTGGTGCACAGCCATGGACATGCAAGCTTTGCCCGTATAGGCGAGTGGGTGGTACTGACAAAGTAATTTTTAAGTGCCGTTCCTACCCCCGTCCCCGTTCCCTACATATGGCCGTCCCTCGTCCCGCCGTCCCCGTCCCCGTCCCCCATTACCATTCCCCGTCCCCCTTGTGACTATGTTGAGATGTAAGAGTATCTTCCTTGTTGCCTGGAGATGAGTAGGACTGCTGAGCGCCGAATACCTGAATGTTCTTTGGCTGAATATTTGAATTGAATTTACGTGGGCTGAGGAGAGGCTTTTTATACCTCATCGGGTCAACAGTCGGCTGGCTCAAGAGGCTGTCGGCGGCTGATGCAAACATGTCCCACGACCTGATAAATGTTGGTCGGCTGAAGAAAAACCTTGTCGGTTGCCCCAAAAGATCCTGGTCGGGCTATAGCACACCTATCGACTGCTTGGCAAAGCTCTTGGAAGCCTTTGCAAGGCTTAGCCCAAGTATGGGCTGGTCCCCCTTCTATGTGAATGCACTTACAGAGCTTTACATGCATCTAATGCTAAGGTTGACACATACATGCTCCTGTGAGACTGATGCCTTCTCCAAGTGAGTTAAGAGGACTGACAACAACTGATTGACCATTAAAGCTCAAAGACTGACCTATGTAACTCGTGCCTGACTATCCCTGGACTGAGGGCTCACAATGGGGTCATGACGTACGACAAATAATCCTAAAAAAGTTTCTACTTCTGTACAAATGCTGCACTGAGGATCATGCCAATGTGTCATTGTGTACCTGAGTGCAGAGGGTGCATGTGACATCCCGCCTTTGGGTGCTTGAGATGCTAGTTCTCTACCTGCTCGACATGCTTGACAAAATACTTCATCTCTTGCTTGCTCTTCTATAGGCGGTCAACATCCCTAGCTTTCCCCACTGTTGTAACCTTCTTTGGACATCATCAAAGTTTGCCTAGAATCGTCGTGGTGGACACATCCGAGAATGATTCCCTTGGTCTTCACACTGATTGCACACATGATACACAATATTTTTTCTCATGGTTGGGTAGGCCATAGTGCTGGAAGATCACACAATTGCTAGCGCTTTGTACTGCCAAAGTGTTGGCACTGTCTCTAACCCATCATGCAACATTGGACGGAAGCCCTCATGTCATAGGAGTCAAAAATGTACCTACATGTTCCGAGTCCCAACATAAACGCGTAGAGTTGAACTTGGATCTCGGAATCGGCTTGGACTCCTGACTCTCAGCACATAACGCAAATTCTCGACTCAAACAAGGAATAGGCTTTGCTCAGCTCGGACTTCAGGAGCCTTGACGACTCCGCCAACTCGAACCTGGCTATGTGGCTTGATCTCCGACTCAGAACTATGAAGGTCTCTGACTCGGATCTTAGAACTTAGACCCATGCTCGGACTTTGAATGTTTGACTGCGCTCAGTTTGTTGCGTCGTGTTCGACATCACAACTAGAAGACTTTTACAGATGTATCGATGAGTTTGGATGCCGGAAGAACCACCACCACTAGATTGCAATTGCCTTCGGATGTTTCTATGTCCATGGCCGGATCATTTGCCAGCCGGATTGCTTGATATCGTGCTATTGATAAGAGAATATTAGATAAGAGGATTCAAATTGGCAGAGGCACCCGAGAATAGGCACCCGAGAATGGACAATCGGATAGCGGATCCTTTGACCACTGGATCGGTTGTGACTACCTTTCTCCAAGAAGAGGGATTCTCGAGCGTGGACTATGCTTGGGTGCAGAAGGAGTTTCGGTTCGATTGTGACTACCTGTCTCTAAGAAGATGGGTCCTGAGTACTGACTTTGCCTGGGCCTAGACAGAGTTTCGCTGATCGACAGGGTTGCTAACACCCATTTGGATCTATCATCGTTGGTCCGCTTTGATTAGCTCTCAGCAACGTAATTGATCTTGTTAGGTGCGTCCGTTCAAGACCCTTGTGATCAACCCTGTTGTTGATGGTCGGCACACATGGTGGCCCACCTTGCATGTTGGCTTCCATCAGGTGGCCAACACACTATGCATCTAGTACATTTTCCATTAAGAATGATGCTACACCATCATACTAAAGAATAACGCCATCAAATGTGATAGGAGATTGGAACCTTCACTAGTTTGCATAGAGATCAGCATATGGATAAGAGAGTTTAGAACTTTAAGATCGTGATCACCAAATGTTCAAGGCAAAACTGCCATTAACAGATTAAGAGACAGAGAGAGATTTATTCATTCCATTCTTTGGTTGTATGTATCGAATACAAAGATAGATAGTGGTTATAACTCCTATGCATGTGAACTAGATGAGGGGATCAAGCCATGAGAACCCAAAAGGCACATGATCCTCCAACTACCCTACTACTACATACATACATATACATATATACATACATACATAAACACAACTCTCGTGAGAGTACATCTTTGTGCCTTCTGATTTCCTCGTGTTTCGCTTAAGCAAAAATTGTATACTTATTATTTAGGAATAAATATATAACTATATTTGTTTTTTTTATAGATAGACATCTAACTATACTCCACCCTTTAATTTGCCCTCATAAAAGTAGGTCTTTGTGCCTCATAAATTTCTCTTGTGTTTCACTTGAGCAATTTTATATACTAAGTTTTTGGATAATTATCACACTATGCTTCATTATTTAATTTTCTCTCGTGAAAGTAAGTCTATGTCTTATTGTAATATGCAGCGGAAGTCTTCGTATTGGAGGATCCTGTCGTCACACAAATGCTCACACCGTCTTCTGTATCCTGAGTTTCGCAAGTTTAGCAATCCACTTTAATACTTCAAACTTTAAAGAGATATGAGAGAGAGAGAGAGATATGAGAACTATACACTAGATTGGGTCCCAAATTACCCACTGAAGGCCCCCCTATCCCGTTATCAAGATAATATTTGCTTTATTACTTTAGAGAGAATGACTGTGGACTGTAGATAAGCCAAACGCAAGATCTCGAAGGATTGGAAGCCTGGCTGAACTATACACGGTTGTAGAAACACCAAAATGAATTGATCTCGAGTCTATGCACTCTTCCTAAGGGCATGAGGAAGGACTGCACACCTGAGGCTGAGAAGGGACTGTAGTGGACTGTGTTACCTTCACCAGATGGCTGGAGCATGTGTGGATAATGCATAGAAGGTGGTATACTACTGTAGCACTGTTGTAGAACTAAAAACGCAAGGCTGGTCTGCTGTAGAAGTGTAAACACAGGGCTGCAGTGAACTGAACACACGCCAGCTACTGTGATCTATGCAGAAAACGTAGAGGTGCTTGCTATTTTGGGCCTGTGGAGGTACTGTATGGCTGCGCCCATGGTTTGTAGGGACTGCTGAGCTGCTGAATGGTCTACTGAACTACTGGGTTGGACTGCTAGGACTGATGGAAGCAAAAACGCAGGTTCTCAAGGCTCGAGAAGCAAACGCAGAAGCTCCAAGGCTAGATGAGACTATGGCTCTGCAGGTGTGGATGCTCCTAGGGATGAGGATGAGAGGTGCCTGGATTCTGAAGACTTAATGGACTTCTAAGCACTATGCAAGCCTATTTATACTAGTTAGGAGTTGGTTAAGTTGGCTGGTCATAAATTTAATAAACTTTATGTTTATAAATGCTAATAAAATACTATAAAATATTGAAAAAATACCAAATAAATCTTACTGAATTTCCTAAGGCTTCTGTGATGTCCTAAATGATGCACAGGCATATGAATGCATGTTATGCAAAATGTAGAGTGCTTTCTGATGCAAACCCTAAGGCTTCTACTGACTCTACATGCATGAATGATTCTCTCCAAGTGGGTTAAGGGACTTGACTGACTGACTGACTGACCTGCTAAGGCTGAGGAATGACCTACATAGCTCGTGCCTGACTTATCTTGGACTGAGGATGTACAATGGAGTCACGGCGTACGATAAATATCATCCTACTGGGTTCTAATAATGTACAGTGGTGGCAGATTGGTCTTAATAGGGGCCAGATATCTCTATTTTTTTTTCTGAGTGTTGATTAGCTGTGGGAAGGAACTGCAGTGCTGTATTGCAGGATATTGACACAAGCTCAGTTTACATTTCATACAGTGCAACTTACAACAATGAGTCTACTAGATCCATTGTGCTTAAGGAGCTTCAGCACTGGAGTACATCATCAAAATTGATGCAGTTCAATGCAGCTTGCTAGTTATCCTTTGGGTTTCATTGCTTTAGGCTCAGCCCACACTTCTCAGCTCACTCAGCAATCATCAGCATGAGCAACTATTTCACGGCATGAGCACAGTGTAAACATGAAATGATGCAACAACATCACATTTGCTTCACCTGTTGCAACAACATTTGAACAAGGTTTATTGCAAATAGCTACAATAGATCGTATGATAGCAGATCACAACTAGCTCAGATCGCAACTAGCTGACATCAGATCGCAACTACAAAGTAGATCGCATCACAGCGGATCGCAACTGCAACGTAGCCCACAAAGTAGATTGCAGCTGCACAGCCTACTACAAGGCAGATCGTAGAAAAAAATAGATCGCAGTCGCACTAAAACGATGTTCTGTTTTCGTTCTCTACAGCCGCTAGAGATTGGGCTTGCCAACAAAGGCGACCTCAGCAGCCAGTAGACGGCTCTTTGCAAGGGAGGCGTAGCTCAGCAGCACGTCGGTGACTCTAACGGGGCTCTGCGCAGCTCAGCAGCCGCCAGGGACTGGCCTTGCCAACAAAGGCACAGCTTAGTAGCCAACCAGTGGAGGGCAGCTCAATAAACACTAAACACTCAACACTGGAAAGCGCTAAACACTGGGGAGGAAGAGCAACGAGTTAGACACTGGCAAGTGTTTTTTTTTTTCAACAAATTCAATTTTTTTTCTCTCCGTTTCATCACAAAGCAGTCACAAACGCACAAAAGAAAAGGCATTGAAAAAAAAAAAAAAGAGAAGAGGGTAGCATCATAGAGCTTTGCAGCTCTCAGCCTTCTTCAGAAAATTGCAGCTTTCAACAAGCACTTGTGAGTGTTGTGTGAGATGAAGAATAAGTGTGAGAGGGAGAAAGAAGAATGTGTAGTTACCTTTTGATTAAACCCTATTCTCACTTACATCTCCACCCTCCATATACTTTACATCTTAACCCTTCATTCCTTTTTCACATTAGCCTATCTTGCCCAGACATTTCCCATTAGATCCCTTGGCCATTTACACTCCAACCCTTCCACACTCCCAACCTTTGGATTCTTTGGCCATTCTACATTTTGACCCTTGCCACACCTTGTTTGTGCTAGTGGTAGTTCCCACACGCATGTTAGTATACCATTGAGTTAGAGGTGTTCACATGCGGTGATGGAGTTCATCATCATGCCTTGAGTTTGTGGGGATAGTTCGTGTGTAGTGTGGGCATATTGGGTGATTGTTCACACGTCACTGTGAGGTGTGTTACACACGTTGATACTTTTATTTGGGATTGTTCACATATCTTGAGCCTCGTGGAGGTGGTTAGTCTGCCGTATGATCGATTTGGTGTATTTTTGGGCGTTCGCGTGCACACTTTGGGCCATTTTGTTATATTTTTGGCGTTCACGTGCACACTTTGGGCCATTTTATTGTATTTTGGGCGTTCATGTGCACACTTTGGGCCATTTTGTTGTATTTTGGACGTTCACGTGCACACTTTGGGTCATTTGGTGTATTTTGGGCATTCACATATGCATCTTAGCCCTTGTTCATGCACGGTTGGTCGTCTTGAGCACATTTAGTGGTATTTTCACACTTTCGAGCTTTGGCAGGACAACATGAGTTTCCATTACTACTTCTACCTCGCCTATGATCGCCATGCTACCCACCATCTTCGTCGTCGTCGACATCACTGTCTCCATCCCAGATCCTGATCGTGCGATATCTGCTCGTATTGGCTTCATAGCCGTTATCTTGATTTGCCACTTCAGGTGATGAGGAGATACATATCATTTGTCGAGTTCATACATACATTCAGCACATCGCGGCTTCGACCACTGGATCTTTCTTCACCGACATCATGTTATGATGATACATCATATTCATGTCACATATGGACGTTTGAGCTTCAGATGTTATTACCTAACCACTGTAGACATTTATTTGATGAGGAGGATGCTTGTGCTAGATGGTCTAGACATTCTACACATGGTGATTTTGTTGAGGATCTATGTGGATATCTTTACATGGATGGTTCGGCATTGATTGCATGGGAGGATGTATATGGGGATTGATTGAGTGCCCTACATTTGTGAGCAGAGATGATTATATACTTGAGGATGGGTATCATTATAACATGCATTCAGTGAATGATGAGGTGAATGGTGATGAATGATGATCATCATGTTGATGATGATATTGATGTTGATACTTGTACACATGGTCATGGTCATACACATACATGTGATGACATTGATGTATCACATCCACATACTTATGACGATGTATCGTGCCCACATGATGATATTGATGTATCACATACATACACATGATGATAGTGATACACGTGCACATGATGCCACTAACACATATGTACATGATGATGATGTATGTGATAGTGGTAGTGAAAGTAATGTGTGAGTCAAATTATGCGGGCATGCTCTTGATGGGAGAGATGGCAGCGAGCATATCGAGCATTATGAGCATCATAGAGCTACCTATCTCTATTTCTAGTGATCATAGGGATACATTAGATGACCATAGTGATACATTCCATGATCTTGATGGGCATTTGACTAGTCACATGATCATTCGGCTAATCATACATCTTTAGTCACACATGAGATTGACACTTCACTTGTCGTTGAGCACATCATAGACCATGAGGAGCATAGATCCGAGGTTCTAGTATTAGATGTGTTGGGATACTCCTCTAGATTTGTTACATGTGGAGAGATTTCGGATGTGACCACTACTCCAGGTTTTCATAGCATTCCTGGCAGCATTCGAGTGGATCGAGTTGTGGTAATTGAGCAATCAAGGATAGTGCATGAGAGTAGTGATGAGTTCATAGAAGTGAGACATCGTAGGAGTATGCATATCGATCATATTTTTAGCATATCCTATGACATTGACTTTGAGAGTTTTACAATTGATCTAGGTATTTGTTGAAATATACAAGTGAATAGGGTGTGTGCGGGAACAAGCCCTTGGCTAGAGGCTGTAAAAGAGAATCTGTAAATGTGAGAGAACCTGTGAGAAGGCGAAAAGAATCTACTAGGAGAGAATAAAGGGTAGCATGAGGAGATTTAGGAGGTGTGGAGATATTCTGAGAAAAGTGAAGAGGTGGAGAGAATCAAGCAAAAGAGGTGGAGTGAATCAAGGAGAAATCAATGGAATTAGATGCTTGGATGTAAACTCTATAAATTGAGGCATTGTCCTAATGAAAATTTGCTAGTTTTTTATTATCCATGCCTACATTAAGCTATTAGGTAATTGCTCACTAATCACATCTTAATTATCATCTAATCTCTTTGTTAATGATGTTGATTCTAGCATTTAATCCACCATAGCTCATCACATTGTTGTAATTTTAACATGGTATCAGCGCAGCAAACCGTCGACCACAGCTCACGATTTTCGTTGATTTGCAGGCATCGTTTTTTCTGAGGAAAATTTAGATCTTGTCTTGTCTAGTCGCAATGGGTCTAATTCCTCTTAGCCCCAGGGGTTTTCAAGCATGCAGTCAGAATTTGATTTGATCAAGCCTACAGTGAGATCCAAGCTCTTCATCAAA
Source organism: Cibotium barometz (assembly GCF_041138505.1). Classification (NCBI taxonomy): domain Eukaryota; kingdom Viridiplantae; phylum Streptophyta; class Polypodiopsida; order Cyatheales; family Cibotiaceae; genus Cibotium; species Cibotium barometz. The sequence goes on from NC_141086.1 coordinate 26,854,198, forward strand.
TCTGCACAGGTGACTTTGGTAAAACAGAGATTAAGTATTCAATGTTTGGTCAAATCTTGTGTTTCTTGGCTTAATCCTCTACTAGACTAATTGCTATCGATGGCCTTGAAAGGATTTGAGCTCATTTGAACTCTAAGGCCTCAGATCTGGGCTCCTTGCATACTCTGTTTTTTGCACACAAAACAGAGGATTAATTTGCTAATAATTGATTAATCAGTGTTAATCATTATATTTTGGTACAATTGAGGGTTCAAATTAACCATTAGGTATCTAATACAGATCCCTACAACTTCAGATTGCAATTCAGAGATGGTTTGATACTCCAACCATTCCATACAAATTGGTTACCCTTGATTTAATGTAATTTTTGGTAAAATTTCGTGATAAATTTGTGGTAATCATCTTTTTGCATTTAAACCTTGGTTAATGCCTGCAAATCACACTCAAATTCAAGATTATTCACAGCTAGAGTTGCATTTGGGAATGTGCATAAGAATGAATGCTATATGCATTATGTATTGGGCACATTACATTAGTGTAAAAATGGGATCAGACACTGTCCTTGTCCGGAATAAGATAAGAGGTAAGACCTCCCACATAGATTTGGGTTTGCATTGCATAATGACACAAGATAAACATTAAAAGCCCAAAAGAACTGTCAACAAAACATTTAAACATGTTGCTCACATGGAGCAAGAACTGATGGACAAGCTCATGGCCCCAGCCATGAAAGAAGAAGAATATCTCTTTCCAAGAGGAAGATCCATACCAAGAAGAAAAACTAAAGGAAGCATTGAAGGAAAACATGGACGCATGAAGAGAAGCTGCCACAACAAGAAGACTGAAAGAAGAGGAAGACACGGACGCATAAAAAGAAGCTGCCACGACAAGAAGACTAAAGACAAGAGAAGATGTGAGGCTCCAAAGAGTGAGGAGCCATGTGAAAATCTCAGAGAGAGAGAGAGAGAGAGAGAGAGAGAGAGAGAGAGAGAGAGAGAGAGAGAGAGAGAAACCCCACAACCCAATGTAACCTGCCCCAACAAAGTAAAACCACCTCTGAGCCACCGATGATGTAGGCCATGTGGTAGATGTATGTGTGAGCACTTTAGTCAAGGTCACGGGCACTTGTAGTAGCCTTGGACACATAGAGAGAGAGAGTGTCAAGGACTATGAGTTTAGGGACTTGAGGCAGTGGTCGCGGACTATCAAGTAAGAGGGAAACTTGGTATAGGGTCCAGGTGTGCTAGGAGTATTCACTTGAGGGGAGGTGTTGAAATATACAAGTGAATAGGGTGTGTGCGGGAACAAGCCCTTGGCTAGAGGCTGTAAAAGAGAATCTATAAATGTGAGAGAACCTGTGAGAAGGTGAGAAGAACTACTGGGAGAGAATAAAGGGTAGCATGAGGAGATTTAGGAGGTGTGGAGATATTCTGGGAAAAGTGAAGAGGTGGAGAGAATCAAGCAAAAGAGGTGGAGTGAATCAAGGAGAAATCAGTGGAATTAGATGCTTGGATGTAAACTCTATAAATTGAGGCATTGGCCTAATGAAAATTTGCTGGTTTTTGATTATCCATGCCTACATTAAGCTATCAGCTCACTAATCACATCTTCGTCTAATCTCTTTGTTTAATGATGTTGATTCTAGCATTTGATCCACCATAGCTCATCACATTGCAATAATTTTAATAGTATTTTCTTAGATCCAGTTCTATTGGAGATTGATCTATCATGGGATTTAGGTCATATAGGGACACCATTGATGGAGTTGGTCTATACCTTTGAGGATGACCTTAGTGACCTTGGAGATTCCATTGATAGTGAGTTGACTGATATCACTTTTACCTCTTGTGTAGACACTTGGTCAGTGCTTAGTAATGACGATCTTTATGATGATCCAGCTTCTATTTTAGAGAGTCACATACATATAGAGTGTCATACACATGGTGATATTGTGCATGGGTCGGATCATACTCATACATATATTGATATGGCGGATCATGCTTTTGACTTCTTGGGTGGTGCTACATATGACACGGAGGCATGAGTTCACATTTGACTCTACTTGAGGCTGACCTTGAGTTATGTTCATTTGGCTCCTTTGGATGTCAGCACGATCTTGTATTCTTTGGAGTAAGGACATTTTTCTTTGGATGCATTCTTTACCATTTGAGGAGCATAGTTTGTGGATTTGTGGCTTGACATTCAGGTGCATCTACGACATATTCTAGTCCTAGTAGACATGATGATTCTTTTGTGCTAGGTCCTCTTGACATTCTGGCTAGGAGTTTTGAGGCTTCGGTGGATACCTTTCATGCCAGATTCACAGTGTAGTCATGAGGATGAGCTCATGAGTTTTCCTTTTGACCCTGGGACTACTTTCTCTTTTGAGTCGAGCTTTCCTTTTGATCCAAGAGCTACTACCATTCCAGATTCGACAGTTCGAGGTGTATACCATACATATCTCTTTGATCCTGGAGGATACTCGACTAGATTTGTCATCGACAGTGGTTCCTTATCTACTCCACTTGCATCAGATTATCATGGAGCTATTGCCTTGGATTTTGCATGCCCTGGATTTCCTTTCGATTCAGGAGGTTGCATATATAGCCTCATCATCGACAGGAGTCCTCTATCCTTTCCATTTGATCCAGGGGGTCATATGATTCATGCACAAGTCTTTCGCTACATTCAGTCATGGATGTGATTTTTCTTGGCTTTTGTACATATAGTCACTTGTAAATGTTTTGTGCACGACCACCCTTTGATTTCGAGGATGAAATCATTGTAGGAGGGGATGGTTTGTAACAAAGTGTATTAGTGGTGCACATGCACATGGGGATGGACCTAGGCACATGGGGTTAGGGTCCATTTACACATGTGGGGCATATAGGGCCCTAGGGGTATAAATAGGAGAGTACTATCATGTATTAGGACCTTTTGATCTTTTTACTCACTTTATGACCGTCCTAATACATGATAGTACTCTCCTATTTATACCCCTAGGATCCCATATACCCCACATGTGCAAAGTGACACTCCCTCATGTATGAGTGTGCTTGGTGAGCTACACCCATGTGTGGACTCCATGTGATGAATCTAATCCATGTGTGGACTCCATGTCAATGAGTCTAATCCATCATTAATCTTTCTTAATCTCCCTCCCTTCTTGCAAGTTACCTAGATCAATTACTATATATAGTGAATGTTTTCATGACTTTTATTATATAGCAACTTTTTATTACATAGTTTATCATATAGTGATTTATTGTTAGTTTATTTTCTATATAGTAAGTATTTTTCTAGAATGAAGAACTGGGAAATGTTTCACTTTTACTAGAGTTGGACTTTTACTAGATATGTTCATTTTTTTCTAATAAACTGTCTAGCAAAATGTTTTGTTTTCCTATATAGAAATGCATAGAACATTGAGCTAGTAACGTTTGTGGACCTTCTTAGACAAACACAAAGCTAGAAATCAAAGACGCTCTGATCGACGCGTCAATTGGTACACATCCAAAAAAAAAACCCTTTGAGCCATTAGAAAACGAGCGAGAATGTGAATGGGAAAAAATAGCCATTGTTGGGGGTTGATGCTCTATAATTGTTAATGAAAATGGAAACCAAGGAGAGGCTAAAGCTTGTAGCTAGTGGTTTTCGTTGTGCTGGGCGAAACAAGTCATAGTCAAGCACATATGTGCTTGTCTAGATAATCTCGTCCAATGTTCACCTTTGGTTGTCCTGAACTTGTGATCTATACTTAACATAGTCCACAATGTTAGATCACAATTACTTTGGAATCACACAAAAATAATTCTAACAAATGGAAACCATTCACTACCATGCTTCACACATGAACCATGCATCACACATAATTATTTGGATTCACTCCCATGATAAAATATTATAAAAAATCACACTCCCATTAGTCGTCCCGTTTGAGAAGACAACTGTTCTCGGTTGTAACTATCAGCACACACGAGTGATTGAACACATTAATTGTTCCCACATTGGATTCACTCACAATGTCATTATGTATTTAAGTGGATTCATTCCCATATATCCTCACACGCATCACACGTGTCTTAGAGTTGATCAGATTCACTCACGATCCAATTCACAGAACCTTTACACGTGTCACGCGTGTCTTAGAGTTGATGGTACTCACTCACAATCAAACTCTTACATTGGATTCACTCACAATGTTGTCATACGAGTCACACGTATTCATAGAGTACACCACACATTTCACACGTGTCATGATTGGTTGGATTCACTCACAACCAACTAGGGTCATCCTCATTAAGAATTAATTCAAAAGAGTTAATTGGATTTACTCACAATCAAATTCACACATTTCTTACATGTGTAACACATGTCACAGTTGGTTGGATTCACTCACAACAACCAAATTAATCACACTTGGGTTATCCAAGATATTCTTTTTACTTATTGGTTTACCCAATAATAAATAAATTACCATAACATTGTCTCTTGTGTGGGTTATAAGTCCTTTCCACTTCTTGGTAATGATGATGCTATTTCTCAAGTGAAGGCCAAAGTGGTGGGTTTAATTTGCGATATGGTGAGCCCATGGTTTTATTGATGAATCGTATAAGCGTGTCTTGCTAGAGAAAGTGCAAAAGGGTACGAATACCGTTTGCTTACTTTGTGCCTTCACCTCGGAGGACAAGCGAGGCCCATAATGGTAAAGATCATGGTTTTCACATTTCTGTATTTGGTAGTTATATGTGAATGAACTTGATTTTATTTTCAGTTTGAAGCAATAACCTCGATGTAGAGGATGTGATGTTGTCATGCTTTTTTGTTTTCACTCCCTCTGGCTCTCTATTGTCCTCTCCCTCTCAAATAATTATGTCATGAAACTCTCTAACTCTCTTCACTCCTCTCTCTCTCTCTTGATGAATGAGGGGAGGGTATCTTTTTGGAATCTGCTCGCCCGATTCCCAAAAAGTGCTTGCTAGAAAATACTCACAAAACAAAATCCCCCCAAGAAGAAGATGTGACGTGAAAGTTGGTTTGTATATTGTTAAACTATGAAGGCTAGAATGGTGCGTATGACAACAAGGGTTTTTGTTCCCATGGTATAGTTTTGTAACTACTATTTAGTATATAGCAAGTTGTAAAAGAAAAATGATTCTGCAAGGCGGTAGCATGACATATCTGTAAAAAACATTATCGTAATATATTTAAATATTTCAAAAAATATATACATATATATGCATAAATATGTGATGGGAAATTTAGCTAGTATGGGACTACCTCCTTGTTACTTATTCTGACTTGTTCTTCAGGATGTGTGGGAAATTTAGCTAGTATGGGACTACCTCCTTGTTACTTATTCTGACTTGTTCTGACTTGTTCTTCAGGATGTGTGGGAAATTTAGCTAGTATGGTACTACCTCCTTGTTACTTATTCTGACTTGTTCTGACTTGTTCTTCAGGATTTGTTCTTCAGGATGTGTGGGAGCCCTGAAGATATTGGCAAATGCTGGATCTGACACAAGACTGGGAGTCGGCTAAGGTGGAGAAGGGGGCGCTCTCTAGTGGGATGCTTGATCCCTCCAGCCACCATTGTACCATTGTTCCAGCTGAAGGCCTCAAGTTGGATTTCTCTTAGATGCACCACTATGCCATCTCTATCACCCTGCCAGCTTCTTCAGCGCAGAAGGCCCCCTGCAGAGCTGCTTGTCCACTAGCTCGAGATTTCTCCCCTCTTCGCACTTCTTCGTTGCCCAGCTCACAAAATGCCACCACTCGTTGAATACTCCCTTTTGGTTGCTCTTTATTACTAGCTACATTTGCCACCATTAGCAATGCCAAGTCTATGTTTTTCCTCTTGCCCACCATCTGTAGTAAGATGTCACATTTCTTTCACATAGGTGCCATGCACCAAAACATCTCTGGTGCTATGTAGCCAGGAGTTCCCCTTTGGGCAGTCACCACATGAAAGGCATCCCTAGCCATGAGTGTGGCCAAGCCAAAATCTACCAGCTTGGGCTCAAAGTTGTCCTCATCTAGGAGGATGTTTTGGGGTTTAATGGTGAGGTGGGGGATGGTCTATCAGCAACCTTCATATAGATGGGCTAGGTCCTTGGCTAGGAGATACAACTTGAGGGCAAGAGAGATTGATTCTCAATGCTGCCGAGAAGAGAGACTGTACTTTCTCATCAGCATCGCAACTCCAAAATTTTGGCATCTTCACCAACATAACCCTTTGCCTCTCTATCATCATCACCACCACTTCACCAATAGAAAGAACTCAGCACTTCATGCCTAGCAAGTGGCCTTTCCAACTTCATAGCTGGCCACACAAGCCATACGCCTTCTCCAACTACATAACTCTCGGTCCCACCGCCGTGATAACCCCAAGGGTCCAACTTCTTCACCAACACGAACCGGCCTACCTTCAACACTTTTCCCATTCTCCTGCAAAACAACATCATCATCGGCCTCACCGAGCTAACCAACCTCCATTGGAATACCAGCACAACACCACCGACCACACCACGCCACCCCTAGCTTCTCCAACAACCACCCGGCACTTCTAGTCAAGCAATTGGCACCCTAGCCATGTCATTGGTGTGCTTGCAAGGAACCTGACCACACCAAGCCATCCTACCAACCAGTGACTTTAAGGCATCAACACACTTGAGAGAGAGAGAGAGAGAGAGAGAGAGAGAGAGAGAGAGAGAGAGAGAGAGAGAGAGGGTGCATGTGCATGTGTGTGTGTGTGTGTGTGAGAGAGAGAGAGAGAGAGAGAGAGAGAGAGAGAGAGATTACACGCAAGATGCATTTATTTGAGAGTGAGCACACCTCAATCTGCATCCCCACCCTTTAATATTTAATCTAAATTAAAATTTGATTTATTAAAATTATGTGTGTGTGTGTGTGTGTGTGTGTATATACATACATACATACATATGTATGTATGTATGTATGTATGTACAGGTAATAAAATCTATAATTTTATATAATTCGTGTTTGCATGTATGCTTGGTTGTTTGTGTGTGTGTAGGTGTGCGAGCGTGTAAGAGAGAGAGTTTTCATGTGGGAGCGAGTGTGTGAGAAGAGAGAGAAAGTGTGTGCGTGCGTGCGTGTGTGTGTGTGTGTGTGTGAGAGAGAGAGAGAGAGAGAGAGAGAGAGAGAGAGAAAGAGAGAGAATAAAAGTACATTTCAATAAAATACAAATAAAATATGAACTACAAAAGGTAAAATGTGAATATATAATAAATAAATACAAATCTATAAAATAAAAAAGTAAATACATAATAATATAATATAATAATGATATGAGATCAATATACATATAGTAAATATATAATAATACTATTAGATATATACACATTCACACACACATACGTACACGTACACAAGGTCCCACACATGAATGTGGAAGGGGTGGTGTGTGTGTGTGTGTGTGTGTGTGTGAGAGAGAGAGAGAGAGAGAGAGAGAGAGAGAGAGAGAGAGTTTATATGTATGTGCAAGAGAGTGTATACGAGAAGAGTGTGAGAAGAGAGTGCATGTGCACGTGTGTAAGAGAGGGTTATGTCTATGCATGTGACAAAGACATAGAGAGAATGCATGTGAGAGAGACACACGCATACATGCATCTATGTGAAAACGGAATCGTTCTCTAGGATAGCTTGTGGAACACTTGAGAAATTCAACACATAAATTCAACCATGAAAACACATGCTTTGCAGGTTTCAACAAAATCACCTTGTATATTTTTGGGGGCTATGGCCTATTTTTGGTTGAAAGCTAATAAAAATACTCTTGTGTGGGGGAAGGCCAGGCACAAGGGGGGGGGAAGATTACACCCAGCATGTTTGTCTTGGAGCTAAGTATTATGTTTGCTATGCTTTTGTTCAATTTATTTGATTTTATTGAAACCTGCAAAGCATGTGTTTTCATGGTTGAATTTATGTGTTGAATTTCTCAAGTGTTCCACAAGCTATCCTAGAGAACGATTCCGTTTTCGGTTGGGCTTATATTTTCAGGTGATGAAGATTACGAGGATTGATGAATAATGTCGAGGAGAATGTTTCTTATGCGCATCATATTTATTTTTACAAGCGTAGCTTGTAACCTTAGTAGTTGATTTTTCCATTTTGATACATTGGGAAAAATACATTTATAATGTTGAATTTATTAAAGCCTAAAGACTTTACCCTAGCCCCAATTTTTGGGACACTCTATTTTTGTTGTGGAAGAGTGTCGTGCTCTCTAAAAGCACACTTTGTATATTTTTGGGGGCTATGGCCTATTTTTGGTTGAAAGCTAATAAAAATACTCTTGTGTGGGGGAAGGCCAGGCACAAGGGGGGGGGAAGATTGCACCCAGCATGTTTGTCTTGGAGCTAAGTATTATGTTTGCTATGCTTTTGTTCAATTTATTTGATTTTGTTGAAACCTGCAAAGCATGTGTTTTCATGGTTGAATTTATGTGTTGAATTTCTCAAGTGTTCCACAAGCTATCCTAGAGAACGATTCCGTTTTCAATGATATCAGAGCTTGGGCTAGGAGATTTGTGGAAAGGTGGGAAAGGTCTTCATCAACACAACTCTCAAGAAAGTTACAGGCTTTTAACTGGTGGGCAAAAGAAGGGTTTGTGGTCTTTAACCAAAAATTCAAATTCTCAAACTAACGCTACTTCTCAAACCCACTTACCTCTTTCCAAAACCATTCTTCTTCATCAAAAAGTGGTTTTGCTCAAAGCTTAATGAATTTCAAATCCAACCATATAGATGGATTCCCCATAGCCAAAAACCTCATGTGATTTGCTCAGTTTTTGCAAAGATTTAAGGTAGAAGCAACCTATAATGGACGGACTGCATGCTGTGTGAGTTTTAAGCCATGAAAAATAAGTAAAATCAAGCAAATTTGAGGTGCCGATTTGCAGTCTCACGCGCGAAAAAACGTGAGAAGAAGAGCACAAAAATCAATTAAGCTACTAATTACTTAATCTCAATTAAGCATTACTTAATCTCAATTAAGCCAAATCCTCAACTTAACCCAATTCTACTTTTTCCAAGCCCAATGCATGTCACATCAACTTTTGGAGCTTTCACACTACCTATTTTCCTATTTCAAGAGAAATTCCAAAGAATTATAATTTTCAGATTTTTGGGTGCAGAAAATTGATTTTTCAGGACTCAAAGAGGCTTAAAAAGGCCAAATAAATGCCAAAAAATTTTAAAATAATTTCTAAATTTTTTTAAAAATTCTCAAAAATTATTACAGACGTTTGGCCAAGTTTTCAAAATTGTTTGAGCAGTGTTCAAGGTGCAGAAAATTATTTCTTCCGCATTTCGACTAGCCCAAATCTCCTAAATCACTCAGAATTGCTCGGGACTTGTGCGAAACGAAGGGAATTCGATCCAACATTTGCTTTATTTACATACATCAAATAATATCAATTTTACTTATTTACATTGTTTGCATAAGCACTATGGCAAATTTTCCTATTTTACCTTCAATTCAAGAGCAACTCCAATCTCTACAACAACAAATTGTAGAAGAGAGAGAGATGCCAATTGAATTGGAGCGATAGCTCACAAGTCGAAGGCGTAAGCATGACTCTTTGCCATCTTATGATGACGAAGACGACATCATCCAAAGAGCTGTCAATGCTACACTTCAAGCACAAAATTCACGGAAAGATTCTAAAATCAGTCGTAAAGCTTTTTCATTTCAGAATTATGATGGCAAGAAAGATGCTCGAGTCCTTTTGGCATGGCTTAGTCAATTGGATGACTACTTTTCGAGGGAGAAATTTTTCGAGAAGGACAAGATCAAATGTGCGGCTAATCGCATGGTGGATAGCACAGCTTTATGGTGGAGCGTCATCAAGCAAGGACGTGACAAACCGGATTCATGGAAAAGGTTTCAAAGGCTAGTGAAAAAGCATTTCTTACCTTCACAATTTAAATCTAAAGCTAGGCATCAATGGGATACATTGCATCAACTTGAAAAAGAAAGCATGTTTCAGTATGTGGAGAAGTTTTGGAATACATTACTACAGGTATAGGTTGTGGAGAAAGTCAATGAGGAGGACCAAAAGAGGAAATTCATTTCGGGCCTTAAGTCTACAATTAGGGCCGATGTGAATATGTTTAGACCTCATTCACTTTCTATAGCTATATCTTTGGCAACAAATTTTGAATGCAAAAATGGTTTTCCTAGAGAGGCCAAGTCATTTGAGAGTAACCACTCTAAACCTTTTTCTAAACCTTTTCATGCTTCAAGAAATTTTCATAAGCCAGGGTTTGACAAAGGCAAGGAGATGGTCAAAGGTGAATCAAGTTCAAAGAAAGTCAACGGTGGCAAGCCCAAAGGTCCTCCAATCAAATGTTTTCGATGTCATAAAGAAGGACATATAGCACTAAATTACCCAGAACGTGTAAAGAATCCGACACTTGCGGCACGAGTCAATATTCTTGAAGGGGACGACAATGAAGATGAATCGCTCAAGCAAGAGGGTAACTCTGACCCCGACTATTCAGAAGCAGAAGGTAAGCCTCAAGCTCATTCACTACTCAAAATAAAAGGAAAAATTAATGAGCATGAAGTTATTGTTTTGCATGACGATGGTAGCACTCATGACTTTATTTCTGAAAAGGCAATTAGAGCTTTAAACATCCAACCTTCACTTACACATTATAGAGTTAAAGCTGCATTTACTGGAACCAAGTATAATTGCATGCAAGAGGTGAAAGGTTTAACTTAAGCATCAATTCCTTAATAGAAAAAAAGGGATTTCTTAGTTGCACCTTTACAAGACGTAGATGTAATATTGGGTTGGAGACATATGTACAACCCTATTATAGACTATGATACACATAGCATTTGTGTAAGAAAGGACAATGAAAATATTTTCCTCCAATGTCTAGTCAAAGGAGAGACGAGTCCTTTATTGAGTCATACTCAAGCAAAGCGAGCTCTTAGGAAAAGGGAGAAGACTTATATGGTTTGGGTTAACCAGCTTAGCCCTGAGCTTAACACATCCAAAAGTCCAAAACTTGATCCTTATATCTCCAAATTCAAGGATTGTTTTATGGAAGATTTACCTCCAGGATTACCTAAGTCTAGGCCTGAAGACCATAGTATTGACTTATTACCAGGCAACTCTCCACCTTGTAAAGCTCCTTATAGAGTCAACAATTTAGAGCAAAAAGAAATCCAAAAACAAATCGAGGATTTGTTAGAAAGAGGCCTTATTAGACCTAGTAGTTCACCCTTTGGAGCTCCAGTCCTTCTTGTGTTAAGAAGAAGAATGGAACTTTCCGAATGTGTGCTGACTACCGAGCATTGAACAAAATCACTATCAAGAACAGATACCCTATCCCTAGGGTAGATGACTTACTTGATAAGCTTAGAGGTTCAAAGGTCTTTAGCAAGATTGACTTAAAGTCTGGTTATCTCATCACGTACGCATGACTGAGTCTGACATATTCAAGACTGCATTTAGAACCCAGACTGGCCATTATGAGTTTTTGGTTATGCCATTTGGTTTGACCAATGCTCCAGCTACATTCAGTCGTATGATAAATCGCATTTTCCTAAAGTTTCAAAGCTTTGTTGTGGTGTTCTTTGATGATATTCTTGTTTTCAGTGAGAATCGTCAAGAGCATGAGCAACACTTGGAGCAAGTGTTTAACCTTTTGAGAGAAAATGAATTGTATGTCAATCTTGAAAAGAGTTCTTTCTTTCAGAAAGAGATTGAATACTTAGGCCATATAGTGACAGCTGAAGGAATCTGTGTGGATTCTAAGAAGATTGAGTGTATAGCCTCTTGGCCTACACCTCGAGACATTCATGACCTTAGATCTTTTCTAGGTCTATGTAGTTACTATAGGAAGTTTGTTAAGAATTTTGCTTATATTGCACATCCTTTGACGGAACTTCTCAAGAAAACTACATTTTTCCATTGGACCGAAAGTCAAGATAAATCTTTTCTAGTACTCAAGGATGCATTAACTCATGCACAAGTTCTTACACTACCTGACTTTCAAAGACCATTCTTTGTGGTAGTAACTGATGCTAGTGGCAAAGGTTTTGGTGCTATGCTTATGCAAGACAACCATCCTATTTCCTATGAAAGTCGAAAGCTAAAACCAGCTGAAACAAATTATAGTACATATGATAAGGAATTAGCAGCAGTTGTGCATGCCTTGAAGATTTGGAAGCATTACCTAATGGGTTCAGAATTTCTTATCAAGACTGATCAACAAAGCATTAGGCATTTGCTTTCGCAACCCCTTATTTCAGATAGGCACATCAAATGGGCATCTTTCATACAAAGTTTCCAACCCATGATTCAATACTAACCTAGAAAGGAAAATGTTGTTGCCGATGCTTTAAGTAGAAGACTACATATCAACAACATTTCTGCTATTGAAAGTGAACCATTTGTACTTATGAAAGAAACTTATGAAGTAGATCCAGATTCTTCTGAGATATGGATCAAATTGCGTGAAAACAATTGGACACCTCAAGGCAATTATTCTCATAATGATGGCTATCTTTTCTTTGAGAAAAGATTATGTGTTACTCAACCCTATAGACAACTTGTCTTTGAAGAGATGCACCAACCACCATAGAGGAGTTTTCGCAACACTTCAAGTAGTTTCTCGAGAATTCTTTTGGCCTCATTTGAAAAATGATGTAGCAAAATTTGTAGCTAAGTGTAACATTTGTCAAGCAATTAAAAGCTACAAAGGCAAAGCTTTGGGATTGCTTATGCCTTTACCCATTCCAGACCGACCATGGGAACAAGTGTCTATGGACTTCATTACAGGCTTTCCTACTACTTCCAGTCACATCATGACATGATTTGGACAATAGTGGACAGGTTTAGTAAGCAAGCCTATTTCATTCCATGTAAAAAGACACTGACTTCTCAGCAGCAAGCTGCGACCATATTTGTCAAGCAAATCTTTGTTCATCATGGTCTACCCAAAGTGATAGTTTCTGATAGAGATTCCAAATTTTGTAGTCACTTTTGGATTGCTCTTTTCTCAAACTTAGGCACTAAGATTTTTCTACGGCTTTTCATCATCCTGAATCAAATGGACAGACCGAAGTCACGAATAGCACTATCTTGGATATGCTTAGAGCCTATTTTTTCCAGCAACCTAGTTCATGGGATAAGTATATACATCTACTCCAATTTGCTTATAATAATACTTCTCATTCTGCTACTGGTCGAGCACCATTTGAGATTATCTATGGTAGAGCTTTGCCTATTCCGGCTACTAGACTCTCCCATAAGATTGAAGCTGCTGATGACCAATATACTCGAGACTTTGATCGCATTTTATCTGAAGTGCATGATTGTATTGCAAGAGCTCAAGAGAAGTATACATTTCAAGCAAATAGGAAGCGTAAAGATTTTTCATTCCAAGAAGGTGATTATGTACTTTTGAGAATTGAGAAGAGACGATTGAAGAGTGTGGAAAAATTCCCTGCAGTTAAACTTGCACCTAGATACTATGGACCATTTAAAATTATTGAAAAGATTAACGATGTGGCCTATAGACTAGAGTTGCCATCTAATTGGAATATCCATAACTCTTTCCATATTCATCTCTTGAAACCCTTTCGAGGAACACTTCCTTCACACCAATTTATGAGGAACCACCTCTTGTTGAAGGAGAGGAAGAAGTCTTAGTTCCTGATGCTATTATTGATCAAAGAGACGACAACAACAAGAACAGGGAACCAATACATCAAATATCTTTTGACATTCAAAAACCATCCTCAAGAAGATGCAAAATGGATGCCCGAGAAATTTTCCCGAGCTTATCCTGAGATCCTTTGTTCTTTTCAAACCCAGCAAACCTGCAATTGAGGGCAATTGCAAACTCAAGCAAGAGGGATGTCATGAGAATATATTTTAAGTCCTCTTTAAGAATATTATTTTTCCCTTTTGAGTAATTTGGGGACGCCTAGGTTACTCTTGCGTCATGCCGGCTAGGTTAATATCGTGGGTGACACCACTATAAATATTAATACGTGCGGTATATGACGTATGCTTGGGGCCGTCTATGATTATTTCAGTTAGGTTTGTATGGCAGGGTAATTCTTGGGGTACTTACGCCTAGTAGTCACTCATGAGTTGGCGATGGTTTGTGCCTGTTTAATATTTGTGGGATTAATTTAATTATTAATTGGGCTTATATTTTCAGGTGATGAAGATTACGAGGATTGATGAATAATGTCGACGAGGAGAATGTTTTTTAGAGAGAATGCATGTGAGAGAGACACGCATATATGCATCTATGTGAGTCATACATATATGCATCTATATGAGAGAGTCACACATAGACACATGCACACACATATACATACACTGTATGCATACACATACGCACGAATACACGTGCACACAGACATGTGCACACATGCAAATATGCATACACACATGCACATATGCACACACACACACACACACACGTGCATAGTCGCTCACTCACACATGCTTGCACACACATACACACGCATAGATGGATACACACATGTAATTTCACACTTGCATATGCCATACATTTGTAAGCAAAAACTTCATGCTGTAGCGAAGCGCGGGTCACCTACCTTGTCTTTTTCATAAAGCTTAACTTAACACATCATATTGTAGTGAATGCAAACAATTTAAATGACTCCAAGAGCTCATCATTGTTGACACACTATACAGCAACTCTCCATGGAATACATTAAACTCCACATTTTAAACCATCATTGTCATTTCTTTATGTGATTGAATATATTGAACTCCACATTGTAAAACACCACTGCTTTTTCTTTATGTCACTACACCATGAATATAAATGAATTCATTGACCCCCACATTGTAAACCATGATTGTTTTTTTAACACTTTGTACACGATCAACTTAAAACATTTTTACATCATGAAAAATATAAGGTGAAAATTGCAAAAAGAGGTCTTGCATATTTTTAAAATTTTTGTAGAATGGATTTTCACTGAAGGAAAAAAGAGAGGCAAATAAGTCATTGAATTTTAGTAAAGAATAGTATATCTATATGCTATCGTACATTCAATGTAGGGAGTCGACCTATCCAATGGCCAAACCTAATTAGTTGTAAGCTTGGTCGAAGGGTGCCAAACTAGCCCTCTCCTTATTGTGTGGCAAATCTTGTTTTCACTAAGCAAACTAATTCAAATGTTTAATGTACTCACTATTTTTGCATGGTGTAAATTGGTGCACTTTTATGACCTAATGTGGCCACATTACCCAAATGAACTCCATACCATTTCATGTTGTTTTATCTTTTATCATTTTTTGAGCTCATGCCTGGATAAAATTAAGCATGCCATCTATACCGAGCCATGAATTCCATACTAAATATACACCCCCCAAAAAAAACTGAATTCCAAACCCTTGCTGACCTCAAGGCCTTCACTACCAGTTTTATGTTACAAAGTCCGATAGATCCATTGCATCATTCACAGTCTTTCTTGCTATGGGAAAAAAATATACAATATGTGAGGCACATGCATTAGGAGATGTGATGTAAAACAATATATGTGATGTAAATTTCACAAGGATTACAATTGGGCAATGGAAATGCTCATACTTTACCATGTTTTCATTTTTTCAAAGACTTACTACGAGACTTAGGCCCTGGAGGACCTCCAATTCAACAGGATTTAGTCAAGAGCAAGTGTGCTCCAAAGGGGTGATTTGTAAAGCTTGACCTAAAACTCTCAGCTAGTATAAGAAGACCAAACAAGAAAAACACACCTTTTTTTGTTATTGTGGAGCGCCCCAATGGAGGAAGACCTAATATCAAAGTGTGGGCTAAAGGAGATGAGTTGGTTGGTGAATCTTCAAAAGGGGCTCCTATCTTTACCCTCTTGCACTTTGGCATGCAACTGGGTATCAGTGGAGATGGGACCAATCATCCATGAGAGCAGAAGATGAGACACAGACGTTAAGGGTGCCCTTAAAAATCTGTAAGGCAGGAGTATGATGTTTCTATAAAAGCAGTTACAGTATTATATATAAATGTTTCCAAACACACACACACACACATACATATACATATATATACACAAATATGATAGTATTATATATAATTGTTTTAAAATATACATATATATAAAAAAATAAGTGATGTGAAATTTAGCTAGTCTGAGGCTACCTGCTTGTTAATTATTGTGACTTGTCGAGGACGTGTGGGAACCCTGTAGGTACTGGCAGATGCTGGATTTGACACGAGACTGGGAGTAGGCTACGGTGGAGAAGGGGGCGTCCTCTAGTGGGATGCTTGATCCCTCCAGCCATTGCATCACTGTTCCAGCTGAAGGCCTCAAGCTGGGTTTCTCCTGGATGCACCACAATGCCACCTCTATCACCCTGCCAGCTTCTTTAGCGCAGAAGGCTCCGTGCAGCCGCTTGTCCACCAACTCCAGCTTCCTCCCCTCCTCACACTTCTTGGCGGCCCAGCTCGCAAAATGCCATTGTTCCTCGTCTTCTTCCACCACTGGTTGAATACTCCCTTGAGGTTGGTCTTCACTACTAGCAACATTTGCCGCCATCAGCAATGCCTAGTCTATGTTTTTCGGCCCGCCCACCATCTCTAGCAACACCATGCCCAAGCTATAGATGTCACATTTCTTGCTAACAGGTGCCACGCACCAAAACATCTCTGGAGCTATGTAGCCAGGAGTTCCCCTTAGGACAGTCACCACGTGAGATGCATCCCTAGCCATGAGCTTGGCCAAGCCAAAATCGGCCAGCTTGGGCTCGAAGTCCTCATCTAGGAGGATGTTCTGGGGTTTGATGTCGAGGTGCAGGATGGTCTGTGAGCAACCTTCATGTAGGTAGGCCAGGCCCTTGGCTATGCCTAGCGCCACTTTGAAGCGGCTGGCCCAATCGAGAAATTGCTCAGCCTCGAAGAGCCAGCGATCAAGAGAGCCCCTATCTATGTACTCGTAGACCAGCATCTGATGGGATGTCTCCCAACAGAAGCCCAGAAGCTGCACAATGTTGAAGTGGCTGGTTCTACCCATGGTGGCCACCTCTGTCAAAAATCCCTTGGACATGTCGCCTCGGAGGATGATGTCGAGCTTCTTCACTGCTATTTGCTTGCCATCGGGAAGAGCACCAGCATACACTGAACCCATCCCGCCTGCGCCCAACAATTTGTTGAACCCATGCGTTGCCTTGTGCAATTCTTTGAAAGAAAACCTAGTGGGTAATGTACTGGGCAAATTGAGCGTCTCATCCCCACCAAGGCTACTGCTGTTGAACTTGATGCCCGCACCTCTTCTAATGAATCTCTTGCAGCCATACAAAGCCAGAGCTGCTACACAGGCAACTGAAATGGCAGAGGCAGAAGCTAGGAGCACAATTACAGTCCGGCTCAGACGATGTGAATGGGAGTCAGAAATCAGATGTGCAACCTTCAAAAAAGCCGTGTAGGACAGGTTGTCACTCCTTCCAGTGACATTGAGAAGGCTCAGCCGATGATCTGTAATAGGGAAGCAAAAGGTATGGTTGTGGTTGAAGATTACACCGCTGCAATTGCCAGCAGACAAGCACATGTGCTTACAGCGCTCCACTGAGATGGCGGTGTTGTTGAAGATCTCACCAGAAAACTGAAAGATAGTGGCGGTGTTGTTGATTTGGAGGAGGTCCGCGCTGCCGCATTGATCTGGGGTCAAGGGGACGGAGGCTTTACAGCCTTGGGACGCATCATGCTCATCTATTAGTGTGAATCCAGCTGGGCATGTACAGTACCGGTCAGCCAGATCCGGCGTTGAGACCGAGTCGGGGGAGCACATGCCCAAGGCTCCACACACCATCGGGACGCGGCAGGCACCCCAGGTCGTCTGTGGAGTAGCCATTGGTACTGGATCTGATGTATCTGGAGTGTAAGAGCAAGTAGTAAGGCTATCAAGTGTGCCGATGGGCTCTGAAACCGAAGCTTGGACAGCATAGAAGCGAAGTCGGCCATCGTCCTCCGGGCGCATCAGATCCGCCGACGAAGGCAAACGACAGTCCACTAAGAGATATTGTTCATCTCCAAACAATAAGAGGTCGAGAGTATCAAGGACTGCATGCGCAGATTTTGCAATATGGCCGGAAAGCTGCTGGATACGCTTGTCAGAAGTGTTGTTGGGCGAAGGGATTAACCAGAATGAGGAGTTAGCTGCCCCTGCAAGACCTAGGAGAGAGAAGACAAGGCCCCGTGTTTCCATGCCTAAAGAGTAGATGGAATTGTTGCTGGTGAGACTCATGCCCAAATTCAAGTTCTGCGAGGGCACCAAGGTGTCGGTGGGATGTTGGAAGCTCTGCCAGAGGGTTCGGTTAGCGGAGTCGAGGATTACTAGATTGCCGGAATCCTGCAGCTCCATGGCGGCCATATTGTCAGCGCCCACGCTCCACACGAGGGTGCCGTCTGCATCTCGCAGCTCCAGCTGCGCCTTGGCCTTGCTTACGGCGAGTGATGCCTCGACGGACGCAAGAGAGTGCCCTGGATTGGCTCTCCACACCGGCGCCATAACCATGTCCCCTCTAATTATGGCGACCGCAGTGCCTGCTGCGTCGTTTCTTCCCTTGATAGATACAGAGGGAAATTCGACCGTACCGTCAGCTGTGGGAGGCGCCCCTAGACAGACACAAAGGTAGATATCAGAGACGTTGTGATCGACGTTCTGATTGGTGCACATCCCTAACCAAAAACCTTTGGAGCCGCTAGAAAACGAATACGATTGCGGCGAGTACAGGAATGGAAAAGAATAGCCATTGTTGCTGGGGGTTGGGAAGCCTGCAGTACTATTGAAAATGGAAGCCACGGACAGGTGAAAGCCTGCAGCTAGTGCTATTCGCTGCTGCGGCCACTGTGGCTGTGGCTGGGCCAAACAAATTATGGTGAGATGCAAAGTCAGAAGAAGAAGAGCGGCAAGAAATGAAAGGAAGGGCGCTTGGGGATGATGAAATGAGGCCATTGCTGCTCAGCTTTGAAAAGCTGCGACTTTAGCCATTTATTTCCAAGTAAAGGATGAGCGAGGAGCGAAAATTTAGCTGTCGCCAAGATCCATAATACAAGCACTACCACAAAATCAATGATTTTTTTTTCTTTGAGCGAGGAGCGAAAATTCAGTTGAGTCACCAAGATCCATAATACAACAAAATCAATGATTTTTTTTTCAATGATTTTTTTTCTTTGAACGGTTGGATTGACTTAACGAAAAGCTTGACTTAACGAAAAGCTTGGATTGACTTAACGAAAAGCTTGACTCTCGAGTCCCCACAAAGTCCTCCAACACTAAGAAAAAAAATGTTGGATTGAGTGAACTAAAAGCTTGACTCCGAGTCTCCACAAAGTCCTCTAAAGCTTGACTCCCGAGTCTCCCGAGATCTTTCACATAAAAGAGAAAGAATATTTTTTTAATTTTTATACATATTTTTTACACATGCCTAAATGAATTGGGACTCACAATTAGTTGTCACCATCAAGTCATTTGCTCATTGAATGAGTATATATATATATATATATATATATGTATATGTATATGTATGTGTGTATAGGAGAGTTTCATATTTTGAACTTTTTAAAAGGAACGGTTCTTTTCCACAAGGCTACATGCATTGGGGCTCACAATTAGTTGTCACCATCAATCATTGAATGAGTTTCTTATATATATAAACACACACACACACATATATTAAAGAGTTTCTCATTTGCTCATTTGTTTTCCCTAGCACACACACACACAAAAAAATATTATATTATGTGCACGTGTATAGCAGAGAGAACACACACACATACATATATATTTATTTGTTTATAGGTATGTATATACGTATCTATAAATAAATCTATATGTATGCCAACATAAACACATGCATGTGCATGCACACAACGCAACACACACACACACACACACATACACAGATTTTCACTATATTTGTCTTAATAATCATTATTGTATAGTGGTTTTTTACACATTGATTTGTTATATAGAAATAATGTACTATATATACTAATATTTTACTATATACATTACTATGCAATAATTTATTGATTAGTGATTACTATATAGCAATATTTTACTATATAGCTTGCTATTTAGGAAAAGTTACCTAAATCAATTACTATGCAGTGAATACTTTCATGACTTTTATTATATAGAAACTTTTTACTACATAGTTTTTACTATATAGTGATTTATTGCTAGTTTATTTCCTACATGGCAAGTGTTTTCCTAGAATGAAGAATTGGAAAGTGTTCCACAGATCCATAATTTTACTAGATACGTTCATTTTTTCTAGTGAACTATCTAGCAAAATGTTTTTTTTTAACTATATAGGAATGTATAGAACATCGAACTAGTAAATTTTGTGGGCCTTCCTAGAGAAACACAAAGGTAGAAATCAAAGATGCTCTGATCGATACGTCGATTGGTGCATATCCCCAACAAAAAACCTTTCCAGCCTTTAGAAAACGAGCGAGAATGTGAATGGGAAAAAATAGCCATTGTTGGGGGTTGAGACTCTAGAATTGTTAATGAAAATGGAAACCAAGGAGAGGTTAAAGCTTGCAACTAGTGGTATTCGTTGCTGGGCCAAACAAATCATAGTGAGATGCAAAGTTAGAAGAGTAGCAAGAAACAAATGAGGGGTGCTTGGAGATGAAATGAGGCCATTGTTGCTCACTATCCCCTAGTAGAGAAGCTAGAGAGAAGCTTAGCATTGAAAAGTTATATTAAAATGTAATAAAATTACAAGGTGCATTTTACCTCAAATTTACCCATTTATTTTGAAGTAAAGGATGAGCAATGAAAATTTAGTGGAGAGGAGACCCCTTTGAAGTTTTCCACCCATATAAATCGAAGCTTGAAAGGGGTTGTGTGAGGAGCATCTCTAACCCATTAAAAACTTGAAAAATGTCAACAAAACTACACTTCCACCTATAGTACTTATGCCTCTCCATAAGTAAAGATCCAATAGCATACGTGAGAAGACCCAAAAGCTTGACTCTCGAGTCCTCACAAAAGCCTCCACAAAACTACAGTTTCACCTACAATTCTGTTGGATTGACTAAACCAAAAGCTTGACTCCCGAGTCTCCACAAAGTCCTCACCTCCACAAGTGGGTTTTGGCCAACAAAGTCTTCCAAGACTATGAAAAAATCCACCTCCATTAGTGTACCTTTACATCAAAGAGGAAATATCGGTATTAAACTCCAATACTTACTCTAAGGGCAATTGGAATTGATTGTTCGGTGTTTTTTTTTTCACACACTCCATTGATGGGCGGGGGATAGGCCCACCATTGGTGTCTAGTCATGGTAAAGTTTAGTTGTGTCACCACTTAAGCCATTTATTTCTTCTTTTTCTTAGAAAAGTTGAAAATTTCTATTAAAAGGTAAAAAAATTCACAAGGCATTTTTATCTCAAATTTAGTCATTTATTTCAAAGTAAAGGATGGGCAACCAAATTTAGCGGCACCTTCGATCAATTTTTCTTTTTAGCTTTTCTTGTCTTTGGACAATATTACCTTTTCATTTTCCACCCATATAAATCAAAGCTTGAAATGGGTTTTGTGAGGGGTATCTCTAACGCATTAGTAACCTGGAAATATCAACAAAACTACACTTTCTCATATAGTACTTATGCCCCATCACCCACAAGTGCATGCTCATCATCAAAGATCTATAGAGTATTATTGAAAAGGGAAGCCAAGGGGACGTGAAAGCCTGCAGCTAACTATGCCTGGGTCAAACAAGTTCTGGTGAGATGCAAAGTCAGAAGAGTGGCAAAAAATAAAATGAGGGGCACTTGGGGATGAAATGAGGCCATTGCTGCTCGACTTTGAAAAGCTGCAAATTTAGCCATTTATTTCGAAGTAAAGGATGAGCGAGCAGCAAAAATTCAATTGAGACACCATAAGTAAAGATCCATAATACAAGCAATATCCACAAAATCAATAATTTTATTTTATTTTTAACAGTTGGATTGACTAAACCCAAATCTTGACTCCCGAGTCTCCACAAAGTCCTCTAAGACTAAGAAAAAATTGTTGGATTGAGTGAACCAAAAGCTTGAATCCCAAGTCTCCACAAAGTCCTCTAAGACAAAGAAAAAACCTACCTCCACAGGTGTACCTTTACTAAGACTAAGAAAAAACCCACCTACCAGTTGTACCTTCTATATATATATATTACTTGTAACCTACCATGTGGCAAGCAAAGTAGACCTGTGACTTGGCAAGAGAAGGAGAGATCTTTCACATAAAGGATAAAGGAGGTTTTTTAAAAATTTTATACATATTTTTTACACATGCCTAAATGAATTGGGGCTCACAAAATTAGTTGTCACCATCAAGTCATGTGCTCATTGAATGAGTATATATATATGTATGTATGTATGTATATGTATATGTATATGTGTATGTGTATGTGTATGTGTATGTGTATGTGTATGTGTATGTGTATGTGTATAGGAGAGTTTCACATTTTTGAACTTTTTAAAGGGAAGGTTCTTTTCCACAAGCCTAGATGCATTGGGACTCACAATTAGTTGTCACCATCAATCATTGAATGAGTTTCTTATATATATAAACACACACACACACATTAAAGAGTTTCTCATTTGCTCATTTGTTTTCCCTAGTACAAATAGATGCACACACACACACACAAATAATATTATATTATGTGCACATGTGTGGGAGAGAGAACACACACACACACACAGATACATATATTTATTTATTTAGGTATGTATATACGTATATATAAATAGATCTATATGTATGCCAACATAAACACGTGCATGTGCGCATACACAATGCACCACACACACACACACATGCACACAAAAAAAACACATGCACACACACTCGCATGCATGTGCACATACAAAAATATGCACACTTACATCCACACACTTACTCAACCTCACACATACACATACATGCATATTAACTTACATATATAATGACTCCTCACAAAATCTTCCAAGACCAAGAAATAAACCACCTACCTGCATAGTTGCACATTTACATTAAAGATGAAAGATTGGCAGTAGACTCCAAGTAAACAATACTTACTCTAAGGACATTGGTTAGTCGATGTTCTTCCTTTTCACACACTCCACAGATAGGCAGGGGATACGCCCACCAGTAGTGCCTAGTCACATGCCGAAGTTTCATAAAAAAGTTGACCACCAACATGTAAGTGCTTTGAGGAGTTAATTTATGGATTTTTATATTTTGTAATGAAGAGAATCCATGGCTCTAATACCAACGCAATGAAGAGAATCCATAGCTCTGATACCAATGCAATGAAGAGAATCCATGCTTCTAATACTAATGCAATGAAGGGACCTAGGGGTTTGCACTCATTAGCATGGAGTACACACATGTCCCACTCAACTTAGGGGCACCTAGATATGGAAAGATTTCCATGAATCAGCCATGAAAGATTGGGCATAACCTCCAAGAAGACAAAATATCCATCATATCAAATGATGGTAAAAGGCTACAATAGCCTAGACCAAGGTCACTTATATAGTGCCTGGCCATTTCACATTGGTTAATAAATATGCCAATGCCCCAAATCTATGCTCAAGGGACCTAAGGTCCATGTGCCTAGCCCATACATGTGTATGTGCATATATAATTGCTTCATTACATATTTCTGTTTTCCATTATTTATGAATTCTCTTAGATGGGTTTAGATTGGGACACCTTTCTAAATCTGGGTGAATATAGCTTACTTTACGTGTATATGGGTTACTATACATGCGTGGGAGTATTAGTTACATCATCTTAATATTATGATTCTCGTATGGTTATTTGTATTTTTATCAATTTATTTATTAATTGATTGGTATAGTTGATATAAGTGTACATCCATGGATTGAATAATGGAGGCGAGGTGGTAGTGTGGTCAAGAATATTTTGAGACACTCGATTTTGGGTGTCGACAAATATTATTTAATTTTGTGACAATGCATAACATCATTATTTCATTTTGGATATTAACCATATTTATTATCAATGTATATATTTATTGGGACATATGAAACCTCCCATGTACATATTTGATTTTACAAGAGATAAAAATATTTATAAAGTTCAAGGTTTCCACCTATTTTTAAGTAGATTGGCTTGCACATCCAATAAAGCAAGCTATTTTTTAAGAAGTCGACTTATTTGTAAAAGTGGACACTATTTTGAGCCCATAAGTTATTTCAAGCAATATAACTTAAATACACCAAGACTCAAATGTGGGCTTTGTGTGAAATCAAATTGGACCCAATTTTGTGTTGTGTAATTTTTATTTTATGCTCTGTGATTTATACCAATTATTCTAGTGAGTTCTTTTCACCCTCCAACATTGGTATCAGAGCCAAGATTGATAGCAAAGTTTGAAGGTGGTGAAGAACTAGAAGATAAAGAAGCTTTGAAATTTACGAGAAGGTAGTTTTTCACTCATAAATTGCCAACCAAAGGTGAAGGTTCATTTAAGAAGTCTTCCCTTTGACCACTCTTACACCTCTCTTACAAACCCATGGTTTTTGCTTACATGGCGGGCTCCTATTTGTCAAAAAGTTAAACGTTTCCATAACCTCATGGCAAATTAAAGGGCCCAAAAAGACTCCATTAAGTTCCTAATGGAATGGACATTTGTATCCATGTTTTAAGGCTGCATGTGAAGCCAGAGGAATGCTGGAGAGTGATGAGGAGTGGTACATGTGTCTCCATATGAGGCTGCAATATTCAGAATACTGGAGAGTGATGAGGAGTGGTACATGTGTCTCCATATGAGGCTGCAATATTCAGAATATAGGATTCCAACTGCGTCAATTGTTTGTCATTATAATGGTTTTTTGTGAGCCTATATACCCTAGGTAGCTTTGGGACAAATTCTCTGTCAAACTTTCAAAAGATTTTTTCCATTCATTGTAGCACAGAGGTTGTGTTAATGTTGGTGTTCGTCACTCTATATAACAAATCAGGTTTTGTTGCACATGCAAGATCTCTTACACTAGTATGGAAAGCGGTTAGCTGATTTTGAAGGGTTGCCTATTCCAGATAGATCAAGTGTTACCACAATCATCAGTAATGGTTTGCTGATGGAAGAGATGATGTTTGATTCTGTTCAGCAGGCTGGTTTGTCTGTTTCCATGAAAAGGAGTCTTAATAGTTGTCAATCACAAGAGCATTTGATACTATTCTTAGAGTTGTTTCTTTGAACCAGGGTGGTGTTTTTTTCCTTGATGGTCCAGGTGGATCAGGCAATTTTTTCTTTCCTCTCTCCTGTTTCAACTCTTTGCTATCTCAATTGCATGGAGAGAAACACGTTGCCCTGGCATGTGCATCGTTTGGAATCACTACATTGTTACTCTCAAATGGTCGTACAGCTCACTCATGATTCAAAATCCCATTAGTACTCAATGCTTCTAGCACATGTGGAATTAAAGCTAATAGCCCATTAGCGGAGGTGTTGAAGCTTGCAAGGTTAATTATTTGGGACAAGGCTCCAATGATGCATAGGTACACATATGAAGCACTGGAGAGAACATTGAAGGAGATTATGCAAAGTGATACAGTGTTTGGTGGAAAAGTTATGCTCTTTGGTGGGGTGACTTCAGGCAAATCTTACCGATTGTGCCAAAGGGATCGTGCGAGGACATTGTTGATGCAACGTTATGCCGGTCACATATTTGGAGATATGTGAGTGTATTAAAGCTCACCCAAAATATGCGGGTTAGACAGAGTGCTTATAATGGTATAGAACATGAATTTGTCAAATGGACATTACAAATATGGGATGGCACTATAGGTCATGAAAACAATGATGGTAGAGTGGTAATTGCACCGCAAATGTTGATCCATGGCAACTCTGTTTTGAGTTTGGTAGAATGGGTATACAAAGATCTTCAGAGAGTTGAGGATTATGCATGCTTCTTCAAAGACGGTGCGCTATTCTTGCACCACAAAACTTAGAGGTTGATGAGATCAATGAACTAGCCTTGAGTTCGTTGCCTAGTCTTGAAAGAGAATGCCTCAGTGTAGATTCCGTTGTTTCTTGCAAGAATGATGCAATACTGTATCCAATTGAGTATTTGAACTTAGGTGGTGGTTACCCTCCTCACTGCTTACTTCTAAAGATTAATGCCCCTATCATTTTGCTCCGCAATTTGGACCCTCGACGTAATGGTACTAGATTGGTATGCAAGCAATTTAACTCAAAGGTGATAGAAGCAGAAATCATTACAGGTACAAACATTAGAGAGAGAGTCTTTATTCCCAGGATAACATTTATGCCTACTATGCTTCAATTGCCTTTTGACATGAGAAGGAGGAAATTTCCTGTTAGGTTAGCTTTTGGTATGTCAATAAATAAGTCCCAAGGGCAAACATTGAGTGTATTGGGACTTTATTTGGCCACACAAGTATTCACACATGGACAACTATACATTGCTATGTCACGTGTTAGATCATGCGATGCAGTGAAAGTGTGTGTAAAGCATATTGTGGAATATGAAAGCGGCACAAGAGATTCAAATGCAAATGAAGTCTTCACAACCAATGTTGTCTACAAAGAGGTTTTGCAAATGGCATGCCGAAGAATGTAAATGTAAATGGCAGCTTCCAAATGTTAGAGACTACATTTATACATATCTTTGTACAATGAAGTAAGCATTTGAATGGAGAATGTTTCCAAAGATGTGCAAGTGCAGTCTTTGTTTACTTTTGGATTGCTTTTATATACAGTGCTATTATATTATTCATTGCTTGGCTCAAGCTACTGAGCACACACACACACATACACATAGCTATATATATATGTGTGTGTGTGTGTGTGTGTGTGTGTGTGTGTATATATATTTAGAGAGAGAGAGAGAGAGAGAGAGAGAGAGAGTTATATTTGATATCAGGGGTATATTGCTTAGGATGGATGTGGCAAGGAGATCATTTTCGTTCGTTTATGGTGATGGACAAGATATTTGAGGTAGATGTTCTAGACGTTTGCTATAATATAGGTATTATTGCTCTCCAAGATCTATTTAATATTCATGGCTGAATTTGTAAGATTCCTCCCCCCCAGCCCTCATGATGTCCAGTATCTTCCCCTGTAATTCATTCCCCTCTTCAGAAATATAAAAGATCTTGTTTCTACCTGTTTTGGCCTAGAGAGAGAAAATATTCTAGAGAGATAATATTCAGATTTTAAATATTTTTGGATAGAAAAATACCTCATCTTATTAAAATAAGTTTCCTTGAAACAAAAGTTCAAAAAAAAAAATTTTCAGAAGATGCATTAGAAATTAAGTATAATCTGTTCAAGAGGCATTATCCTGGGGGTGAAGATTTTTTTAAAATTTTAAATTAAGGTTCCTATGGACCAATAAGATTCATCCAAATGTAGGGAGGAGATAAATGAAGAAATAAAAGGAAAATCCCCCAAAAATGAGTAAATACTCACATAAGATGAAGAGTTGACTAAGGACAAGGTTAATAGTTAAAAAAGAGAGATATTTAGGCGAAATGATGCATTTTTGACACCTTTGCATGGGGGAATTCCCCTTATGAAGAGGGTGCCTATTTCACATGCTTGAATGAGTTTTAAACTCCCAAATAATGAGATATTTTCATCTCTTCTCTCTCCTGTTTCAACTAGATCCAAAAAGTGACCAAAACTGATCCAAAAATGTTCAAAAATTGACCAAACTGATCTGGAAAATTCTAGAATCAGTTGGCTTGGTTAGAGGCTCACTTTTTCCTCTATAAATAGAACTTAATAGTGTTTTATGCACTGTTACTCTGCTCCTCCCAAGCCAAGAACTGTGAATTTATTAATAATTCACTAGTTTTTGACATTTCCCTCTTCCAAAGATTGGTGGCCACTCTTGTTACAAACAAGAGTTGAACCCTCAAACCATCAAGCCAAAGGAAAGCTCCAAGAAATTATGTAAGTAGAGATTCTTGTATTTTTCTTTATTGATTTTATATTTTTCTAATGTTTATGATTGTTTGAAGTGATAAATGGATGTTATGCCTTGATCGAAAGGCTTTTCCCCTCTCTCTTCTTAGAATCAACCCTTCTTTATCCTAGTTAAGTGAAAATTGATGGAATTAAACTTTTTATAATGTTTTCTCTTTTATAAGTGAATTTTGATTAGTATAGATTACTTTAAATCAATTAGAGTTAATTTTTAAGACAAAATTAAGTAGAAAATTTTGAAAAATGGTCAGCCATACAAAGGAGGTTATGGAAAAAATTTTGGAAATAAGAATTTTCTTTTATTATGCTAAAAGAGTAATTCCCATCAATTCTATACTCTAAAAGTGTCATTTTCATGCATAGAAGATGCATATTGATTATTATTATTCTTATGCATAAAGGAATAATTTTGTTTTATTATGAAAGTGTTACTTTCATCAAAATAGATTTTTATGCATAAAGGAATAATTTTCTTTTATTATGAAAGTGTTACTTCATCAAAATAGATTTTTATGCATAAAGGAATAATTTTCTTTTATTATGAAAGTGTTACTTTCATCAAAATGGATTTTTATGCATAAAGGAATAATTTTCTTTTATTATGAAAGTGTTACTTTCATCAAAATAGATTTTTATGCATAAAGGAATAACTTTCTTTTATTATGAAAGTGTTACTTTCATCAAAATGGATTTTTAGGCATTAAAAATTATGTTTTTATTATAAAAGTGTTACTTTTATCATAATTAAATTTCATGCATAGAGGTATGCATAAAAGATTATTATTTTATTATAAAAGTGTTACTTTTATCATAATTGATTTTCATGCATAGAGGTATGAATAAAAGATTATTATTTTATTGTAAAAGTGTTACTTTTATCATAATTGATTTTCATGCATAGAGGCATGCATAAAAGATTATTATTTTATTGTAAAAGTGTTACTTTTATCATATTTGATTTTCATGCATAGAGGCATGCATAAAAGATTATTATTTTATTGTAAAAGTGTTACTTTTATCATATTTGATTTTCATGCATAAAGGTATGCATAAAAGATTATTATTTTATTATAAAAGTGTTACTTTTATCATATTTGATTTTCATGCATAGAGGTATGCATAAAGATTATTTTTTTATAAAAGTGTTACTTTCATCATAAATGATTTTATGCATAAATTAGATGCATAAAAGAAATTCTTTTATATTAAAAGAGTGATTTTCATCATAAATGATTTTATGCATAAATTAGATGCATAAAAGAAATTCTTTTATATTAAAAGAGTGATTTTCATCATAAATGATTTTATGCATAAATTAGATGCATAAAAGATATTTTTTATATTAAAAGAGTGATTTTCATCATAAATGATTTTATGCATAAATAGGATGCATAAGAAAAATTCTTTTATTCTAAAAGTGTAATTCCTACTAAATTGGATTTATGCATAGAAAGATGCATAAAGAAATCTATTTTTAGTTCAAAAGAGTTATTTTCGTCAATTTTGATTTTATGCATAGGAAGATGCATTAAAGAATTGATTTTCTATTCAAAAGTGTCATTCTCATTTAAAATGAATTTATGCATAGGAAGATGTATAAAAGATTGATTTTTATTTCGAAAGTGTTAGTCTCCTTAAAATGGAATTTATGCATAAATAAATGCGTAAAGAAATCTTATATCGAAAATAAGAATTCTCTTGTATTCTATAAATAGATATGAGGATGTGAAACGAATCAATTAGATGAAAATGAACGAGGAATAGATGGAGATGTATGTATGTGAAAGAATAGATGTAGTTATATGTATGTGAAAGAAATGATGTAGATGTGGAATGTGGATATGGATGTATGAATGAGAATGTGAATGTGAATGTGTATGTATGTGAATGTGAATGTGGATGTGTGAATGTGGATATGGAATGTGGAATGTGGATGTGGATGTATACATGTAAATGTGAATAAGGATGTGGAATGTGGATATGGATGTTTGGATGTGAATGTGGATGTATGTGAATGTGAATGTGGATGTGTGAATGGGGATATGGATGTAGATATGGAATGTGAATGTGGATGTATGTGAATATGAATGTGGATGTGTGAATGGGGATATGGATGTAGATATGGAATGTGAATGTGGATGTATGTGAATATGAATGTGGATGTGTGAATGGGGATATGGATGTAGATATGGAATGTGGATGTGGATGTATGTGAATGTGAATGAGGATGTGGAATGTGGATATGGATGTATGGATGTGAATGTGAATGTGGATGTATGAATGTAGATGTGGATGTGGATGTATGAATGTGGATTTGGATGTGGATGTATGAATGTGGATGTGAAAATGGATATATAAATGTAGATGTGAATGTGGATGTACGAATGTGGATGTGTGTGTGGAATAATGAATGCAAATATGAATGTGAATGGATACGAAGTCGATATAAGCGAAGGGATGAGATGAGATATCATGTGAATCATCAGAATATGTAAATGAATAATATAAGATCTGAACGAATGAGATATAATGAGAAATGGATGTGATGAGACGTAATGTAAATTAAGAAAGATAGGAATGGATGTTATGTGAAGTGAATGAATCCGATGTGATGGGATGGAAAATGATGTATCTGGTCAAGAATGGATACACATATGATTTGGAATTAGATTAAGTAATATGGATTGATATGGAATAATGTGGAACGACGAGAGTTCAATATAGAAACTGTATTTGTAAACTGTTTGCAAATGACTGTTTTATGTCAAAGATGCTATGTCAAAGATGCTCGGGAAGCATTTTGACTGTCTTGAGTATGTGGTCGTAGAGACCTACCTGATAAAGTTGCAACAGCTGATGGAGAGTCAACAGAGGACGTCTCGCATAGCAAGGTCGGCCGAGGTCTTGACCAGCCTCGGTTCGATTTAAATGGTGAGCTTCCGGTATGGTGGATGAGGGACCAAGGAAGCAGCCTGTTGAGTGAAGCGCTAGGTGACCTGCGAAGGATCCTAGAGGGTGCTAACCATACGGTGCTCGGGCTCTGGGTCGTCGAAGATACCCACACGTGCGTTGTGGAAGATATTGGAATAAGGAGTAAGAGTTGTTTTTTGAAACCGGGCATGGATCTGGTTGATTGCCCTTGCTGGTCCTCAATGGATGAATCCATTGCTCTTTTATATGGATGTGTTGGTTGATCTTGCTGATCTTCCACAAAGATTCCATTTTGTTATGTGAATATTGCCGGTTACTATGAGCTAGGAACTATCGAAAAGGCCCCTGAGTGAACAGGTGGTGAGCGTTCTGGTTGCCAATGATGCCATAAGTACACCGATGAATGAATGATTAGAAATATGGATTCAACCAGAGATTTTGAGGATAGTGATCAATGACATAATGGTTTCATTAAAGGATTGTTTTAAAGTTAGCTGATGCTGAGAAAAAGGCAATTTCATATTGGGTGCGTAAGTGGTGTGACTAGTTTTATGTTTGCATGAACTTCCGGCTAGGGGGCCTGGGAACTCTTTTCCCTGGTACCCGGGACAAAACCTAACCAAATTCTAAATTGGATCCCATCACTACAGTGGTTGAGCGGTTGGCTAACCCATGGGACTGGATGGGGTTAGGCTGGATTGATGGATCCGTAAATCGAGACTCAATTTCTGTTTAGTTTGATAGATGAAGTAAATCCCGGACAAAAATTGTTCTATGGAAAAAGGATCAATGGCTGTGCCTCTCGGTGAGGAAAAAAGCGTTGGTCTCTATGATCCAAGTGCAATCTGTCCCTTGACTCTGACTATGGAACTTACGAGTTTGGTCAGATCAGTTCAGTTAAGTAAGGCTTTTGACTACGTTAGGGAAAAGCTATCCTGGTGGAATCGCCCGTGCTTTCCGGGCAAGATAAGTTTTCCCAAGTTCGATTTGGAAGAATCGAGGAATTAGTCACCTATTCAGATGTCCGTGTGGTGGGTGACGCCCCGAGTGTGGGACCCTGCCCCACGCAAGATGTGCTACTTCCGCTGCTAGCACCCCAAATCCGGGGTGGGGACAGGGATCTTACAGTTGGTATCAGAGCCATTTGGCTAATGAGGATCAACCGAGAAGCCAAATAATATGTTAAAAATTTATCAAGAAGCACAAAAAGGTTGTAATTGTGTGATAAAAAATTCATACAATTTGATATTCAAACTGAAATTTGTAATTTGGTAATTCGGTCTTCACGTGGAAGTACCGCAATTGTATAGAATCCCTGACTTGCTTGAGGCCTAGACATGATAGTATTTACCTTATAATTCCAAGGACCGTGACTACCGTATATACCGAGGGTATAACTGCAGCTCTTTACTAGCAATATATACGAGTAACTCTAAGACTTGAAATTATAAGCATTAATGCTATCCAGTTGATGAATTCGAATGTGGTTGATATGATTTTTAAATTCTGGTTGAGAACTGATGAGTTGAATTGGATTCTGATTGAAAAATGATGATCTCCCTGAAAATTGGTTGAAATGTAATAAGCTGAGCGAAACCGCAATGAGGATGAATGGGACGAGTCCCTGTGATAATGTTCGTAGCTAGAATAAAGTTAATGACTTCAGCCAATCACTATCAGATTAGTGGATTGTACTGCCAGATTACTACTGTTAACTTTTGATCAGTGGATCAAGTTAAGGGATGATAAAAATCTGAAAAATTGAAATCCCCATGGAGGACTGTTCAGATGGAAAAATTTAGTCTAATGGACCATTACTGTGTTAAAGATATGAATGAGATATTCTGAATGAATTATTAACTGATAATGCGTTCTATATGAGTATCTTTATCCCTTGATTCTGTGGGGAGCCGACCTATTTAGAGAACCCCGGAATCAGTTGAATCAAAATTCGGATTGAATCATAAATAAAGAGACTTAACAAGAATTTTCGTATTGATAGGAACATGGATCAAGGTCGTTGTTGTAGAAATGTTAACCCCCAACTCGATGAAGAAGAGCTCGACCTGGATGTTCGTAAAATTCTTCATAGTTCGTAGCCTGGACCTTTCAAAGGTGAAGGGGAAAACTTGGGCGAGACTGTGGAGAAGTGGATCGAATCAATGGAAGAATACTTCGATGTCATCAGGTACAATGAGAAGAGCAAAATGGCTCTTGCAAGGCTGAAGATAGTGGAGACAGCTAGAGTGGCATGGAGAAACCACTGTGAGACAAACCGTCTCGACCGAAATACCCAAACATGGACCAATCTCAAGGCTTACCTCAGAAAGAGGTTTTGTCCCCCAGGCTTTCTTGAAACTAAGATGAATGAGTTCTTGGAACTAAAGCAGGAAACCCGAAAAATTGAAGAGTACCATCAGGCATTTGCACTTCTCCTTAAATATTCCCCTCAATTGGATGAAGAGCAGCTGATGGCCAGGTTCATTCGGGGAATGAACGAGCCATTAGATACTTTAGTCAAGAATGCCAAACCTATTTCCATGGCCAAAGCAGTTCGGATGGCGAAGGATTTCGCCAAAGCCTTTGATGTCAAAGTCTCGCCAAATCCAGCACCATCACCTTTCAAAAGGTTTTTATTCCCAGAAGGTGATTGCAACCTTCCTCCGCCTAAGAGATATCAGAGTCAAACCCAGGATATGGGAAGTTCCAGAATGAAAGAAATGTCCTTTTTCCGAAACTCAATTCCCTGGATTTCAACTTCGGAAGTTCCACCCTTGAGCAAGAGAATGAAATGCTATGACTATCAAGGATTTGGACATCGCAGTATGGATTTCCCAACTCCTTTTGGATCAAGGTTTTTAGGGTAGGGAAATCAGGGATCAAGATTCCAAACTCCAGTCCCTTCCGTCCAGAGTAATCACGGTTCTATCCGCCAAAATCAGGGAAGTCCCAGAGGTAGACCCTCTATCCAACCTGCAGTTTCAACCCAAAGTAATGCAAGACCTCCACCTCAGAATAGGGGAAGTCAAAGAGAGTTGTTCCCAAATCGGTCGTCCACTTCCAAAGCAGTAACACTGGAAGTGATTGAAGAAGAAGAAGATGATGAAAAAGATCATACTCCACTTGCGAGATAAGGACATCTCGCGTTTTTTAAGTGGGGTAGAATGTAAGATTCCTCCCCCCAGCCCTCATGATGTCCAGTATCTTCCCCTGTAATTCATTCCCCTCTTCAGAAATATAAAAGATATTGTTTCTACCTGTTTTGGCCTAGAGAGAGAAAATATTCTAGAGAGATAATATTCAGATTTTAAATATTTTTGGATAGAAAAATACCTCATCTTATTAAAATAAGTTCCCCTGAAACAGAAGTTTTAAAAAAAGATTTTTCAGAAGGTGCATTAGAAATTAAGTATAATCTGTTCAAGAGGCATTATTCTGGGGGTGAAGATTTTTTCAAAATTTTAAATTAAAGTTCCTATGGACCAATAAGATTCATCCAAATGTAGGGAGGAGATAAATGAAGAAATAAAAGAAAAATCTCCCAAAAATGAGTAAATACTCACATAAGATGAAGAGTTGACTAAGGACAAGGTTAATAGTTAAAAAAGAGAGATATTTAGGCGAAATGATGCATTTTTGACACCTTTGCATGGGGGAATTCCCCTTATGAAGAGGGTGCCTATTTCACATGCTTGAATGAGTTTTAAACTCCCAAATAATGAGATATTTTCATCTCTCCTCTCTTCTGTTTCAACTAGATCCAAAAAGTGACCAAAACTGACCCAAAAATGGTCAAAAATTGACCAAACTGATCTGGAAAATTCTAGAATCAGTTGGCTTGGTTAGAGGCTCACTTTTTCCTCTATAAATAGAACTTAATAGTGTTTTATGCACTGTTACTCTGCTCCTCCCAAGCCAAGAACTGTGAATTTATTAATAATTCACTAGTTTTTGACATTTCCCTCTTCCAAAGATTGGTGGCCACTCTTGTTACAAATAAGAGTTGAACCCTCAAACCATCAAGCCAAAGGAAAGCTCCAAGAAATTATGTAAGTAGAGATTCTTGTATTTTTCTTTATTGATTTTACATTTTTCTAATGTTTATGATTGTTTGAAGTGATAAATGGATGTTATGCCTTGATCGAAAGGCTTTTCCCCTCTCTCTTCTTAGAATCAACCCTTCTTTATCCTAGTTAAGTGAAAATTGATGGAATTAAACTTTTTATAATGTTTTCTCTTTTATAAGTGAATTTTGATTAGTATAGATTACTTTAAATCAATTAGAGTTAATTTTTAAGACAAAATTAAGTAAGAAAATTTGAAAAATGGTCAGCCATACAAAGGAGGTTATGGCAAAATTTTTGGAAATAAGAATTATCTTTTATTATGCTAAAAGAGTAATTCCTATCAATTCTACACTCTAAAAGTGTCATTTTCATGCATAGAAGACGCATATTGATTATTATTATTCTTATGCATATAAAGGAATAATTTTCTTTTATTATGAAAGTGTTACTTTCATCAAAATAGATTTTTATGCATACAGGAATAATTTTCTTTTATTATAAAAGTGTTACTTTCATCAAAATAGATTTTTATGCATAAAGGAATAATTTTCTTTTATTATGAAAGTGTTACTTTCATCAAAATGGATTTTTATGCATAAAGGAATAATTTTCTTTTATTATGAAAGTGTTACTTTCATCAAAATGGATTTTTATGCATAAAGGAATAATTTTCTTTTATTATGAAAGTGTTACTTTCATCAAAATAGATTTTTATACATAAAGGAATAACTTTCTTTTATTATGAAAGTGTTACTTTCATCAAAATGGATTTTTAGGCATAAAAAATTATGTTTTTATTATAAAAGTGTTACTTTTATCATAATTGAACTTCATGCATAGAGGTATGCATAAAAGATTATTATTTTATTATAAAAGTGTTACTTTTATCATAATTGATTTTCATGCATAGAGGTATGCATAAAAGATTATTATTTTTATCATAAAAGATTATTATTTTATTATAAAAGTGTTACTTTTATCATATTTGATTTTCATGCATAGAGGTATGCATAAAAGATTATTATTTTATTGTAAAAGTGTTACTTTTATCATAATTGATTTTCATGCATAGAGGCATGCATAAAAGGTTATTATTTTATTGTAAAAGTGTTACTTTTATCATAATTGATTTTCATGCATAGAGGCATGCATAAAAGATTTTTATTTTATTGTAAAAGTGTTACTTTTATCATATTTGATTTTCATGCATAAAGGTATGCATGAAAGATTATTATTTTATTATAAAAGTGTTACTTTTATCATATTTGATTTTCATGC
Source organism: Cibotium barometz (assembly GCF_041138505.1). Lineage (NCBI taxonomy): Eukaryota > Viridiplantae > Streptophyta > Polypodiopsida > Cyatheales > Cibotiaceae > Cibotium > Cibotium barometz. The sequence goes on from NC_141086.1 coordinate 26,890,487, forward strand.
ATAGAGGTATGCATAAAGATTATTTTTTTATAAAAGTGTTACTTCCATCATAAATGATTTTATGCATAAATTAGATGCATAAAAGAAATTCTTTTATATTAAAAGAGTGATTTTCATCATAAATGTCTTTAGGCATAAATTAGATGTATAAGAGATATTTTTTTATATTAAAAGAGTGATTTTCATCATAAATGATTTTATGCATAAATAGGATGCATAAGAAAATTTTTTTTATTCTAAAAGTGTAATTCCTACTAAATTGGATTTATGCATAGAAAGATGCATAAAGAAATCTATTTTTAGTTCAAAAGAGTTATTTTTGTCAATTTTGATTTTATGCATAGGAAGATGCATTAAAGAATTGATTTTCTATTCAAAAGTGTCATTCTCATTTAAAATGAATTTATGCATAGGAAGATGCATAAAAGATTGATTTTTATTTCGAAAGTGTTAGTCTCCTTAAAATGGAATTTATGCATAAATAAATTCATAAAGAAATCTTATATCAAAAATAAGAATTCTCTTGTATTCTATAAATAGATATGAGGATGTGAAACGAATCAATTAGATGAAAATGAACGAGGAATAGATGGAGATGTATGTATGTGAAAGAATAGATGTAGTTATATGTATGTGAAAGAAATGATGTAGATGTGGAATGTGGATATGGATGTATGAATGAGAATGTGAATGTGAATGTGGATTATGTGAATGTGAATGTGGATGTGTGAATGTGGATATGGAAGTAGATATGGAAAAAAGGATCAACGGCTATGCCTCTCCGGTGAGGAAAAAAGCATTGGTCTCTATGATCCAAGTGCAATCTGTCCCTTGAATCTGACTATGGAACTTATGAGTTCGGATCAGTTCAGTTAAGTAAGGCTTTTGACTACATTAGGGAAAAGCTATCGTGGTGGAATTGCCCGTGCTTTCCGGGCAAGAGAAGTTTTTCCAAGTTCGTTGGAAGAATCGAGGAATTAGTCACGTGTTGGGATATCCGTGGTGAGGCCCCGAGTGTGGGACCCTGCCCCACGCAAGATGTGCTACTTCCACTACTAGCACCCCGAATCCGTTGCGCGGTGGGAACAGGGATCTTACAAAATTGTAGACCCTCCATTTTGGGAAGGACAAGCAACAACATCTCTAATTATTGAACTATTAGAGAGCACTAGTGTTTTACGGTATATATAGAAACTTCCTTTTTATGTAGCTTTTGTGTTTTGTTTGATTAATTTATATATTTATTGAAACATTCTTTTTGCAATAGGGAATATCTTTACTGTTTAGAACCCAGATTATTGTTGGGTTTGTATGGTCGAGATAGTTACATGAGAGTTTAGGGCTCATAGGAATTTACAATCTAAGATTGCGGAAGGTTGCAGATCAACTTCATGTACGTGTAATGTTTATGGATTATGAAAAGCTTGACAAGGTAGATTTTCGATGCATTGGCACTGGACAATACATAATTTTTTGATTTGTTGTTTACAAACCTTTTCAAATGCCGTTTGCCTCAAATATTGATCCACCAAATGAGTTCTATACGCTTTTATCCTTATCTTGCTTTTTTCCAACGAGAAATACACTTCAATGCTAATGTTTTTTGTGGCATACATTTTGCCAGATGGAGGCGCGAGGTATAGGCTACCAAAAAGAGAGAATCCCTGAAGATTATTTTAAAGTCGTGTTCAGGTGTGTTAAGATTGTCATCATTTTATCGATTTGTAATGCTAGATGTATATTTATATGCCAAGTTTGGTGCTTTAGAAGCTTCTATATGGATATATATGGCAATCATGATGTGTTTATATAGAAGGTTGGCAAGTTGCGGACGATGTATACATATATGTATGAGTGTGAACAATATCTATGGATATTATGGGTGTGTGCACCTACATAGATACATATTTACATGTGTGTATGTGACATGCACACATGCGTTCATAGACGCACACACATACACATATCTTCCAATTGTAGCATGTATGGTTTCAATGGATTACACGTACACGTACACATATGTACATACATACATACATCATTATGCGTGTTTGTCTTCTAAAAGGAAAGGAAGGGTGATTTTACACATATTTCTTTTGCCTGTAATTACATGGAAAATGCTTCCTTGAAAATGTAAAATGCTTCCTGTCCGTTGGAGATGGGTCGCAACACTAGTGAGCTCAAAAAAAGATAAAAGATAAAACAACATGAAATGGTATGGAGTTCATTTGGGTAATGTGGCCACATTAGGTCATAAAAGTGCACCAATTTACACCATGCAAAAATAGTGAGTACATTAAACATTTGAGTTAGGTTGCTTAGTGAAACCAAGATTTGCCACAATAAGGAGAGGGCTAGTTTGGCACCCTTCGACCAGGCTTGCAACTAATTAGCTTTGGCCATTGGATAGGTCAACTCCCTACATTGAATGTACGATAGCATCCAAGGTTGGAAAATCATTTACTTTTTATTGGACATACTATTCTTTACCAAAATTCAACAACTTATTTACTATTCTCATAGATTGTGTACAAAGTGTTAAAAAAAACAATCATGGTTTACAATGTGGAGGTCAATGAATTCATTTATATTCATGGTGTAGTGACATAAAGAAAAAGCAGTGGTGTTTTACAATGTGGAGTTCGATAAATTGAATCATATCCATTGTAAAGTAACATAAAGAAAAGACAATGATGGTTTAAAATGTGGAGTTTAATGTATTCCATGGAGAGTTGCTATATAGTGTGTCAACAATGATGAGCTCTTGGAGTCATTCAAATTGTTTGCATTCCCTACAATATGATGTGTTTAGTTAAGCTTTGTGAAAAAAACAAGGTAGGTGACCCGCGCTTTGCTGTGACATGAAGTTTTTTGCTTACATATGTATGTGCGTATGCAAGTGTGCGCTTACATGTGTGTGTATCCATCTATGCATGTGTATGTGTGTGTAAGCATGTGTGAGTGAGTGACTATGTATGTGTGTGTGTGTACTGCCCATGTGTGTATGCATATGTGCATGTGTGTGCACTTGTCTATGTGTGACTCTCTCACATAGATGCATATATGTATGACTAAAATAGATGCATGTATGCATGTGTTTCTCTCACATGCATTCTCTCTATGTCTGTCACATGCATAGACATAACCCTCTCTTACACACATACACATGCACATGCACTCTCTTCTCACACTCTTCTCGTATACACTCTCGCACATACATATAATCTCTCTCTCTCTCTCTCTCTCTCTCTCTCACACACACACACACACACACACACACACACACACACACACACACACACACACACACACACACACCCCACCCCTTCCACATTCACCTGTGTGTGACTGTGTACATGTACGTATGTGTGTGTGAATGTGTTTATATATAATAGTATTATTATATATTTACTATATGTATATTGATTTATATATCATTATTATATTGGCTTGGTGTGGTCAGGTGCCTTGCAAGCACACCAGTGACATGGCTAGGTTGCCAATTGCTTGACTAGAAGTGCCAGGTGGCTATTGGAGAAGCTAGGGGTGGCATGGTGTGGTCGGTGGTGTTGTGTTGGTATGCCAATGGAGGTTGGTTAGCTTGGTGAGGCCGGTGATGATGTTGTTTTGCAGGAAAATGGGAAAAGTGTTGAAGGTGGGCCGGTTCGTGTTGTTGGTGAAGTAGTTGGACCCTTGGGGTTATCTCGGTGGGACTGAGAGTTATGTATTGGAGAAGGCGTGTTGCTTGTGTGGTCGGCTATGAAGTTGGAAAGGCCACTCGCTAGGCATGAAGTGCTGAGTTCTTTCTATTGGTGAAGTGGTGGTGATCATGATAGAGAGTTATTTTGGTGAAGAGGCCGAAATTTTGGAGTTGCGATGTTGATGATAAAGTATAGTCTCTCTTCTCAGCATTGAGAATCAATCTCTCTTGCCCTCAATTTGTATCTCCTAGCCAAGGACCTAGCCTATCGACATGAAGGTTTCTCATAGACCATCCTCCACCTCTCCATCAAATCCCAAAACATCCTCCTAGATGAGGACTACTTTGAGCCCGAGCTAGTAGATTTTGCCCTTTCTTGTGGTTGTTGAAATTCGTAGCAGCAAAAAGGAATAATAGTGCAAGAATATATTCAAGAAAGGAATATCTATTTATTATGAATTGATTTTATGTTGGAATGATATGTGAATAAGAAATTGGAGTAAAAGATTGTCATCTTCGATGGGTGGTTTACGTGCTACAAAATAAAAGTGTTATTTTAAAATCCTCTAAAAACATGTGTATGCACCATGACAAATATGTGTATGCACCATGATAAAAGTGTTATTTTAAAATCCTCTAAAAACATGTGTATGCACCATGACAAATATCTTTATAGGGTGAAAGTGAGATTAAAGATAATGTAAGTGAGTAAGACAATGCTCACGAGCGATGGTGGTATCATCATCAATTATGTATCCTCGAATAATATCGTGTTATTCCATGAGTTGATAAAATTGAATATTGAAAGATAATGTGTGAGTGTTGCCAATAGGGATCATGACATGACTTGCTTCATGATTGTGTTTCCGGGTCTTTTACCATTCATCTTCAGGTTTGTCATTGAAGATGCATAGTAATACATCAAATAAGTTAGAATTACGTTCAAATATATAAGAGTCAAAGACATTCCACCAGAAGTCCAGAAGTTTGGATAGTTACTAAGGATTGTGAGGTGATGGGTGAGTCATTCTAATGCATACAAGATATTTCGGCAAAAAGAAAATCTCAAGTGTGCTAGTTTTAAAAGAAAACAATAAATAATTTACCAGTTGGTGGCTCCATTGAAATTGGCATGTATAAGTGGTCAAAAATGTACCAAATTTCTTGCAAAAGCTCTAAAAGACTTTTCAACTTTATCCAAAAAATCTTTGGTAATTTTTAAGAAATTTTTGGACTAAAAAATAGCAATTTTAGGTAAAGTAGGGATTTTTAGGCCAAAATGAAGCTCTATAATTTTATGAAAAAAATTTAAAGCAAAAAAATAATTTGCAAGGTTGCGGTTGGATTATGGACTAGAGATTTTAAAAAATAGAGGCTTGAAATCTGTTTAAAAGCTTTAAGAGAAGTTTTGAATTAAGTTTTTTAAAAAAGCTCTAAAGCTTTGAGTTTTTTTTAAATAGCTCTAAAGCTTTGAGCTATTAAAGCTTAAAAGCTTTAATAGTCCAAGGCTTGAAAAATAATAATAAAAAAAGACTGGCGATTGTGTGCGGAGAAATCAATAAAATACTTTAGGATGGAATTTGCATTGTGCAATGTTGGAAGATGGAGGAAGGTGAAATTCGACTAAAAACTGTAATAACAATGGTTTTGGAGCTTGTAGATGAAAGCAAACAAATTTTTGGTGACGGATAGAAAGAAAACAGATAAACCACTTTTAGGTTTTTGATCGTTTTGGAAAGTGGTTTTCTACCTTTCTTTGACTTGTGGATAAAAGAAACATGCATTTTGGTTATCCAATAAACAAAAACAAGACTTATTAAATGAACCTTCGCCTTTCATTGGTAATTTATGAGTGAAGAACTACCTTCTCTCCCATTTTAAAGCTTCTTTATCTTCTGGTTCTTCACCATCTTCAAACTTTGCTATCAACCTTGGCTCTGATACCAATGTTGGAGAGTGAAAAGAACCCACTAGAATAATTCCAAAGTATTAATCACAAAGCATAAAATAAAAATTACGCATAACACAAAATTGGGTCCAATTTGCTCCCATACAGAGCTCTCGTCTCCTCTTGGTGTATTTAAATTATATTGCTTGAAATAACTTGTGGGGCTCAAAATAGTGTCCACTTTTACAAATAGGTCAACTTCTTCAAAAATAGCTTGCTTTATTGGACGTGCAAGCTAATCTACTTAAAAATAGGTGGAAACCTTGAACTTTATAAATATGTGTATCTCTTGTAAAATCAAATATGTACATGCGAGGTTTCACATGTCTCAATAAATATATACATTGATAATAAATATGGATAATATCCAAAATGAAATAATGATGTTTTGGATTGTCACAAATCAAATAATATTCATTAACATCTAAAATCGAGTGTCTCAAAATATTCTTGACCACACTACCAGCTCACCTCCATTATTCAATCCAAGGATCTACACTTATATCAACTATATCAATCAATTAATAACTTAATTGATTAAAAATATAAATAACCATACAAGAATCATAATTTTAAGATGATGCAACTAATACTCCCATGCGTGTATAGAGTCACTCATGTACACGTAAAGTAAGCTATGATCACTCGGATTTAGAAAGGTGTCCCAATTTAAACCCATCTAAGAGAATTCATAAATAATGGAAAACATGGGAATATGTAATGAAGCAATTATATATGCACATACACATGTATGGGTATGGACCTAGGCACATCGAACTTGGGTCCCTTGAGCATAGATTTGGAGCATGGGCATATTGATTAACCAAAGTGAAATGGCCAGACATTATATAAGTAAGCTTGGTCTAAGCTATTATAGCCTTTTACCATCTTTGATATGATGGATATCTTGTCTTCCTTGAGCTTCTGCCCAAGCTTTCATGGCTAATTCATGGCAGTCTTTCCATGTCTAGGTGCTACTTCCTAAGATGAGTGGAACATATGTGTACTCCATGCTAACGAGGGCAAACCCCTAGGTCCTTCATTCCATTAGTGAAAGAAAGTGGCAACAACTAGATTAACCTAGATTTACCCTAATTAGCCTTGGATTAACCTAGATTAAGATAATTAACCTAAGTTTAGAGCAAGAAGAGAAAGTAAGAGACTTGTGTATTCTTGATTATCAAAAGGTTCCAAAAATATGGTGTATGTGACCTATATACATGACCCCCTTTCACACTATCATAAGTGTTGTTCATGGACATGGTCAATTGGCCTTGGGCCCATTATTCATATGAGACCATTCCACTTTGTTACAAACCATCCCCACCCAAAAGGTTTCATCCTCAAAACCATTGATATGTACAATTACAATTCTCATGGATGGAGTATATATTAATGGACTCATGTTAACTTGAAACTCATGCTCACACCATATATGGGAGATCAAAATCACATGTACATGGCTATAGGTTGCTCAATGAGCCCTCAAAACAAGCCATATCATGTACTCCATAATGGCATATACACTTCATGAAGCTTCCATGCATTTTGCATCCCAAAACCAAAAGGTATAGAGCTGTCTAAACAGTGATTTTCAGAAATTCCAACAAGCCATAATCACTGTTTTTATATACCAATTGATTCCTCAAAGGTAGCCAAAGGATGACCTATCAAAATCTTTGATCTCCCGGATCAAAAGGCAAACCAAGAGACCAACGATCAAGCCTCCTCAAGCACAAGTAGCCACCTAGATCAAAAGGATAACTACTATAATTTCCAACCCACACAACTTGGCTACCAAATATACCAGGGTCAAAAGGAAAGCATACCGGTATATCCATCCATCCAAAACATAAATATAATATACCATGTGCAAGAGTATTTCCTGCGTCCAAAGGCAATACACCAAAACCATAGCGTGCCACATAGTCTTGCACCATGCATCTCATATGACAAGGAATGCATCGGAAAGTGAATGCCCCAATCCCATAAACCATAGAATCACTTTAGCATTCACAAAATTTAAAAATGCACACCTCAAACTCCATGTCCGTGTATGAACTTTATTGTCATTATGAAAATCCCCTTGAAAATCTCCACTACAGAGCATAGAACATACATCCTCATAATGAATATCTTCATTGTCAAGGGGCTACCATCATCCGCATCTTTATAGACATCCTCATCTCATGATAAATGGTATTACCATAATCATCAACATCAACCACCAAAATATCATCAATACATGTGTGAACAATCTCATCTCATGAGAAGATTCTTCTTTATTTGCATCATGATCCACATCCTCTAAGCCTTCATATTCAAATAATTGACAATCATATGTCTTCAAAACCGGACTCAAGAATGGATCATACAATGCATTTTCATGAACCTTCCATGAGACACTCAGCACATCACCCAATGCATCATTATCCAAAGCATGGTCATCACATGTATCACCACAAAATGAGTCATCATTCCATTTGTCACCAACAAACAAGAACTCATCCAAAATGTCATCAATGACCACGTTCTCACAATCTCGTGGCATCATGTAATGAGCTGAAAATTCCTTAATCAAAGCACTTGTGAAAGCCATCCAATCATAACCATTTTCAACTTGCATATCCCCTTTGATCCCACGAATACATTGGTGACTTGTTGAGAAAGATTCAGCAACAAAATATCTTCATCTTCTTGCTGTCCAGAAATTATAGCAAACATCCCCTCCAATTCAACACCCTTAAAGTGTGCATAAAGGCCCACAGTCACACTCCATACATTGGTCAAATGTAAAAGTCATCGGAGATCCACCATTGCTTTTGGCAAAGCCCAAATCTAGCAACATTGAGTGTATAATAGGTCTTCTATCCCCACTCTCAAAGCAATAGGGAAACCAAGAGTTGGCACCAATAATTCACATACATTGATTCTTCTTATCTTGGCTTCACTTTAGTAGCTTCACCATTAAACATTGTGCATTGCCTTTCTCCAACCACTCCTTTGAAGAGAAGAGTGTTTGACAATGTGGCTCATTGATAGACAAGGGTAAAGGGCCTCTTTGATTGCACATATGTATTGAAGAAGAACCATACATAGGCATACTTAATACATATGCATCAACTTGATGCATTGGCATACCAAATACATTTGCCAAATCCTCATTGTCATACATGCCTTCATAAAAAGAATCATGACTACCGTGAATATCATAGTCATAGGCATCACGGTCATCATAGGCATAGACATGGTCATCATAGGCATATGCATTGCCACCAAAATTCACACCATCCCAATATCCATGAGAATCATAAGCATGATCTTCTCCCGAATCATTGATGAAACGGCCACCCAAGTCATTGTAATGACGATCTTGCAAACTTGGAGAAGCATTCCAATTGCCAAATGGAGGTGGTTCACCTAATGGAGTACCTTTTCCTCTTTTCAAACTTCTCCCTTGCATTGGAAATAACCCATGCACCGATGTAGTTGCCATAGTAGCATTCCCTTGATGCATAGGCATGTTTGGAACATTTTTTCCAAGTTGATTGCATAGGCATCCCATAACCACCTTGTTGCATCAGCTTTCCAAATGTGCTTATTCCACCTTGGTACATCTTAGGAGGCTCGTGACTTGATTCAAGTTGATGAAGACTAACTTGAGGTAGATGTGTAGGATTTGCAATTCGAAGTGCCCACAGTAGATCCAAGAGGCTGGGTTCCTAATGCTCGAAACACCATTGGATCATTGAGAACTTCTTTTCCCTTGCCCAATTCTTGCTTTAAGCTAGTGAACCCTTCCTTAATCTCAACAAACCCATCATGCAAAGTGTCACTAAAACTCTTTGGAATTGTTGATTCATGGCTACAAATCTTTGATCCAGGCGGTTAAAGAAATTTTCCTCACTTGCATCATCTTGAGATTTTTGGCCTAAGCTCTCCATAAGCTTTAGCAATTTGCTCATAGTACTTTGTTGATTAAGATACATCTTCTCCATCAATTACACAATCCCTAGATTCTCAATGGAACCTTGTAGAATGTGTGACCCTTGATGCAAGTCAACATTACTTTGCACATGCTTTTAAGCATCTTGCCTCGTTTCCTGAACACCACCCTTATTCTCAACTACTTCCTTGAAAGTAGCCTTGGTCTTTGACTTAGATGCCATTGGAAAACGACCAAATTCAAGTTGGATATGTTCCCAAACTCCAATTTACAAGATCTTTAGCTTTATAGATAGGCAATGATGTGTAGAACCTCCGTATATAATCACTTTGACTAAGGTCAGTGCACCAGTACTCTCTGTTTCAACTTTATCACCCAAGTGACCAAATCTCAATCAAATGGAGGCCAATTTTGGAAGTCTTTAGCTTGATGGAATTCTCTCAACAAGTCCTGCGCATCCATGTCAATGCCTTGACCACATTTTACCTACAACTATCCTTTGCTTTGACCTCTTTGACTGGTCAACTATGATTGTTTTGACCAAGTCAACGGTGCCAAAATCAAGAGCCCTTTGTTTATTGGGGAGCTAATGGTGTGTGTAATGTCCCAACATGCTCAAATCTCCCACTTCATTCTCTGTTTTTGATTAGGCACCCCTTTTGTCTTGTGGATAAATTTACCAATTGGAGAAGTAAATGGAGTCTAAACGTAGCCCTTGGAGACTAGAATGAAACTATGCAAACACCTTGAAAGCAGTCCTAACCCTCTCAGACTAAATTAGGGTTTAGAGCAGAAAATCGTCAAGATTGTCTCTATCCGCACTTCACCTTTGCATTGGTAATGTCTCAGACCCATTTAAAGGCATGAACCTCATCAATTTGTAACTTGTTATCCAAATGTAACCTCAAGTGTCTTGTATAAGTGCTTCTTGCAAAAATTTTGATAGCACCTCGTTTGTTTTTGCAACCAAATCTTAATGTAAACTCGATTGAAAATCAATTACAACACTATATTCCATGCGTGCTTGAAAATCTTTGCCCAACAAAATGCATCCTTTATAAGCACTTGGAAGTGGATGTAGAGCGTTGAAGCTTGTCGATCTCCCAACCAAGCTCTTACCACCCTTGTACCTAGGTCAAAACTAGGCGCAAGTTGGGACCATGTATTCACCACCGGTATCTAATCCTTCACCTTACCGCTTTTCCAACTGGAACTCACGGCAAGGTGGATTCAAGACATACTCCCCTCGGCCTCTCCTTGCCAAGGTACCCTCACACATCACTTGTTTAATAAGAATTGAAATGTGAATATAAGTGTATGTGATTTGTATAGCATGAGCTTGAAAGTGTATATGAATTCACTTAAGAATTGGCACTTATAGTTGCATGCCTCAACCATTCTCAACAAGAGTTTAATTCTGGTAATAAAGAGGCTCACAAGGTTTCACTCCAAGTGGTTAGTATTCAAGGAAAACAACCATAGGCTATGTCCTCATTGCATCATAGTCTTCAAGGACACCACCTAATGCATTCAATCTCTTCCATTCCATTGATTGGAGCATATAATCCCATCAAATGGCATGAATCTTGAGTAGATTCAATGGAATGGTCTCATGAAATCATGTAGATGCAAGTGTAATCATCCATAAACTTCATACGCATGTGCAAGGCATCTAAGGTTATAACAAAGCCCTTAATCAATCAAGAAACACCATTGAAGCATCAATGAGGTGAATCTTTGATCAATAAGAATCCAAAGTGTATTCAACCTTGCCCTTGTGATGAAATATCAAACTAATGGTGAAGGAGATAACCAATATCTTGCTTTCTTGATGCAAAAGCATGGAAAAGATACATGAAAATCATCCCCATGGATTCCAAGCACTCACCATCACGATCAAAACACCATGGAAATGAGGGAAAAGTGAAGATCCTGAAGGGCTATCCAACATTGCAATGCCTCATACTCTTGATGTAGCTACGAAAGCTTCAAATGGTGGCAATGGAAGCTTTCAAGGTACTAAAATTGGAGATTAAGACAAATCATTCTATCATTGCAATACACTACTCACTTCTTGTTGTAGCATTGGAGGCTTCAATTAGTATATGGAGAAGCTTCTCAGTGGTGGTCATTCAACATAGCCAGGTCGCCCGCATGTGCGAGAAAACACAGCAAAAGAACGCCATTGATCCACGATGCCTAATGTCTAGCTTTTAAGCTTGCCTAAGCTTCGGTGAAGCTTAAGCTAGCTTAAGCTTGGCTTCCAAGCTTCAAAACACCAAGAAAAAGGCAGATTTGCATGATGACATTGTGAGTGAATCCAATGTGGGAACGATTAACATGTTCGATCACTCGTGTGTGCTGATAGTTACAATCGAGGACGGTTGTCTTCTCAAACTGGAGGACTATCATGAGAGTGATGTTTTTTAGAATATTTTATCATGGGAGTGAATCCAAATAATTATGTGTGAAGCATGGTAGTGAATGATTTCCATTTGTTAGAATTATTTTTGTGAGTGATTCCAAAGTAATTGTGATCTAACATTGTGGAATATGTTGAGTATAGATCATGAGTTCAAGACAACCAAGGTGAACATTGGACGAGATTATCTAACCAAGCATATGTGTGCTAAATATTTAATTTTGTATGGTTTGGCCCATTACAGTACATATGTTGAGAAAGGTTTATTTTTTATGAGATCCTTTAAAAGAATTAGACTAAGGTTCAATTTTGTAAAAAGTCCAATTTTGGAAAAAGCTATGCTATTTATGGCTCTAAGGGCTAAATTTATTAATATGATTTAAATACCGCGTGTGGGAGTGGAGCCACACACATCGGGGGGGAGATTGCACGCAATCTTATGTTCTTTAATTTTTATGTTTTTGTTTTATGCTATGATGATGATGGTTAATTTCTTCTATTATTCAATTTGTGAAAGATTCTAATCTCGATGTACGATGGTCCTGTAACAGTGGTATCAGAGCACGGCAAGTTCAAGTATTGAATTTGGATCATGGAGTGTTGAAGAAAAATCAAGAAATTGATTTTTACTCAAAGGTTATTGGCTTGAAGACTTTTTAACAAATTCAAAATACTTGCACGGGAAGAGTAGAATCTGCAACAAGGGTACAAAGGCTTTGGACAAGGACATAATTCATTCAAAAATCCAAGAGATAAAGAAGAGAAGGTGTCGAAGACCTTTAGACAAAAGAAGGTATTATTATGTGAATTTTGTGGACCATTAGATCAACATTTAGATCAAGGGCTAGGAAGAAAGCCATCCTTTTGAAGAAAACCATCCATGGATCAAAACCACCTTCCTCAATTCAAATTCTCTCCATAATCTATCCTTATGGATGAAATCAGCTCTCTTAGGAGATTATGGGTCTCAGCTCAAAATTGCTAACCTTGCTTCATGGTCAATTTGCATACTGGAGGGCTTTTAAAATTTTTCTCTTCTTCTCTTCTCCAAAAATATCAGTGCACTGGTGGGTTAATTTTTAAAGAGCCAAGAAATTTTCTTTTTTTTAATAATATATATTTTTTCCAATTAATTTTTTTTCCTTCCCACCCTCTTTCTCTGATTCGGTTTGCAAGAGTGCTTTTTAATTCTCTCCTCTTCCTCTCCACGATGGTGACACAACAACGATCCCTTTTTGTTTCTCTTATACGCGTGGCAGTAACGCTGAGCGCTGGCGGATTGTAAGCGACAACGTTCATGGCTTAAAGTTTTTTTTTTCAAAGCTTTAACAAGATTTTAGATAAGCTTAATATAACATAAGCTTTATATATATATATATAATGGGTTGTTGCAAGATCAGGGTGTCCAGTTTTATCCAGTTTATGCTGGACTGGGACAATGCTTGGAGAGCAAATTTTAGGAGGCAAGGTACTTAAAATGAGATCAAGCAAATAATAGAAAATACGCTTGTCCTTAAATTAACCCGATATAACTTAAATTAATATAAATTAGTCTAATTAATCAAAATTAATCAAAAATATGATGAAATGATAAACAAATGATCTTTCCATACTTAGAGTGATCCAATTTATTTTTCCATAGATGCACCATTACAAGTACACTAGTCCCTATAGGTTTTAGATGATTCACATCAAAAATGTAATTTTACTAATTAGATTATTAATATTTGCAGACCTTCTGATAGTCTGGAAGAATTTTGAAAAAGAGATCTTTAAAAATCCAACCATTGGATTTGCAATTTTTACTAACCACCACATTCTACTAATGTCTCAGCATCTACCCACTCCTTTGATCTACAAGATTGAGGATTTTAAGTGGTAGCTATTGTGGGTACAAAAAGTGGCGTATATTATAACACTTTAAAGACCTTGAAATATTTAAAGAAAATAGACAAATATCTTAAAATTTTCTCGAAAAATCAAGTTAAGCTCCATATTATGTGAAGATCTAAGGTACAAAGTGGTAATCTCATATGATTTTATATGTAAAAGATATTAGCATTTTATGGAATCAGTTCAAATTTGGGACAGGGTGTATACATTGACTTTGTACCTAAGAAAATGAGGACTTTTGACTATCTAAAGCTTAATCAAATTATGCAACTATACTTCCAACTTTCAATATGATGTTCCAACAAAAGAACTTGAAACGAAATTCCTTCATTTACTAGGAGAGATTAGCCACTAAAGGTAAACAAATGCCTGTTTTTTTATTGTTTACAAGGTGCCTGAGTGGACAAAACTGGGCACCCTGATCTTGCAACCACCCATATAAAAGAAACTGGATATTGCACCCTTTTAGGTAATCGTTGGAGAAGATTTCTTTAAACCTTATCTTTTGTAAGCTTTATAGCTTAAAACTTCCATAAGCTTATCTTTTAGCTATGACTTACCTTTCATAAGCTTTTCTTTTTATTTATTTATTCAAAAAAAAGAAGAATTTTATATTCATACAATCCTAAATGCCTTTTCTCTTCACAAATCAAAGAAGAAAGAAAGTTTTTTAAAAGCAAAAGCAAGTGGACAAGGGAATCTCTTCTTCAACAAATTTTCTAGTCATTGAAAGATTTCTTCAACGACTTATTATTTGGGTTTATTGCCTACATCAACACGTTATTGGATTATTATTTTATTCTTCGTGGGAAACATCAATAATAACGAGCACTTCAACGACCCTTCTTTCGAAATACATGGGAGTCAGATAATTTTGCTACCTTTTCTATTTTATTTCTACATTTCCATAATATTTTACTTGTTTCTTTTGCAATGGCAATCTATCCACAACCACCTACTATCCAAGATCAAGTAAATGCACTTCAAGCTCAGTTGTTGAGCGAGAAGAGGCAAAGAGAAGATTTTGAGCAAAAATTTACTCGTCGTTAAAAAGCAAAGGCGTGCATATTCAGAATCAGATTCTTTGGATTCTGAGGAGGACCCTATTCAAAAGACTGTGTGAGCTAGTCTTAAAGCTCAAGAGTCTCGAGAGGGATACAAGATCAGCAAAAAGGCTTTTACTTTTCAGGATTATGATGGCAAAAATGATGCACACGTCATATTTGCATGGTTGAGCCTGCTTGATGATTATTTTTCTAGAGAAAAATTTTCTGAGAAGGATAAGGTTAAATGTGCTACTAATCATTTGGTAGAGGTAGTGCAGCTCTTTGGTGGAATGTTATTAGATAAGGAAAATGTAAACCAAAGTCATAGAAAGAATTCCAAAAGCTGATCAAAAAGTATTTCTTATCTCCGTCGTATAAGAGTAAAGCCAGACAGCAATGGGATATTTTTAGACAGCTCAAAAAGGAGAACATATCAGCGTATGTTGATAGATTTTGGCAAACTTTATTGCAACTTCAAGCTATAGAGAAAGTGCGTGAAAAAGAGAAAAGGATAAAGTTCATAGTAGGTCTCAAGCCAGTTATTAGAGCAGAAGTGAACATGTTTCATCCTTGTTCTCTTAGTAATGCAATCTCTCTAGCAACAAACTACAAGAAAAAAAATGGATTTTCGAGGGATACTACAGTGATAGATTCTCATATTCCTCAGTTTTCTTGATCTACACATTTTGAGAAGTTTTAGCACAAAGATAAAGTAGAGAAGCACAATGGTCCACAAGTGAATGAGAAGAAAATTGAAGCTACAAAGAAAACTAACAATGGAGATCAAAAATCTCATGTGATTACATATTACCGATGCGACAAAGAAGGACATTATGCATATGAGTGTCCAGAAAAGAAAAAGAATCAAGTTGTGGTCGTGAATGTGATTGAAGACAAAGACAAAGACAAAGACAAAGAAGACCAACCTAAGCAAGAGGGTACTCCCAATCATGATTTCTACCACTAGAGAGGTAAGCCTAAAACTCATACTTATGCATTGTTCAATATAAAATTTATTAAAAAAAATTATAGTTAAATTTTAATATATTGGTCAAGATAGTTCAATGATGATTGATATATGTACTTTCTATACACAAAAGAAAATACATATTAGACCATTCACTATCATGACTTGAGTGAACTAACAATGATGCACATATGTTTTTCGACTGATCACACCGAAGAATGTATGTAACTTATTGTTGTTTCACATTCAACCTTTAAACTTAATACACTTTCTTCAAATTATTCTCTTTTCTATTTCAAATAAGGTTAACCAGGTGTCTACGAGAGATACTTGTGTTAGAGTCTATGAAAGATACTCGTATTGGTGTTTGTGAAAGATAATCTTTTGATGTTCGTAGTACAGATAATCTAAGTGAGTGATATTTACAATGTAGTATTGAGAGAGATTCCATCTATGACGGATATTATATTCTAACTCTCTTCACTTGCTAATTAAATATACAAATGAGGTTAGTTGTAACCCAAACAAGAGAATGTTATGGTAATTAATTTATTATTAGGTGAACCAATAAGTAAAAAGAATATCTTGGGTGACCCATGTGTGATTAATTTGGTTATGAGTGAATCTAACCAACTGTGACATGTGCTACGCATGTAAGAAATGTGTAAGTTTGATTGTAAGTGAATCCAATCAACTCTTTTAAATTAATTCTTAATGAGAGGATAACCCTAGTTGGTTGTGAGTGAATCCAACCAGTCGTGACACGTGTGAAACGTGTAGTGTACTCTGTGAATACATGGTGACGCATATGAAAACATTGTGAGTAAATCCAATGTAGGAGTTTGATTGTGAGTAAGTACGACCAACTCTAAGACACGTGTGACACATGTAAAAGTTCTGTGAATTTGTAAATGTGATTAACTCTAAGACACGTGTGATGCATGTGAATCCACTTAAATACATAATGACATCGGAAGGACTATCATGAGAGTGAGATTTTTCAGAATATTTTATCATGGGAGTGAATCCAAATAATTATGTTCACTTGCTAATTAAATATGCAACTGAGGTCAGTTGTTGTAACCCAAACAAGAGACAATGTTACAGTAATTAATTTATTATTGGGTGAACCAATAAGTAAAAAGAATTTATTGGGTGACCCAAGTGTGATTAATTTGGTTGTGAGGTGAATCTAACCAATGATGACATGTGTTATGCATGTAAGAAATGTGAGTTTGATTGTGAGTGAATCCAATCAACTCTTTTGAATTAATTCTTAATAAGGGTGACCCTAGTGGTTGTGAGTGAATCCAACCAGTCGTGACATGTGTGAGACGTGTGGTGTACTGTGAATACGTGTGATGCGTATGGAAACATTGTGAGTGAATCCAATGTAGGAGTTTGATTGTGAGTGAGTATGATCAACTCTAAGACATGTGTGACCCATGTAAAGGTTCTGTGACTTTGATTGTGAGTGAATCCGATCAACTCTAAGACACGTGTGATGCATATGAGAATATGTGGGAGTGAATCCACTAAAATACTTAATGACATTGTGAGTGAATCCAATGTGAGAACGATTAATGTGTTCAATCACTTGTGTGTGCTGATAGTTACAATCGAGGACGGTTGTCTTCTCAAATGGGAGGACTATCACGGGAGTGAGATTTTTCAGAATATTTTATCATGGGAGTGAATCCAAATAATTATGTGTGATGCATGGTTCATGTGTGAAGCATGATAGTGAATGATTTCCATTTGTTAGAATTATTTTTATGAGTGATTCCAAAGTAATAGTGATCTAACATTGTGGACTATGTTGAGTATAGATCATGAGTTCGGGGAGACAGCCAAGATGGACATTGGGCAAGATTATCTAACCAAGCACATGTGTGCTAAATATTTAATTTTGTATGGTTCGGCCCATTGTACATATTGTACATATGTTGGGCAAGGTTAATTTTTGATGAGATGCTTTAAAAGCATTGGACTAAGGTTCAATTTTATACAAAGCCCAATTTTGAAGAAAGCTATGCTCTTTATGGCTCCAAGGGCTAAATTTATTAATATGATTTAAATATCGTGTGTGGGAGTGGAGCCACACACGTTGGGGGAGAGATTGCACCCAATCTTGTGTTCTTTGATTTTTATGTTTTTTGCTATGATGATGATGGTTTATTTCTTCTATTATCAATTTGTGAAAGATTATAATCTCCATGTACGATGGTCTTGTAACATGATCTTTAATGAGCGTGCACTTCTGATGGAACGTAAGTACTATATGAGAAAGTATAGTTTTGTTGACATTTTCCAGGTTACTAATGGGTTAGAGATGCCCCTCACATAACCCATTTCAAGCTTCTATTTATATGGGTGGAAAATGAACAGGTAGTACTGTCCAAAGAAAAGACAAGAAAAGCTAAAAAGAAAAATTGATCGAAGGTGCCGCTAAATTTCGCTGCCCATCCTCTAGTTTGAAATAAATGACTAAATTTGAGGTAAAATGCTCATTGTAGATTTTTTTTACGTTTCAATATAACTTTTCCAATGTTTCAATGCTGACTTTCTCTTTAGCTTCTCTACCAGGCACCCTTCATTCAATGGCCTGATTTCATCTCCAAGCGCCCTTCATTCAACGAAACACAAGAGAAATTCAGAAGGTACAAAGATGTACTCTCATGAGAGTTATGTATATGTATGTATGTATATATGTATATAGGTATATGCATATATGTATATAGGTATATGCATATATACCTATATACATACATATACTACATACATATATACATATATACATATATATGTATATAGGTATATAGGTATATGCATATGTATGTATATATGTATATGTATGTATGTAGTAGGGTAGTTGGAGGGTCATGTGCCTTTTGGGTTCTCATGGCTTGATCCCCTCATCTAGTTCACATGCATAGGAGTTATAACCACTATCTATCTTTTTATTCGATATGTACAACCAATGAATGGAATGAATGAATCTCTCTCTGTCTCTCAATCTGCTAGTGGCAGTTTTGCCTTAAACATTTGGCAATCACGATCTTAGAGTTCTAAACTCTCTTACCCATATGCTGATCTCTATGCAAACTGGTGAAGGTTCCAATCTTCTATCGCATTTGATGGCGTTATTCTTTAGTATGATGGTGCATCATCGTTCTTAATGGAAAATGTACTAGATGCATAGTGTGTTGGCCGCTTGATGAAAGCCAACACGCAAGGTGGGCCACCATGTGTGCGAACCATCAGCAGGGTTGACCACAAGGATCTTGACGGACACATCTAACAAGATCAGTTACGTTGCCAAGAGCTAATCAAAGCAGATCAACAATGATAGAAATACAACCAATAGACACTTGTCGTGATGGAGAGGGAGGTGGAATCCAAACGGGTGTTAGCAACCCTGTTGATCAGCGAAACTCTGTCTAGGACCAGGCAAAGTCAATATTCAAGAACCCATTTTCTTGGAGACGGGTAGTCACAATCGTACCGAAACTCCATCTGTGCCCAGGCAAAGTCCGCGCTCGAGAATCCCTCTTCTTGGAGAAAGGTAGTCACAATCGAACCAGTGGTCAAAGGATCCGCTATCCGATTGTCCGTTCTCGGGTGCCTCTGCCAAGTGGAATCCTCTTATCTAATGTTCTCTTATCTAAGGAGTTAATATTTCAATAGCACGATATCAAGCAATCAGGCTGGCAGATGATCCGGCCATGGACATAGAAACATCCGAAGGCAATTGCAATCTAGTGGTGGTGGTTCTTCTAGCATTCGAAAACTGATCGATACATATGGAAAAGTCTTCTAGCTGTGATGTGGAACACCAGGCAACGAACTGAGCTCAGTCTAACATTCAAAGTCCGAGCGTGGGTCTAAGTTCTGAGATCCAAGTCAGAGACCTCCATAGTTCTGAGTTGGAGATCAAGCCACATAGCCAGGTCCAAGTTGGCAGAGTCATCGAGGCTCCTGAAGTCCGAGCTGAGCAAAGCCTATTCCTTGTTTGAGTTGGGAATTTGCGTTCTGTGCTGAGAGTCAGGAGTCCATGCCAATTTTGAGATCCAAGTCCAACTCTATGCGTTTATGTCGGGACTCGGAACATGTAGGTACATTTTTGACTCCTACGATGCGGGAGGGCTTCCGTCCAATGTTGCATCATGGGTCGGAGATAGTGTCAACACTATGGCAGTACAAAGCGCCAGCGATTGTGTGATCTTCTAGCATTGTGGCCTACCCATCCATGAGAAAAAAGATTGTGTATCATGTGTGCAATCAGTGTGAAGACCAAGGGAATCATTCTCGGATGTGTCCACCACGACGATTCTAGGCAAACTTTGATGATGTCCAAAGAAGGTTACAATAGTGGGGAAAGCTAGGGATGTTGACCGGCTATAGAAGTGCAAGTAAGAGCTGAAGTATTTTGTCAAGCATGTCGAGCAGGTAGAGAACTAGAATCTCAAGCACTCAAAAGGCGGGATGTCATGTGCACCTTGCACTCAAGTACACAGGGCATGATCATCAGTGCAGCATCTGTACAGAAGTAGAAACCTTTTTAGGATTATTTATCGTACGTCCTGACCCCATTGTGAGCCCTCAATCCAGGGACAACCAAGCACGAGTTATGTAGGTCAGTCTCTGAGCTTAGTGGTCAATCAGTTATGTCAGTCCTCTTAACCGACTTGGAGAAAGCATCATTCAGGAGCATGTATGTGTCAACCTTAGCATTAGATGCATGTAATACACTGTAAGTGCATTCACATAGAAGAGGGGCCAGCCCCAAAGGCAGCCCATACTTGGGCTAAGCCTTGCAAAGGCTTCCAAGAGCTTTGCCAAAGCAGTTGGACAATAGCCGACAGGTGTGCTACGACCCGACTAGGATCTTCTGGGGCAGCTGTGACAGGGTTTTGCTTCAGCCGACCAGCATTTATGAGGTCGTGGGACATGTTTGCATCAGTTGACATCCTCTTCAGCCAGCCGAGTGCTGACCTAATGAGGCACGAAAAAACCCTCTCCTCAGCCCACGTAAACTCAATTCAAATATTCAATAAAGAACATTCAAGTTCAGCACTCAGTAGTCCTTCTCATCTCTAGGCAACAAGGAAGATACTCTTACATCTCAGCCAGCATATGTGCAATTCTTCAGTCATCTCGACTTGCATTAATGACCAAGGAGAGTCTTCAGCAGAGCCTCGGATAGCTAGATACTCTTCCGATGTATGGGCCTCCTCGTCCTTGCGTTGGGCATTCATATCATTTGTACTCAGCATTGTACAACATTTCTCCAAAGAATAATATAAGCAAATACTCCTGCTTGTAGGGGGGCCCTTCAGTGGGTATTGGGACCCAATACTATGTCCTCTTCTACATTCTCTTCTCTCTCCCTACTCTTTAAAGTTAATGCTATAGATTCTCACCACATAAAGGTATAAAGAAGGCCTTGTTGTGTGTTATCACGATCAACCTCAGTGCATGTAACATGGGCGCTCACAGGACATTTGGTGGGGAGCATTTGCAGTGTGACAGCTCTTATCCGATGTGAAGCATGATGTAGGAGAATAAATGAACCCGAAGGGCATCACTAGATGTAGGAGAATTACCATGATGTAGCTTCAACTGCTTTGGCCCCTTCCTTGCACAACACGAAACACCGGGGCTCAAACATCCTGGATAGGGTCCTTGGAGAGAGGCCACATGAATGTAAGATCCCAATTTGGACCTTTGAAATCAAGGATCTGACCTTCCCACTCCTACTATCACACTCACAACTCAGATATGACACGGGTGGTGTAGGGAGTCCAGAGATCACCCATAACACTCAGGTCCACAGGCAAAATAAGAAGCATCTGATCTCGTCACCCACGACAATTTGTGAGATGAAGCCGCTCTGGAGCCCACCATATCCAATCCTGCCTAGCGATGTGTTAGACATGTATGTATGCATAGGTATAAACTTAAAAAGGTTTCGCAGCCATGGCAGTGGACCTCCACTAATACATAACATTTACTGTGTTAAACTTGCCTATATATATATGGCTCACATGACACCAAATCTCTTTCTCTCTCTCCCAGATGATGTTATTAGTCTCCACAACATCACGAAATCTACACTAAAGAAATAATGGACTGAATTACTTAGAAATCACCTTAGATGTAGCAAGGTATATGTATTTAATAGAATAGATTTTTGAGAGCTACAGTCCTAGAGAATTTTCGCTCTTTTTTTTCTACTTTTGCAAATAGCATGATGGAATGAGATGACCTGGATGTAGTAGAGATGACGAGGTGGCACATCTCAGATGGCCTAGCTAAGTGACCAACACGTGGGGATATGCGTATAAGCAAAGAGATTGAGACTATAGGATATCTCCAAAGTTGGGCATATATACCTGTATTTCTAGGTGGCTAAGAGAATCCGAGGCACTGTGATTGTGTATGCATGGATTGGGGACCATCTTTGATCATGTCAAATATACATGGGTTTAGCATGTGGGGATGTAGTTGACCATCTTGTCCTTGGGGATGACCATAATACGTGGTAAGGTGGCATATTGTAGCAGCCTGGCATGCATGCAAGGTGGGTTTGACCTATGTTGTAAGATAGTTGATTGGTAAGGCAACTACGTGCTTTCCATGGTTGTTTTTCACAATATGTTTTTGTACAACCTTAGATGATATGGTCTTTTGAAACCATTTTTGATATCTGCCCCCACTGAAAGGTTTGTCTTGATGTCCTGCATGAAAAAAAGTCACATTTTTGGGCACATAGCCCGAGCAATTTTTTGGCCAATTTTTTCTCAAAGGTTATTTTGAAGTTTTCATGGCAACTATGGGTCCTCCATGGCTGTCTTTTACACTACGTTTTCATACAACCTTGGGGGAGTAATAGGGCTGATTTGATAAATTCAAAATACTCTTCTCAAATAGTGGTTCCAATATGTTTTCTAAACTCACGTAACATGATAATGATCTTTGAAGCAGGGTTGAAATTTGACCTGCATTTATGGTGTTGATGAAATGTTTGTAAAATTGTTGAGTTCGATAAAAGGTCAATATGATTAATGGATGGAAACAAAGCTAAAATTTCTTTTTGGTGGGTGACATCAATAACAAGTGGTTGGGTTTGTTGATACTTGTAATACACATTCAGGCTAATACGTCTGTTTGTCTGTTTGGATGGATGCAGGTACTACTAGGACTCGCCTTCTCAAAAATGGATTTTATTTTGTGGTTTTTGTCTCTGTTTTTTAAAAATTATTGTAATCTTCAAGGATCATTGTATGACTCATTGATACACTGACTCAAAGAGAGATTCTCTTACATGTACAAACTAGTTTTTTTTACAATGTATTGAAACTAGTTTGCCCCCTTACTTGTCGATGTGTGGATTTTATGAACTTTGTTCATATGTGTATAGTTATGTAGATATGTCAAAAAAAACCACACACACACGTCCATAGTCACTTGCTCACAAATGCTTGCACACAAATACACATGCATAGATGGATACACATATGCAATTGCACATTTGCATACACACATACATATGTAAGCAAATACTTCATGCCGTAGCAAAGAGCGGGTCACCTACTTTGTCTTTTTCACAAAGATCACATTGTAGTGAATGCAAACAATTTGAATGACTCCAAGGGCTCATCATTGTTGACACACTATACACCAACTCTCCATGGAATACATTAAACTCCACATTTAAAACCATCATTTATACCATCATTGTTTTTTCTTTATGTCACTTTACAATGGATATAATTGAATATATTGAACTCCACATTGTAAAACACCATTGCCTTTTCTTTATGTCACTACACCATGAATATAAATGAATACATTGACCTCCACATTGTAAACTATGATTTTTTTTGGCACTTTGTACACGATTAACTTAAAACATTTCCATATCATGAAAAATATAATTGAGGACGTGTGGGAGCCCTGAAGGTAGTAGGAGATGCTAGATTTGAAACACGAGACTGGGGGTAGGCTACGGTGGAGAAGGGGGCGTCCTCTAGTGGGATGCTTGATCCCTCCAGCCATTGCACCATTGTTCCAGCTGAAGGCCTCAAGCTGGGTTTCTCCTTGATGCACCACAATGCCACCTCTATCATCCTGCCAGCTTGTTCAGCGCAAAAGGCCCCCCAGCAACCGCTTATTCACTAGATCTAGCTTCCTCCCCTCCTCACACTTCTTGGAGGCCCAGCTCGCAAAATGTTATTGTTCCTTGTCTTCTTCCATCACTGGTTGAATACCACCCAGAGGTTGGTCTTCAGTACTAGTTGCATTTTTTGCCATGAGCAATGCCAATTCTATGTTTTTCCACCCACCATCCTAGCTACACCATTCCCAAGCTATATATGTCACATCTCTTGCTCACAAGTGCCATGCACCAGAACATCTCTGGAGCTATGTAGCCAGGAGTTCCCCTTAGGGCAGTCACCATGAGGCATCCCTAGCCATGAGCTTGGCCAAGCCAAAATCTGCCATCTTGGGCTCAAAGTCCTCATCTAGGAGGATGTTCTAGGGTTTGATGTCGAGGTGCAAGATGGTATGTGAGCAGCCTTTGTGTAGATAGGCTAGGCCCTTGGCTATGCCTAGCACCACTTTGAAGTGGCTAGACCAATCGAGAAATTGCTCAGCCTCGAAGAGCCAGCGATTAATGAGCCCCTGTCTATGTACTCATAGACCAGCATTTGATGGGATGTCTCCAAACAGAAGCTCAAAAGCTGCACAATGTTGAAGTGGCTGGTTCTACCCATAGTGGCAACCTCTGTCAAAAATCCCTTGGACATGTCACATTGGAGGGTGATGTCGAGCTTCTTCATTGCTAGTTTCTTACCACCGAGAAGAGCACCAACATACACTAAACCCATCCCACCACCTACACACCCAACAATCTGTTGAACTCGTGCATTGCCTTGTGCAGTTGTTTAAAAGAAAACCTAGTGGGTAATGTGGGAAAAATGAGCGCGTTAAGTACTCTTCATCCCCACCAAGGTTACTATTGAACTTGATGCCCGTACCTCTTCTAATGGATCTCCTGCAGCCATACAAAGCTAGAGCTGCTGCACAGGCAACTGAAATTGAAGAGGTGTAAGCTAGGCGTACAATTATAGTCCGGGGCTCTGATGATGTGAATGGGAGGAAGCTAGTGCACCAGTCCGGCTTTGACGTTATGAATGGGAGTGAGAAGTCAGATGTGCAACCTTTAAAAAAGCCGTGTAGGACAAGTCGTCACTAGTCCTTCTAGAGACATTGAGAAGGCTCAGCTGATTATCTGTAATAGGGAAGCACAAGGATTGGTTGTGGTTGAAGATTACAGCGCTGCAATTGCAAGCAGACAAGAACATGTGCTTACAACTCTCCATTGAGATGGCAAGGGCATGTACAGTACCGGTCGGTCTAGTCATGGTGTTGGTAAAGGCATTTGGCATTGGTTAGTCTCGGTGTTCTTCTTTTTCACACACTCCACGGATGGGAGAGGGGGAAAGGCCCACCACTAGTGTTTAGTCACGGTAAAGCTCAGTTACGTCACCACAAAAGCCATTTATTCTTTCTTTTTCTTGGAAAAGTTGGGAAATTTATATTAAAAGGAAAAAATTTTACTAGGTGCTTTTTTACCTCGAATTTAGTCATTTATTTCAAAGTAAAGAATGAGCAACAAAAATTTAGTAGCACCTTCAATCTTTTATTTTTAGCTTTTCTTGTCTTATTACCTTTTCATTTTCCACCCACATAAATTGAAGCTTGAAATGAAATGTGTGGGAAAAATGTCAACAAAGCTACACTTTCCCATATTATACTTATGCCCCACCACAAGTGCACGTTCATCATTAAAGATCCATAGTAGTAAAAGCAATACCCCCAAAATCAAGGATCCCATATTTATTTTTTTTAAAAACCCATTGGATAGACTGAACCAAAAACTCCACTCCCCACAAAGTCCTCCAAGACCAAGAAAAAATCCACCTACCACCATAGATGCACATTTACATTAAAGATGAAATATTGGCATTATACTCCAAGTAAACAATACTTACTCTAAGGACATTGGTTAGTGGATGTTCTTCCTTTTCGCACACTCCACAAATTGGCAGGGGATAGGCCCACCCGTAGTGTCTAGTCATATGGCGAAGTTTCATCAAAAAGTCGGCCAACATGTAAGTGTTATGAGGAGTTAAGTCATGGAATTTTATATTTTGCAATCAAGAGAATCCATGGCTCTAATACCAATGCAATGAAGAGAATCCATGGCTCTGATAAGAATGCAATAAAGAGAATCCATGGTTCTAATCCTAATGCAATGAAAGGGCCTAGGGGTTTGCACTCATTAACATGGAGTACACACATGTCCCACTCATCCTAGGGAGTAGCACCTAGATATGGAAAGATTGTGTGAGATCCCTGTCCCCACCGTGCATCGGATTCGGGGGTGCTAGCAGCGGAAGTAGAACTTCTTGCGCAGGGTAGGGTCCCACACTCGGGGCCTCGCCCATGGATATCCGGACTATAGACTAATCCATCGGTTTTTCCAAAACCGAACCCGGAAAACTTCCTTTGCCCGGAAAGCACAGGCGATTCCACCAGGATAACTTTTTCCTAACGTAGTTAAAAGCCTTAACTAACTGAATTGATCTGACCAAACTCGTAAGTTCCATAGTCAGATCAAGGGACAGATTGCACTTGGATCATAGAGACCAGCGCTTTTTTCCTCATCGAGAGGCACAGCCGTTGATCCTTTTTCCTCCATAGAACAATTTTTGTCCGAGATTTACTTCATCTATCGAACTAAACAGAAATTGAGTCTCGATTTAAGGATCCATCAGTCCAGCCTAACCCCATCCAGTCCCATGGGCCAACCACTGTAGTGATGGGATCCAATTAGGAATTTGGTTAGGTTTTGTCCCGGGTACCAGGGAAAAGAGTTCCCAGGCCCCCTAGCCGGAAGTTCATGCAAACATAAAACTAGTCACATAAAACTAGTCACACCACTTACACCCCCAATATGAAATTGCCTTTTTCTCAGCATCAGCTAACTTTAAAACAATCCTTTAATGAAACCATTATGTCACTGATGACAATCCTCAAAATCTCTGGTTGAATCCATATTTCCAATCATACATTCATCGGTGCACTTATGGCATCATTGGCAACCAGAACGCTCACCACCTGTTCACTCAGGGGCCTTTTCAATAGTTCCTAGCTCATAGTAACCGGCAATATATTCACATAACAAAATGGAATCTCTGTGGAAGATCAGCAAGATCAACCAACAGATCCATATAAAAGAGCCATGGACTCATCCGTTTTGAGGACCAGCAAGGTCAATCAACCAGATCCATGCCCGGTTTCAGAAAACAACTCTTACTCCTTATTCCAATATCTTCCACGACGCACGTGTGGGTATCTTCGGTGACCCAGAGCCCGAGCACCGTATGGTCAGCACCCTCTAGGATCCTTCGCAGGTGACCTAGCACTTCACTCATAGGCCGCTTCCTTGGTCCCTCATCCACCGTACCGGAAGCTCACCATTTAAATCAAACCGAGGCTGGTCAAGACCTCGGTCGACCTTGCTACGCGAGACGTCCTCCATTGACTCTCCGTCTCAGCAATTGCAACTTTATCAGTTAGGTCTCCATGACCTTAATCCATAAGACGGTCAAAATGCTTCCCCAGCATTCTTGACATAAAACAGTCACAAAATACAGTTTCTATATCGAACTCTCGTCTTTCCACATTATCCCTCCTCAGTCCACACTCCTCAGTCCACATTACTTATTCCACATTCCATTCATATGTGTACTCATTCTCATCCATTCACTCATATCGCGACGACACATTATTTCACATACACATTCACATTCATTATTCTACATACATATCCATGTTCGTACATCCACATCATACATCCAATCCCATATCCGCATTCATACATACACATCCATACATCCACATCCACATCCACATTCACATCCATACATCCACATCTACATGCATATATATCCATTTTCACATCCTCATTCATCCACATTCACATACATACATCCACCTCTGTATCTACATCTATACATCCACATCCACATTCACATTCACATTCACATCCATACATCCACATGTATATGCATACATCCATTTTCACATCCTCATTCATACATCCACATCCACATACATACATACATCCACATCCACATCCATACATCCATACATACACATCCACATTCACATTCACATCCATATCTGCATTCATACATCTCTTATCACATCCTATCACTTTTCATACGCATCATATCACATCTTATCACATCTCATACACCTCTTATCACATCCTATCACTTCTCATATGCATCTTATCACATCTTATCACATCTCATACACCTCTTATCACATCCTATCACTTCCCATACGCATCTTATCACATCTTATCACATCTCATACACCTCTTATCACTTCTTAATATCTATTTATAGAATACAAAAGAATTCTTATATTTGATATAAGATTTCTTTATGCATCTATTTATGCATAAATTTCATTTTAAAGAGAATAACACTTTTGAAATAAAAATCAATCTTTTATGCATCTTCCTATGCATAAATTTATTTTAAATGAGAATGACACTTTTGAATTAAAAATCAATCTTTTATGCATCTTCTTATGCATAAATTCAATTTAGATGAGAATGACACTTTTGAATTAAAAATCAATCTTTTATGCATCTTCCTATGTATAAATTCAATTTAGATGAGAATGACACTTTTGAATTAAAAATCAATCTTTTATGCATCTTCCTATGCATAATAGGAATTACACTTTTAGTATAAAAAAATATCTTTTATGCATACCTCTATGCATGAAATCCAAATATGATGACATTAAAATAATAATCTTTTATGCATACCTCTATGCATGAAATCCAAATATGATAAAAGTAACACTTTTACATTAAAATAATAATCTTTTATGCATACCTCTATGCATGAAATCCAAATATGATAAAAGTAACACTTTTACATTAAAATAATAATCTTTTATGCATACCTCTATGCATGAAATCCAAATATGATAAAAGTAACACTTTTACATTAAAATAATAATCTTTTATGCATACCTCTATGCATGAAATCCAATTATGATAAAAGTAACACTTTTACATTAAAATAATAATCTTTTATGCATACCTCTATGCATGAAATCTAATTATGATAAAAGTAACACTTTTATAATAAAAATTTATCTTTTATGCATACTTCTATGCATGAAAATCAATTATGATAAAAGTAACACTTTTATAGAAATAAAAAAATTAATCTTTTATATACATAATCAAAATGCATCTTCTATGCATGAAAATGATACTTTAGAATATAGAAACCATAAGGATTACTCTTTTAGAATAATAAAAGATGAATTTTATTTCACTAATTTCTAAAAATTTCGCCATAACCTCCTTTGTATGGCTGACCATTTTTTAAAATTTTTAGTCTTTAAGGCTAATTAAAAGTGCACCAAAAGAATTGAAATTATCTTAAAGTAAATATTTTTCTACTTAATTAAGACAACATTATAAAAACTTGACATTTAATCATTAACCATTCACCTAGGATAGAGAATGGTTTGTTTTGCTAGAGAAGAGAGGGGAATGCCTTTTTGTAATGAGGCATAACATTTTTAGAGAAGACATAAAGCATTAAAAAAACCATTAATTTAGCCTCAAGCATAGATTAATCTTGGATTAAGGAAAAGCTTTATGAAAAGCTTCATTTGGATTGAGAATAGGTCATGAGTATGACCATTTCTTGAGTGAGAGAGAAATTACATAAAAACCATTAGAATTAAGCATAAATGAAAATTTATGTAATTCTTTACTATCATTCATCAATTAACTTCAATAGCATTCATAAAACCATTCCAATTAAGCTTCTCAAGCTTGAGAGGGGTTGAGAAGAGAGAAACATTGAGAAATTATAGAAAAGACCAAAATTCACCATTTACCTTACAAATTGCTTGATTCTTTGTTCACGGTAGAGGCCCCCAACCAATCAATTGGTTAAGTATGTTGATGGAGCCACCAATGGGGATTGAAGAAAGAGGAAAGCTCCAATTTCTTCAATTTGGAGAGAATTTCAGAGAATAGTAAAAATTAGCATTATTTCAGCATAATTCTAGTATAGTAAAATTCTCCTATTTTTTTCAAAGGACTCATGTTCTATTTATAGGAGAGGGAGGCTCTAACCAAAGCTAACTAATTTCTAGAATTTTTCAATTTCAGTTTGGTTAAATTTGGACTAGATTTGGACCTAGTTTGGTTCCTTTTTTATTCGGTTTGGTTCCATTTTGATTTGGTTTGGTTCAAGAGAGAGGAGAGAGTTTAAAACTCATTCAAGCATGTGAATTAGGTGCCTCATTGAAGGGACTCCCCTTCCTTACATAGGTGTCAAAAATAGAATCATTATACCCAAAATATCTCATATTTTTGATATTACTCATAGTTTCTTACTAATAAACCTTGTACATAGTCAACTCTTCATCTTATGTGAGCATTGAAGGGACTCCCCTTCCTTACATATGTGTCAAAATGCAATCATTATACCCAAAATATCTCATATTTTTTATATTACTCATAGTTTCTTACTAATAAACCTTGTACATAGTCAACTCTTCATCTTATGTGAGCATTTACTCATTTTTGGATAATTTCTTTTACAAATTGGATTTATCTCCTCACCACACATGGATTGATCTTATTGGCCCATAGAAAATTGGATAATTTCTTTTACAAATTGGATTTATCTCCTTACCACACATGGATTGATCTTATTGGCCCATAGGAACCTTAATTGGACCATAATCCAAAAATTTCTGAAAATCTAGACCCTAAGGCTAAGGTCCTTTATACCCATTTCCAATTAATTCCAATTGCACATTGAAAAGTTATTTTTTGAATTTCTATTTCAGGGGAATTCATTTTAATATTATGAGAAATTTTTCTATCTAAAAATATTCAAAATCTGAATATTCTCTCTCTAGAATATTTTCTCTCTCTATGTAAAAACAGGCAGAGACGAGATCTTTTATATTTCTGAAGAGGGGATTGATTACAGGGGGAAGATGCTGGATTGATTACAGGGGGAAGATGCTGGACATTTTGAGAGGCTGGGGAGGAATCTTACATTCTCTCCCACTTGAAAAACGCGAGATGCCCTCATCTCGCAATTTGGGGGTAATTCCGCAAGATGCACAAATATGAGACTAAGAGAAAATTTAATTAAGAGTAACCACCAAGAAAAGTCTCAAAGAGAGCAAGACTCAAGACAAGAACAAAGATTTCAACTTTATTCACTCTTGGAACATATACAGCAAGATAGAAGAACTTTTTACAATTCCATAAGCTCGTCCATCATATGGTCACAAAAGCAGCACTCACAAGCTGCACACTTATAAGGTAACTCATCTATGGGAATAATTCGGCCGGTTATTGCAGCACCTACCTCATTGGTATGAGGTGACCTAATAAAAGGACCTCTAAGAGGCAAGCCGAAAATGGGGTACCTAAAGGCATATCTTCTGGTGAGGAAGAAAACACGCAAGTAAGAAGACCCGCTCAGAAAATCCACCATGCCTTGATCTCATCACGCAATAGTATCGGGGACCCAAACCCAAAGCTTCAATAACCATAGCCAAGCAGACATTGTTACGAAAGTGATGCCGACCCCATGGTGTTAACCTAGTTATATCTCGATAGGTCCGCCATTTGGTCTGAGCTACAGAAGTTCCCAAGTGAGGAAAAAGTGAGAGCTCATACAGTTCTATAAAATCCTTCTTCACAGACTCGCTTGCGTCTTGAAGGTGAGAAATCATCATGGATAAAACCAAGTCCAGTTGCCAAGCCATAAAGGAGATTAAGAAAGAAAGGAGATCGATGAAAGTAAGATTACTGCGAGTGACAAGTAAGAGTTACAACTTATATAAAAGAAGCAACTAGCGTAACCAGAAGCCGATGGGGTATCTTGCCACCCACTGAAGTTTTACCGTCTTTCCATGATTTGGGTTTGGCACATATTTCTATAGAAGGCTTACATGAAATACATTATGAACTTTGAGATGAGGAGGTAAAAGAAGCTCGTAGGCTAAGTCACCTACTTTCTTTGAATTCAGATATGGCCCACAATATCTGGGGGATAACTTCCCAGGCCCCCTAGCCGGAAGTTCATGCACACATAAAACTAGTCACACCACTTACACACCCAATATGAAATTGCCTTTTTCTCAGCATTAGCTAACTTTAAAACAATCCTTTAATGAAACCATTATGTCACTGATGACAATCCTCAAAATCTCGAATCCATATTTCCAATCATACATTCATCGGTGCACTTATGGCATCATTGGCAACCAGAACGCTCACCACCTATTCACTCAGGGGCCTTTTCAATAGTTCCTAGCTCATAGTAACCGGCAATATATTCACATAACAAAATAGAATCTCCGTGGAAGATCAGCAAGATCAACCAACAGATCCATATAAAAGAGCCATGGACTCATCCATTGAGGACGAGCAAGGTCAATCAACCAGATCCATGCCCGGTTTCAGAAAACAACTCTTACTCCTTATTCCAATATCTTTCACGACGCACGTGTGGGTATCTTCGGCGACCCAGAGCCCGAGCACCGTATGGTCAGCACCCTCTAAGATCCTTCGCACGTGACCTAGCGCTTCACTCATAGGCCGCTTCCTTAGTCCCTCATCCACCGTACCGGAAGCTCACCATTTAAATCGAACCGAGGCTGGTCAAGACCTCGGTCGACCTTGCTACGCGAGACGTCCTCCATTGACTCTCCGTCAACAGTTGCAACTTTATCAGTTAGGTCTCCATGACCTTAATCCATAAGATGGTCAAAATGCTTCCCCAGCATTCTTGACATAAAACAGTCATTTACAAACAGTCACAAAATATAGTTTCTATATCGAACTCTCGTCTTTCCACATTATCCCACCTCAGTCCACACTCCTCAGTCCACATTCCATTCATATGTGTACTCATTCTCATCCATTCACTCATATCGCGCGACGACACATTATTTCACATACACATTCACATTCATTATTCTACATACATATCCATGTTCGTACATCCACATCATACATCCAATCCCATATCCGCATTCATACATACACATCCATATCCACATCCATACATCCACATCCACATCCACATCCACATTCACATCCATACATTCACATCTACATGCATACATCCATTTTCACATCCTCATTCATACATCCACATTCACATACATACATCCACCTCCGTATCTACATCCATACATCCACATCCACATCCACATTCACATTCATATCCATACATCCACATGTACATGCATACATCCATTTTCACATCCTCATTCATACATCCACATCCACATCCACATACATACATACATCCACATCCATATCCTTACATCCATACATACACATCCACATCCATACATACACATCCACATCCACATCCTTACATCCATACATACACATCCACATTCACATTCACATTTACATCCATACATACACATCCATATTCACATTCACATCCATATCTACATTCATACATCTCTTATCACATCTTATCACTTCCCATACGCATCATATCACATCTTATCACATCTCATACACCTCTTATTACATCCTATCACTTCCCATACGCATCTTATCACATCTTATCACATCTCATACACCTCTTATCACATCCTAATATCTATTTATAGAATACAAAAGAATTCTTATATTTGATATAAGATTTCTTTACGCATCTATTTATGCATAAATTCCATTTTAAAGAGAATAACACTTTTGAAATAAAAATCAATCTTTTATGCATCTTCCTATGCATAAATTTATTTTAAATGAGAATGACACTTTTGAATTAAAAATCAATCTTTTATGCATCTTCTTATGCATAAATTCAATTTAGATGAGAATGATACTTTTCAATTAAAAATCAATCTTTTATGTATCTTCCTATGCATAAATTCAATTTAGATTAGAATGACACTTTTGAATTAAAAATCAATCTTTTATGCATCTTCCTATGCATAAATTCAATTTAGATGAGAATGACACTTTTGAATTAAAAATCAATCTTTTATGCATCTTCCTATGCATAAATTCAATTTAGTAGGAATTACACTTTTAGTATAAAAAAATATCTTTTATGCATACCTCTATGCATGAAATCTAAATATGATAAAAGTAACACTTTTACATTAAAATAATAATCTTTTATGCACACCTCTATGCATGAAATCCAAATATGATAAAAGTAACACTTTTACATTAAAATAATAATCTTATATGCATACCTCTATGCATGAAATCCAAATATGATAAAAGTAACACTTTTACATTAAAATAATAATCTTTTATGCATACCTCTATGCATGAAATCCAATTATGATAAAAGTAACACTTTACATTAAAATAATAATCTTTTATGCATACCTCTATGCATGAAATCCAATTATGATAAAAGTAACACTCTTATAATAAAAATTTATCTTTTATGCATACTTCTATGCATGAAAATCAATTATGATAAAAGTAACACTTTTATAATAATAAAAAAATTAATCTTTTATACACATAATCAAAATGCATCTTCTATGCATGAAAATGATACTTTAGAATATAGAAACCATAAGGATTACTCTTTTAGAATAATAAAAGATGAATTTTATTTCATTGATTTCTAAAAATTTTGCCATAACCTCCTTTGTATGGCTGACCATTTTTCAAATTTTTTAGTCTTTAAGGCTAATTAAAAGTGCACCAAAAGCATTGAAATTATCCTAAAGTAAACATTTTTTCACTTAATTAAGATGACATTATAAAAACTTGACATTTAATCATTAACCATTCACCTAGGATAGAGAATGGTTGGTTTTGCTAGAGAAGAGAGGAGAATGCCTTTTTGTTATGAGGCATAACATTTTTAGAGAAGACATAAAGCATTAAAAAAACCATTAATTTAGCCTCAAGCATAGATTAATATTGGATTAAGAAAAAGATTTATGAAAAGCTTCATTTGGATTGAGAATAGGTCATGAGTATGACCATTTCTTGAGTAAGAGAGAGAAATTACATAAAAACCATTAGAATTAAGCATAAATAAAAATTTATGTAATTCTTTACTATCATTCATCAATTAACTTCAATAGCATTCATAAAACCATTCCAATTAAGCTTCTCAAGCTTGAGAGGGGTTGAGAAGAGAGAAACATTGAGAAATTATAGAAAAGACCAAAATTCACCATTTACCTTACAAATTGCTTGATTCTTTGTTCACGGTAGAGGCCCCCAACCAATCAATTGGTTAAGTATGCTGATGGAGCCACCAATGGGGATTGAAGAAAGAGGGAAGCTCCAATTTCTTCAATTTGGAGAGAATTTTAGAGAATAGTAAAAATTAGCATTATTTCAGCATAATTCTAGTATAGTAAAATTCTCCTATTTTTTTTCAAAGAACTCATGTTCTATTTATAGGAGAGGGAGGCTCTAACCAAAGCTAATGGATTTCTAGAATTTTCCAATTTCAGTCAAAAGTTAAGAAAGGCATTCAATTATGGGTGGGTGAGTAATTGTCTGGTTTTACCGATTCCAGTGGTTGGGTGGTGGGCTAACCCATGGGATGAATGGGGTTAGGCTAGAATCAGTGGAGTTTTAATAATGAAATTGAAATAATAGGAATACGCTTTGTTAAATATAAAAACCTGAAGACTTTCTCAAATGATTAGATCAAGGGCTGTGCCTGATTTTGGTTAGGAAAAAAGCATTGATTTCTTCAAGTTAAGTCTGTAATAGTTTTCCTTCTATTTGGTTTAATCAGGTGAAGGATAGTTTAGTTCTCTTGACCCCGTTGGAAAATTTGTTAAGAAAATCAAAAAGGTGGAATCGTCCCTGTTTTCCGAGCAAGGGAATTTTTCTCGGTTTCGGTTTCGGAATGACCACCAGATTAGTCTTGTGTTCGGACATTGGACCTAGTTTGGTTCCTTTTTTATTTGGTTTGGTTCCATTTTGATTTGGTTCCATTTTGATTTGGTTTGGTTCAAGAGAGAGGAGAGATAAAAATATCACATTATTTTTTAGTTTAAAACTCATTCAAGCATGTGAATTAGGCGCCTCATTGAAGGGACTCCCCTTCCTTACATAGGTGTCAAAAATGGAATCATTATATCAAAATATCTCATATTTTTGATATTACTCATAGTTTCTTACGAATAAATCTTATACATAGTCAACTCTTCATCTTAGTGAG
The DNA here is from genome assembly GCF_041138505.1 of Cibotium barometz. NCBI lineage: Eukaryota > Viridiplantae > Streptophyta > Polypodiopsida > Cyatheales > Cibotiaceae > Cibotium > Cibotium barometz. Next base: position 26,926,736 of record NC_141086.1, read on the forward strand.
CATTTAAGGGACTCCCCTTCCTTACATATGTATCAAAATGAAATCATTATACCCAAAATATCTCATATTTTTGATATTACTCATAGTTTCTTACTAATAAACCTTGTACATAGTCAACTCTTCATCTTATGTGAGCATTTACTCATTTTTGGATAATTTTTTTTACAAATTGGATTTATCTCCTCCCCACACATGGATTGATCTTATTGGCCCATAGGAACCTTAATTGGACCATAATCCAATTTTTTTTTGAAAATCTAGACCCTAAGGCTAAGGTCCTTTATACCCATTTCCAATTAATTCCAATTGCACATTGGAAAGTTCTTTTTTGAATTTTTGTTTCAAGGGAATTCATTTTAATATTATGAGAAATTTTTCTATCTAAAAATATTCAAAATCTGAATATTCTCTCTCTAGAATATTTTCTCTCTCTATGTCAAAACAGGGAGAGACAAGATCTCTTATATTTCTGAAGAGGGGATTGATTAGGGGGAAGATGCTAGACATTTTGAGAGGCTGGGGAGGAATCTTACATTCTCTCCCACTTGAAAAACGCGAGATGCCCCCATCTCGCAATTTGGGTCGCAATTTGGGGGTAATTCCGCAAGATGCACAAATATGAGACTAAGAGAAAATTTAATTAAGAGTAACCACCAAGAAAAGTCTCAAAGAGAGCAAGACTCAAGACAAGAACAAAGATTTCAACTTTATTCACTCTTGGAACATATACAGCAAGATAGAAGAACTTTTTACAATGCCATAAGCCCGTCCATCATATGGTCACAAAAGCAGCACTCACAAGTTGCACACATATAAGGTAACTCATCTATGGAAATAATTCGGCCGGTTATTGCAGCACCTACCTCATTGGTATGAGGTGACCTAATAAAAGGACCTTGATCTCATCACGCAATAGTATCGGGGACCCAAACCCAAAGCTTCAATAACCATAGCCAAGCGGACATTGTTATACGAAAGTGATGCCGGCCCCACGGTGTTACCCTAGTTAAGTCTCGATAGGTCCGCCATTTGGTCTGAGCTACAGAAGTTCCCAAGTGAGGGAAAAGTGAGCACTCATATAATTCTATAAAATCCTTCTTCACAGACTCGCTTGCGTCTTGAAGGTGAGAAATCATCATGGATAAAACCAAGTCCTGCTGCCAAGCCATAAAGGAGATTAAGAAAGAAAGGAGATCGATGGAAGTAAGATTACTGCGAGTGACAAGTAAGAGTTATGACTTATATAAAAAGGAACTAGCGTAACCTAGAAGCCAACGGGGTATCTTGCCACTGAAGTTTTACCGTCTTTCCATGATTTGGATTTGGCACATATTTCTATAGAAGGCTTACATGAAATACATTATGAACTTTGAGATGAGGAGGTAAAAGAAGCTCGTAGGCTAAGTCACCTACTTTCTTTGAATTCAGATATGGCCCACAATATCTGGGGGATAACTTCTTATACTTCTCAAGAGATAAAGAACTTCTTTTGGGCCATACTCGAATGAAGACCAAAACCTTGGTATCCAAAACACCGGTTCTCATTTCTGAACTCATCGTTCTGAATCCTTAAAACAGGTGGGGCTCCTGAGAAGTATTCTGGGGAAAGGGTCTTCCTTTTTAAACAGATTTTTTCTTTTATTTTAGAGAGGGAATAATTATAAGATCAGAAAAGGGAGGTTCTTATTCTTGTATACCTCAAAGGCTGGGGGAGGAATCTTACATTCTACCCCACTTAAAAAAATACGAGGTGTCCTCATCTCGCAAAGTAGAGGACAATTCTTTTTCTTAAGATCTAATTTTTTCAGGGGTTCCTTATATTCTGGTCAACCCAACTGAATACTGGGATAAATATCCCTTATATAGAACTCGTCATTAAATAACAATTCATTCAGATCATATCATTCATATCTTTAACACGATAATGGTCCATTAGACCGAAAAATTTCTTTCTGAACATTCTTCCACGGGAATTTCAATCAAGCAAGTTTTCAATTTGTCATCCCTTAACGCACCACTAACTGAGAGTGATTTTCCATCTTCTTCTTTTAATTTCACAACTAACATAACCATGAGGAACCCTACCGTGTCAAGTGTTAATAGTAGCAATTTGACAGCACAATCCACTAATCTCATAGTGACTTGCTGAAATCATTATCATCATTCTAGATATGAATATCATCACAGGGACTCGTCGCATTCATCCTCATTGTGGTTTAGCTCAGTTTATTACATTTCAACCTATTTTCAGGGATCATCCTTTTTCAATTCAGAATCCAAATCAACTCATCAGTTCTCAAACAGAATTAAAAATCATATCAACCACATTCGAAATCATCATCTGGATAGCATTAATGCTTATAATTTCAAGTCTTCGATTTACTCGTATATACTGCCGATAAAGAGCTGCAGTTGTACCCTTGGTATATACGGGTAGTCATGATACTTGTAACCATAAGGTAAATACCATCATGTCTAGGCCTCAAGCAAGTCAGGGTTCCATACAATTGCGGTACTTCCATCTGAAGACCCAATTACTAATTTACGAATTTTCAGTTTGAATATCAAATTATATGAATTATATCACACAATTACAACCTTTTTGTGCTTCTTGATAAATTTTTGACATATTTGGCTTCTCAGTTGATCTTCATTAGCCAATTCGCTCTGATACCAACTGTGAGATCCCTGTCCCCACCGTGCATCGGATTCGAGGATGCTAGCAGCGAAAGTAGCACTTCTTGCGCGGGGTAGGGTCCCACACTCGGGGCCTCGCCAAACAACGGATATCCAGACTAGAGACTAATCCATCGATTTTTCCAAAACCGAACCCGGAAAACTTCCTTTGCCAGGAAAGCACAGGCGATTCCACCAGGATAACTTTTTCCTAACGTAGTCAAAAGCCTTAGCTAACTGAACTAATCTGACCGAACTCGTAAGTTCCATAGTCAGATCAAGGGACAGATTGCACTTGGATCATAGAGACCAGCGCTTTTTTCCTCATCGTCGCGAGAGGCACAGCCATCGTTGATCCTTTTTCCATAGAATAATTTTTGTCCGAGATTTACTTCATCTATCGAACTAAACAGAAATTGAGTCTCGATTTAAGGATCCATTAGTCCAGCCTAACCCCATCCAGTCCCATGGATTAGCCAACCGCCCAACCACTGTAGTGATGGGATCCAATTAGGAATTTGGTTAGGTTTTATCCCGGGTACCAGCAGGGAAAAGAGTTCCCAGGCCCCTAGCCGGAAGTTCATGCAAACATAAAACTAGTCACACCACTTACACACCCAATATGAAATTGCCTTTTTCTCAGCATCAACTAACTTTAAAACAATCCTTTAATGAAACCATTATGTCACTGATGACAATCCTCAAAATCTCTGGTTGAATCCATATTTCCAATCGTACATTCATTAGTGCATTAATGGCATCATTGGCAACCAGAACGCTCACCACCTGTTCACTCAGGGGCCTTTTCAATAGTTCCTAGCTCACAGTAACCGGCAATATATTCACATAGTTCCTAGCTCACAGTAACCGGCAATATATTCACATAACAAAATGGAATCTCCGTGGAAGATCAGCAAGATCAACCAACAGATCCATATAAAAGAGCCATGGACTCATCCGTGTTGAGGACGAGCAAGGTCAATCAACCAGATCCATGCCCGGTTTCAGAAAACAACTCTTACTCCTTATTCCAATATCTTCCACGACACACGAGTGGGTATCTTCGGCGACCCAGAGCCCGAGCACCGTATGGTCAGCACCCTCTAGGATCCTTCGCAGGTGACCTAGCGCTTCACTCATAGGCCGCTTCCTTGGTCCCTCATCCACCGTACCGGAAGCTCACCATTTAAATCGAACCGAGGCTGGTCAAGACCTCGATCGACCTTGCTACGCAAAACGTCCTCCATTGACTCTCCGTCAGTAGTTGCAACTTTATCAGTTAGGTCTCCATGACCTTAATCCATAAGACGGTCAAAATGCTTCCCCAGTATTCTTGACATAAAACAGTCATTTACAAACAGTCACAAAATACAGTTTCTATATCGAACTCTCGTCTTTCCACATTATCCCTCCTCAGTCCACATTACTTATTCCACATTCCATTCATATGTGTACTCATTCTCATCCATTCACTCATATCGCGACGACACATTATTTCACATACACATTCACATTCATTATTCTACATACATATCCATGTTCGTACATCCACATCATACATCCAATCCCATATCCGCATTCATACATACACATCCATATCCACATCCATACATCCACATCCACATCCACATTCACATCCATACATCCACATCTACATGCATACATCCATTTTCACATCCTCATTCATACATCCACATTCACATACATACATCCACCTCCGTATCTACATCCACATCCACATTCACATTCACATCCATACATCCACATCTACATGCATACATCCATTTTCACATCCTCATTCATACATCCACATCCACATACATACATACACCATACATACACATCCACATTCACATTCACATCCATATCTACATTCATACATCTCTTATCACATCCTATCACTTTCCATACGCATCATATCACATCTTATCACATCTCATACACCTCTTATCACATTCTATCACTTCCCATACGCATCTTATCACATCTTATCACATCTCATACACCTCTTATCACTTCCCATACGCATCTTATCACATCTTATCACATCTCATACACCTCTTATCACATCCTAATATCTATTTATAGAATACAAAAGAATTCTTATATTTGATATAAGATTTCTTTACGCATCTATTTATGCATAAATTCCATTTTAAAGAGAATAACACTTTTGAAATAAAAATCAATCTTTTATGCATCTTCCTATGCATAAATTTATTTTAAATGAGAATGACACTTTTGAATTAAAAATCAATCTTTTATGCATCTTCCTATGCATAAATTCAATTTAGATGAGAATGACACTTTTGAATTAAAAATCAATCTTTTATGCATAAATTCAATTTAGATGAGAATGACACTTTTGAATTAAAAATCAATCTTTTATGCATCTTCCTATGCATAAATTCAATTTAGATGAGAATGACACTTTTGAATTAAATATCAATCTTTTATGCATCTTCCCATGCATAAATTCAATTTAGTAGGAATTACACTTTTAGTATAAAAAAATATCTTTTATGCATACCTCTGGATGAAATCCAAATATGATAAAAGTAACACTTTTACATTAAAATAATAATCTTTTATGCATACCTCTATGCATGAAATCCAAATATGATAAAAGTAACACTTTTACATTAAAATAATAATCTTTTATGCATATCTCTATGCATGAAATTCAATTATGATAAAAGTAACACTTTTACATTAAAATAATAATCTTTTATGCATACCTCTATGCATGAAATCCAATTCTGATAAAAGTAACACTTTTATAATAAAAATTTATCTTTTATGCATACTTCTATGCATGAAAATCAATTATGATAAAAGTAACACTTTTATAATAATAAAAAAATTAATCTTTTATACACATAATCAAAATGCATCTTCTATGCATGAAAATAATACTTTAGAATATAGAAACCACAAAGAATCAAGCAATTTTTAAGGTAAATGGTGAATTTTGGTCTTTTCTATAATTTCTCAATGTTTCTCTCTTCTCAACCCCTCTCAAGCTTGAGAAGCTTAATTGGAATGGTTTTATGATATGTGAATGCTATTGAAGTTAATTGATGAATGATAGTAAAGAATTACATAAATTTTTATTTATGCTTAATTCTAATGGTTTTTATGTAATTTCTCTCTCTCACTCAAGAAATGGCCATACTCATGACCTATTCTCAATCCAAATGAAGCTTTTCCTTAATCCAAGATTAATCTATGCTTGAGGCTAAATTAATGGTTTTTTTAATGCTTTATGTCTTCTCTAAAAATGTTATGCCTCATTACAAAAAGGCATTCCCCTCTCTTCTCTAGCAAAACCAACCATTCTCTATCCTAGGTGAATGGTTAATGGATTAAATGTCAAGTTTTTATAATGTCATCTTAATTAAGTGGAAAAATATTTACTTTAGGATAATTTCAATGCTTTTGGTGCACTTTTAATTAGCCTTAAAGACTAAAAAATTTGAAAAATGGTCAGCCATACAAAGGAGGTTATGGCAAAATTTTTAGTAATTAGTGAAAGAAAATTCATCTTTTATTATTCTAAAAGAGTAATCCTTATGGTTTCTATATTCTAAAGTATCATTTTCATGCATAGAAGATGCATTTTGATTATGTGTATAAAAGATTAATTTTTTTATTATTATAAAAGTGTTACTTTTATCATAATTGATTTTCATGCATAGAAGTATGCATAAAAGATAAATTTTTATTATAAAAGTGTTACTTTTATCATAATTGGATTTCATGCATAGAGGTATGCATAAAAGATTATTATTTTAATGTAAAAGTGTTACTTTTATCATAATTGAATTTCATGCATAGAGGTATGCATAAAAGATTATTATTTTAATGTAAAAGTGTTACTTTTATCATATTTGGATTTCATGCATAGAGGTATGCATAAAAGATTATTATTTTAATGTAAAAGTGTTACTTTTATCATATTTAGATTTCATGCATAGAGGTATGCATGAAAGATTATTATTTTAATATAAAAGTGTTACTTTTATCATATTTGGATTTCATGCATAGAGAGGTATGCATAAAAGATTATTATTTTAATGTAAAAGTGTTACTTTTATCATATTTGGATTTCATGCATAGAGGTATGCATAAAAGATATTTTTTTATACTAAAAGTGTAATTCCTACTAAATTGAATTTATGCATAGGAAGATGCATAAAAGATTGATTTTTAATTCAAAAGCGTCATTCTCATCTAAATTGAATTTATGCATAGGAAGATGCATAAAAGATTGATTTTTAATTCAAAAGTGTCATTCTCATCTAAATTGAATTTATGCATAAGAAGATGCATAAAAGATTGATTTTTAATTCAAAAGTGTCATTCTCATTTAAAATAAATTTATGCATAAGAAGATGCATAAAAGATTGATTTTTATTTCAAAAGTGTTATTCTCTTTAAAATGGAATTTATGCATAAATAGATGCGTAAAGAAATCTTATATCAAATATAAGAATTCTTTTGTATTCTATAAATAGATATTAGGATGTGATAAGAGGTGTATGAGATGTGATAAGATGTGATGAGATGCGTATGGGAAGTGATAGGATGTGATAAGAGGTGTATGAGATGTGATAAGATGCATATGGGAAGTGATAGGATGTGATAAGAGGTGTATGAGATGTGATATTCATGATGCGTATGGAAAGTGATAGGATGTGATAAGAGATGTATGAATGTAGATATGGATGTGAATGTGAATGTGGATGTGTATGTATGGATGTATGGATGTGGATGTGGATGTATGTATGTATGTGGATGTGGATGTATGAATGAGGATGTGAAAATAGATGTATGCATGTAGATGTGGATGCATGGATGTGAATGTGAATGTGGATGTGGATGTGGATGTATAGATGTAGATACGGAGGTGGATGTATGTATGTGAATGTGGATGTATGAATGAGGATGTGAAAATGGATGTATGCATGTAGATGTGGATGTATGGATGTGAATGTGGATGTGGATGTGGATGTATGGATGTGGATATGGATGTGTATGTATGAATGCGGATATGGGATTGGATGTATGAACATGGATATGTATGTAGAATAATGAATGTGAATGTGTATGTGAAATAATGTGTCGTCGCGATATGAGTGAGTGGATGAGAATGAGTACACATATGAATGGAATGTGGAATAAGTAATGTGGACTGAGGAGAGATAATGTGGAAAGACGAGAGTTCGATATAGAAACTGTATTTTGTGACTGTTTGTAAATGACTGTTTTATGTCAAGAATGCTGGGGAAACATTTTGACCGTCTTATGGATTAAGGTCATGGAGACCTAACTGATAAAGTTGCAACTGTAGACGGAGAGTCAATGGAGGACGTCTCGCGTAGCAAGGTCGACCGAGGTCTTGACCAGCTTTCGGTACGGTGGATGAGGGACCAAGGATGCGGCCTATGAGTGAAGCGCTAGGTCACCTGTGATGAAGGATCCTAGAGGGTGCTGACCATACAGTGCTCAGGCTCTAGGTCGTCGAAGATACCCACACGTGCGTCGTGGAAGATATTGGAATAAGGAGTAAGAGTTGTTTTCTGAAACCGGGCATGGATCTGGTTGATTGACCTTGCTCGTCCTCAAACGGACGAGTCCATGGCTCTTTTATATAGATCTGTTGGTTGATCTTGCTGATCTTCCACGGAGATTCTATTTTGTTATGTGAATATATTGCCGGTTACTATGAGCTAGGAACTATTGAAAAGGCCCCTGAGTGAACAGGTGGTGAGCGTTCTGGTTGCCAATGATGCCATAAGTGCACCGATGAATGTACGATTGGAAATATGGATTCAACCAGAGATTTTGAGGATTGTCATCAGTGACATAATGGTTTCATTAAAGGATTGTTTTAAAGTTAGTTGATGCTGAGAAAAAGGCAATTTCATATTGGGTGTGTAAGTGGTGTTGTGTAAGTGGTGTGACTAGTTTTATGTTTGCATGAACTTCCGGCTAGGGGGCCTGAGAACTCTTTTCCCTGGTACCCGGGACAAAACCTAACCAAATTCCTAATTGGATCCCATCACTACAGTGGTTGGGCGGTTGGCTAACCCATGGGACTGGATGGGGTTAGGCTGGACTGATGGATCCTTAAATCGAGACTCAATTTCTGTTTAGTTCGATAGATGAAGTAAATCTTGGACAAAAATTGTTCTATGGAAAAAGGATCAACGGCTGTGCCTCTCGACGATGAGGAAAAAAGCGCTGGTCTCTATGATCCAAGTGCAATCTGTCCCTTGATCTGACTATGGAACTTACGAGTTCGGTCAGATCAGTTCAGTTAGTTAAGGCTTTTGACTACGTTAGGAAAACGTTATCCTGGTGGAATCGCCTGTGCTTTTCGGGCAAAGGAAGTTTTCCGGGTTCGGTTTTGGAAAAACCGATGGATTAGTCTCTAGTCCGGATAGCCGTGGGGGCGAGGCCCCAAGTGTGGGACCCTACCCCGCACAAGAAGTGCTACTTTCGCTGCTAGCACCCCCGAATGCACAGTGGGGACAGGGATCTCACAATTGGTATCAGAGCGAATTGGCTAATGAAGATCAACTGAGAAGCCAAATATGTCAAAAATTTATCAAGAAGCACAAAAAGGTTGTAATTGTGTGATATAATTCATACAATTTGATATTCAAACTGAAAATTCGTAAATTAGTAATTGGGTCTTCAGATGGAAGTACCGCAATTGTATGGAACCCTGACTTGCTTGAGGCCTAGACATGATGGTATTTACCTTATAGTTACAAGTATCATGACTACCCGTATATACCGAGGGTATAACTGCAGCTCTTTATCGGCAGTATATACGAGTAAATCTAAGACTTGAAATTATAAGCATTAATGCTATCCAGATGATGATTTCGAATGTGGTTGATATGATTTTTAATTCTGTTTATGAGTTGATTTGGATTCTGAATTGAAAAATGATGATCCCTGAAAATAGGTTGAAATGTAATAAACTGAGCGAAACCACAATGAGGATGAATGCGACGAGTCCCTGTGATGATATTCATATCTAGAATGATGATAATGATTTCAGCAAATCACTATGAGATTAGTGGATTGTGTTGTCAAATTGCTACTGTTAACACTTGACACGGTAGATCAAGTTAAGGGATGACAAATTGAGAACTTGCTTGACTGAAATTCCCGTGGAAGAATGTTCAGAAAGAAATTTTTTGGTCTAATGGACCATTATTGTGTTAAAGATGTGAATGATATGATCTGAATGAATTGTTATTTAATGATGAGTTCTATATAAGGGATATTTATCCCAGTATTCTGTTGGGTTGACCAGAATTTAAGGAACCCCAGAATAAATTGGATCTTAAGAAAAAGAGTTGTCCTCTACTTTGCGAGATGAGGACATCTCGCATTTTTTTAAGTGGGATAGAATGTAAGATTCCTCCCCCAGCCTTTGAGGTATACAAGAATAAGAACCTCCCTTTTCTAATCTTATAATTATTCCCTCTCTAAAATAAAAGAAAAATTCTGTTTAAAAAGGAAGACCCTTTCCCCAGAATACTTCTCAGGAGCCCCACCTGTTTTAAGGATTCAGAACGATGAGTTCAGAAATGAGAACCGGTGTTTTGGATACCAAGGTTTTGGTCTTCATTCGAGTATGGCCCAAAAGAAGTTCTTTATCTCTTGAGAAGTATAAGAAGTTATCCTCCAGATATTGTGGGCCATATCTGAATTCAAAGAAAGTAGGTGACTTAGCCTACGAGCTTCTTTTACCTCCTCATCTCAAAGTTCATAATGTATTTCATGTAAGCCTTCTATAGAAATATGTGCCAAATCCAAATCATGGAAAGACGGTAAAACTTCAGTGGCAAGATACCCCGTTGGCTTCTAGGTTACGCTAGTTCCTTTTTATATAAGTCGTAACTCTTACTTGTCACTCGCAGTAATCTTACTTCCATCGATCTCCTTTCTTTCTTAATCTCCTTAAAGGCTTGGCAGCAAGACTTGGTTTTATCCATGATGATTTCTCACCTTCAAGACGCAAGCGAGTCTGTGAAGAAGGATTTTATAGAACTGTATGAGCGCTCACTTTTCCCTCACTGGGGAACTTCTGTAGCTCAGACCAAATGGCGGACCTATCGAGACATAACTAGGGTAACACCGTGAGGTCGGCATCACTTTCGTATAACAATGTCCGCTTGGCTATGGTTATTGAAGCTTTGGGTTTGGGTCCCCGATACTATTGCGTGATGAGATCAAGGCATGGTGGATTTTCTGAGCGGGTCTTCTTACTTGTGTGTTTTCTTCCTCACCAGAAGATATGCCTTTACCCCATTTTCGGCTTGCCTCTTAGAGGTCCTTTTATTAGGTCACCTCATACCAATGAGGTAGGTGCTGCAATAACCGGCTGAATTATTCCCATAGATGAGTTACCTTATACGTGTGCAGCTTGTGAGTGCTGCTTTTGTGACCATATGATAGACGGGCTTATGAAATTGTAAAAAGTTCTTCTATCTTGCTGTATATGTTCCAAGAGTGAATAAAGTTGAAATCTTTGTTCTTGTCTTGAGTCTTGCTCTCTTTGAGACTTTTCTTGGTGGTTACTCTTAATTAAATTTTCTCTTAGTCTCATATTTGTGCATCTTGCAGAATTACCCCTAAATTGCGAGATGAGGACATCTCGCGTTTTTCAAGTGGGAGAGAATGTAAGATTCCTCCCCAGCCTCTCAAAATGTCTAGCATCTTCCCCCTGTAATCAATCCCCTCTTCAGAAATATAAAAGATCTTGTCTCTGCCTGTTTTAACATAGAGAGAGAAAATATTCTAGAGAGAGAATATTCAAATTTTGAATATTTTTAGATAGAAAATTTTCTCATAATATTAAAATGAATTCCCCTGAAACAGAAATTCAAAAAAGAACTTTCCAATGTGCAATTGGAATTAATTGGAAATGGGTATAAAGGACCTTAGCCTTAGGGTCTAAATTTTCAGAAATTTTTGGATTATGGTCCAATTAAGGTTCCTATGGGCCAATAAGATCAATCCATGTGTGGGGAGGAGATAAATCCAATTTGTAAAAGAAATTATCCAAAAATGAGTAAATGCTCACATAAGATGAAGAGTTGACTATGTATAAGGTTTATTAGTAAGAAACTATGAGTAATATCAAAAATATGAGATATTTTGGGTATAATGATTCCATTTTGACACATATGTAAGGAAGGGGAGTCCCTTCAATGCTCACATAAGATGAAGAGTTGACTATGTACAAGGTTTATTAGTAAGAAACTATGAGGAATATCAAAAATATGAGATATTTTGGGTATAATGATTCCATTTTTGACACCTATGTAAGGAAGGGGAGTCCCTTCAATGAGGCGTTCACGGTAGAGGCCCCCAACCAATCAATTGGTTAAGTATGTTGATGGAGCCACCAATGAGGATTGAAGAAAGAGGGAAGCTCCAATTTCTTCAATTTGGAGAGAATTTTAGAGAATAGTAAAAATTAGCATTATTTCAGCATAATTCTAGTATAGTAAAATTCTCCTATTTTTTTCAAAGGAATCATGTTCTATTTATAGGAGACGGAGGCTCTAACCAAAGCTAACTGATTTCTAGAATTTTCCAATTTCAGTTTGGTTGAATTTGGACTAGATTTGGACCTAGTTTGGTTCCTTTTTTATTCGGTTTGGTTCCATTTTGATTTGGTTTGGTTCAAGAGAGAGGAGAGATAAAAATATCACATTATTTTTTAGTTTAAAACTCATTCAAGCATGTGAATTAGGCGCCTCATTAAAGGGACTCCCCTTCCTTACATAGGTGTCAAAAATGGAATCATTATACCCAAAATATCTCATATTTTTGATATTACTCATAGTTTCTTACTAATAAACCTTGTACATAGTCAACTCTTCATCTTATGTGAGCATTGAAGGGACTCCCCTTCCTTACATATGTGTCAAAATGGAATCATTATACCCAAAATATCTCATATTTTTTATATTACTCATAGTTTCTTACTAATAAACCTTGTACATAGTCAACTCTTCATCTTATGTGAGCATTTACTCATAGTTTCTTACTAATAAACCTTGTACATAGTCAACTCTTCATCTTATGTGAGCATTTACTCATTTTTGGATAATTTCTTTTATAAATTGGATTTATCTCCTCCCCACACATGGATTGATCTTATTGGCCCATAGGAACCTTAATTGGACCATAATCCAAAAATTTTTAAAAATCTAGACCCTAAGGCTAAGGTCCTTTATACCCATTTCCAATTAATTCCAATTGTACATTGGAAAGTTCTTTTTTGAATTTTTGTTTCAGGGGAATTCATTTTAATATTATGAGAAATTTTTCTATCTAAAAATATTCAAAATCTGAATATTCTCTCTCTAGAATATTTTCTCTCTCTATGTCAAAACATGCAGAGACAAGATCTTTTATATTTCTGAAGAGGGGATTGATTACAAGGGGAAGATGTTGGACATTTTGAGAGGCTGGGGAGGAATCTTACAGATTGGCATGAATCAAGCATGAAAGCTTGGGCATAAGCTTCAAGAAGACAAGATGTCTATCATATCAAATGATGGCAAAAGGGTAAAATAGCCTAGACCAAGGTCACTTATATAATTCCCGGTCATTTCACAAGGGCTAATCAATATGCCCATGCCCCAAATCTCTGCTCATGGGACCCAAGCTCCATGTGCCTATAGAAGAAATGAGACATGGAGGTAGAGATCCTTAGGGGAGTGGGGAAGCGTGCATGTGAGGGTGTGTGCATGAATATGTCTATGAGACTCTATAAGACATAAGATGAGAGAGATTGAGAAATAATGGGAGGATGAAAGTAATGGGAGGGTGAAAGGATACATCAAATTAGAGATAGAGACAAAGAAAAATAAAATAACCTCTGAGTTTTGGAGGGAAAATGGTGCTGCTTGAAATCATCCCAGTGATGATGAGGGAAAATGGAAGATGTTGCAGCTACTCAAGGGCGATTCAAGGTAGGATTCATCACTAATTTTGCGGTGTTAAGTGATTCATTACTAATTTTGCATCACAAAAGAGTGGCAATGCCTTGCAAGGTCTTTTTCAGTGGGTGGATGAGAAGGCTCTGCAAGATTTGGGCAGCTAAGCTTTGTTATGTGGAGTATTTGGCTAGTGTGAAGGCAGAGGAAGAAGGAGACATCTCATGCCCTTGTTCATACCATTTTGTAGAATTTGTCCAGTCCAACGCCTCAGCTCTAGAAGGTAATCTTTCCAACCAAACAATCAAATTCATACCTTACCAAGATGGGTTTCCTTTATAGTATGCTCAACATTCTTATGGACCTCTCTTTAGGCAAAGCTAAGGAGAATGAGTGAGACTTAAGGGCTTCTCTGATTGTGGATTTGATTGCAAGGTTTGTCCTGACCAATTAATTTTTTAAGCTAATAAGGGCCAAACATGAACATTATGTGCATTTCTCCCTGCTTGCAATTTTCAATCAAAAAGAGGCATTCTTGGATTTGAGTAGGTTGGCCAAGCATTGAGTATAAGAATAGATCTTCTCCCATGCACATATCTAGAGGCACTTCAACAACTTCCAGAAGTAAGCATCATTGGGGCAAGTAAGCAATGCTTTCTCTTCTTTCTTTCTTTCTTTCATTTTAGAAGCTCCTTTCTTTCATTTTAGAAGCTCCTTAATTTCATTTTGTCCACAGTTTAATGGGTTTATGATCAGAGTGTGTCGGAATTGTCGCCCATAACCACATTGTACCACTTATGTAGCTACTGTCATCGATAACCACATCGTATGATGATGTAAGGGCACTCATTACCTCAGCCCACCGCCTTCTAGTGCTAGATGAAGATGCTTGACTCATGGGCAAGGGCTTTCATTGCCTTAGCCACATCATCTTAAATGACCATCATTGCCTCCTCAACCAGCCATCATCGCCTCAGCCCCACAGTCCTGGAATGACCATCATTGTCTCCTCAGCTAGTCATCGTCGCCTTAGCCACAATTTGCAAGGTTATCATCGCCTCCATTGTTTCTTGCAATTAACTATAGGTTTCCCATAATCTATATTATATATTACAATACAATACATTATATCATTGAAAATACTATGATGTATGACACCTCAGGCCAAGTGATGTGATTTGGATCCCTCGGGGTTGAGTATGCTAATGGGGCTATACCTGGCTGATGTCTTGGCTATATGTAGATCAATTATATGATGACATTCAGCTTTTTATATCCCGAAGGTGAAACAAAAACAGTCAGATTGGTTGAAATCCAACCCATGACCAGGAACCATTTTTCAAAATCAACAACCAAAAATACTTCCTATGATTTATGCACATAGCCAGCTTCAAAGACGATGTTTAGGTTTAGGAGTTAGCATATCGAACCCACAGTTGAACTGTAATAGTTTTTTTATTAGCTATGCCACCAACTATTATATTTCACCCTTTATGGTGGCCCGGATATATAAAAGAGTACACCATAAGAGAAAAACCCAATAGAATACCACCAATACAAGCTAGTGACTAGGTATGAACAATCCACAGCTTCTAAAAACAAGACCAGAGCCATACCTAGCTAGAAGGTATGTCCTACCAAAAGTATGCATTCTGAAGTTTTAGCAAACTTCACAAATGATGATTATCTTTAGTCATTTAGCATATCTATCATTCAACTAAATTGTATCAGGTTTTGACTTCGATGTGCCCCCGCCGAAACGTTCTATTTTTCAAAGGTATGTCCTACCGAAAGCACGCATTATGAAGTTTTAGCAAAATAAACTTAGATGTGCCCCTCGAAATGTTCTATTTTTCAAGCTCTAGTTACCGTTAAACGGTCTTCCTCGGATAATTCGTCCAATCGAAAAGAAATCAATTGGGTTGGAGACTGATTGATTATGAGTAATGGGAGAGTAACCCACTGATATATAAATTGTCTTCTAATATTCATCATATCTAAGATTTCGTGAAAGTATGTATGCATGATGGGCATACCCTTGCCTTCATAGAGTACCCGAATCATTTACAGGATGACAGTCACCTTTTTATATCATAAAGGTTACACAAAAATAGTCATACTGGTTGAAATTCAACCCAAGATCAGAAACAGCTTTTCAAAAACAGTCATACTGGTTGAAATTCAACCCAAGATCAGAAACAGCTTTTCAAAATTGACAACCGAAAGTACTTCATATGATTTATGCACATAGAAAGCCTCAAGGATAATATCTCAAGGATGCTATTTAGATTTAGCATATCTATCCCCATCAGCTGAACCATAACAGTTTTTTTAGTATTGCCCCCAACTCCTATAGTGATTATGAAAAAAGGAAAATTAATCCATTTATACAAGATACCTTTCGACATAAAACAGGTCTCCGATTTCGTGAGATAATGCATATACGATGGGCATACCATCACATTACTTTATTTATTAAAAACAATTATATGACGCAATCACATTCTTATATCACAAATATCAAACAAAAACAATTAGACTGGTTGATATCCAACCCTTGGTATTTACCAAGAACATCATTTCATAACCCACAGGTAAATTACTTCTTATGAATCATGCACCTGGGTAGAAGGAGGTCCCGAAGAAGTAAGCAGCAGTGACATATTTGCACACAACACAACCCGTAATACACACAGAGGCTAGTGAGAAGATAAGTCACCCGAACCAAGGCCGTCCTTATATTATCCGGTGTTGAGAGCACCATCCCCATGTGCAGCCAGAGTCGATTCCCCGTCATGAAGTGGAGTCTCAGTGTTGAGAAGCATGCAATAGGAGCGGTGCTTATGCAGAAGGGGAGGAAACAGTCATACATGAGGCCTGTCTACTATATTAGCAAAACGATGGGTGAAGTGGAGAGGTCATGGCATGAGATTGAGTTGTTGATTTGAACTCTTGTTTATGCTACTAGGAGGCTTAAATAATATTTGATTTATAGGCCTTTTGTGGTACTTACCTCTTGTAGCTTGTTGCCTCATGTGTTGAGATTTCCAGTTGACAATCCAAAGGTGCAAAAATGGGTTATGTCTCTTCAAGAATTTGATATGAGCTTCATCAAGGAGGATAGTGTGAGGGCACATATGGCTGATATGCTCACCTATAAGGAGATACAGATAAAATCCAAGCCCATAAAGGATGTTGAGAAGCAGATTATTCCCAATTCTACAATGCATGAAGAGTTACAGGACATAGATGGTATTTTGTTTTTTGATGGAGCTTTCAAGAGGAGTATTGGCAAAGGAGGAGCTGGTTTTGTTTTTATGGATAAGCAGGGAAAAGAGCTTTGGTATGGATGCCAAGAGATAGTGGTGAAGAACAACAATGAGGCCAAATATTTCAGCCTATGGTTGAGTCTTGATGAAGAATGTAAAAGAAGAGGAGTTCGGAGGCTGATTGTAAATGGTGATGCTATGCTCGTTATAAGGCAAGTACATGGCACTTGGAAGGTCAACAAGGATGAGATGAAGGGCTGGTTCTTCAAGGTAAGGAGGCTTCTTAATAGTTTTCAAGCTTTCCAAATATGGCATGTATCGACGAGGGATGAAAACAAGAGAGCACATGAGTTGGCAAAACAAGTATTCATCAAAGATGTGCATGCTATGACGATTCAAGAGCCTTTGTATCAAGGTAGAGAGTCTCTTCATGAAGAGGAGTATGCACTTCTTAAGGTTTTGCAAGGAAGACTTTAAAGGTCTCGGAAAGAAAAGCTCTTGTCAAAAGAGCAATGAGGTATGTCTTGATTGGTGATTATCTTTATCACAAGGGGATAGATGGCATTTTGTGTAGAGTTTTGTGTCATGATGAAATTTAGGAATGCTTGAACGCTTTCCATGAGGAGGGATGTGGAGGTCATTATGGAGTTGAAATTACAAAGAGAAAAATTTTGGCGGCTGAGCTTATATGTGGCCGAGCATGAATAGGGATATTATTCATTAGTGCAAGAGCTGTCATGAGTGCCAAGCTTTTCAAAAGAAGGTGTTACTTTC
The DNA here is from genome assembly GCF_041138505.1 of Cibotium barometz. Classification (NCBI taxonomy): domain Eukaryota; kingdom Viridiplantae; phylum Streptophyta; class Polypodiopsida; order Cyatheales; family Cibotiaceae; genus Cibotium; species Cibotium barometz. Next base: position 26,944,431 of record NC_141086.1, read on the forward strand.
GGAACCTATGCATCATATTTTAAGCTATGGAGCTTTTGAAAAGTGGGGTGTGGATGTGATAGGCCCTCTTCCAGGTAAGAAATCAGAAACATTATATTATCACTGCAGTAGACTATTTGACTAGATGGCCAGAAGCAAGAGCAACAAGCAGTGCTACAGCAAAACAGGTATGTAAGTTCATATATGAAATAATTTGTTGTCGTTTTGGGGTTCCTTTGGAGTTGGTTTCTGATAAAGGGAAGGAGTTTAGAGCTGATTTGATGAAGAACCTCACAGAGATGTTGAACATAAACCATAGGTTTGCAACTCCTTACCATCCGCAATGCAATGGTGGGCTCGTTGAAAGTTTTAATGGTGTGTTGCAAAAACTTCTATTCAAGCTTGTAGAGGAGCATCTAAAAGATTGGGACATATATTTGGATAGAGTATTATGGGCATAAAAAGGGTGTCAGAGAAGAATGCTACAGGATTCACCCCCTATCATTCAGTGTATGGTGAAGAATGTGTGCTACCTATAAATATTATGCTTCCATCACTTGATTTTATTTTGCAGCATGATTTGGTACAGGAAGAGCAAGAGAAGAAGACATGGGCTAGCCTTCACTCTCTTCTTTTGGATAGGGATGAAGCCATCAAATGGTATGAGAAGATGAGCAACAAGAGGATTGAAGCAATTAATGAAAAGGTGAGCAATAAGGAGTTGAAGAAAGGTATGCTTGTGCTAAGGTACAACAGTTCTCTTGACACCACTTTTCAGACAAAATTTAGGGTAAGATGGGAAGGTCCATATGTTATTCATAAAGCTTTCTCTAATGGAAGCTACCAGTTGAAGGATCTTGATGGCAGGATGCATCCAAGCAAAGTCAATGGCCTAAGGTTGAGGCCATATCACATCCGAATTATGTCAATGGCCTAAGGTTGAGGCCCTATCACATCCGAATTATGTAAATCAAAGAAGATGGAGTGAAACACTTGAAAGTGTTTCACAATGGGGTTGGGGAAAATATGTGAGGAGTTTTTTGTGCCTCATGAGATGGGGTTTTGGACAAAACCCCATGCAAGAAAAATAGTTTTGGTTGTCAGAGGAACGCATAACACACTGCAGTGATGGCAATTGCCGTGGTCATTTGTGTTTTGCTCTAAAAAGAATAATAGACATCAAGGGTGATGTATTTAGAGGTCTTTAGTTATGGAAATAATATGGTTTTCATATTTGGAAAGCAGGTAGTTACTATTTTATGTATTTAGCAGTTTTTTAAGGCAATTTTGAGTGGTTTTTATAGCATGCATAGTAAAAGAGTAGAGAGCAAGTAAAGCAAAAGCTTTGTGGGGCTAAAATTGAAGGAAAAAAGCTCAAAGAAAGGGAGAAGAAGTTGTGGAAGTGAAGGAGAGGGCGCCGCTACTACATGAAATCACAGGAAAACACAGTTTTGCTCTTAGATTTCTCATCCGGTGTCAGGTGAACCAAAAGTCAATCTTAGGGTTTTGGCACGCTCTGGACGCGATGGTGTAGTCAATTTTTTGAGTTCAGGTCTAGTTTTTTTTCCTACAGCAACCACGAATCTCTTTCTACATAGAAGATGGCAGATTTACAAAGATAGCTTTGGCCAGATTATGTTGGTTTGCAAAAGAACATGTTTGAGTGGATTTGTGGAAAAGGAAAGAGTCTTTGGATCAGGATTTTGTTTGGTGATTTGATCCATTACAATATTGTTGTTGGAACTTGAGGAGTGGAGAACCCTCTGATGTAGTTTCTAGAGGTGGAGCTTTCTTCACAGCAATGATGTTGTAATTTTTGGAGTTTTTTTGGTCTGTGGAGAATCAATTGTTGGTTGAAGCTGATCTAAGCTCTCTTTTTTTCTACCCTCTCTCATAATCTTATTTCTTATAGACATCTATCTGCACTTGTGTGATATATTATTCTTGCCTATGAAGCTTTGTATCCAGTCTCTCAATAATACTTGCTTCTATCTTATATTCATCCATCTATAGCTTCTCTTAAAGGATTTGATTGAAGTTATTGTGAATATTGCTCCTTGGTTCTTTTTCTAGTAGATTTGTTGGAGGTGTTATAGAGGCCATCTCTCAGAATCGTCATCACAACGTATACGTGTGTGTGTATGAATGTGTTTATATATAATAGTATTATTATATATTTACTATATGTATATTGATTCATATATCATTATTATATATTTACTTTTTTTTATTTTATAGATTTGTATTTATTTATTATATATTTATATTTTACCTTATGAAGTTCATATTTTATTTGTATTTGTATTTATATTTTGTTAAAATGTACTTTTATTCTCTCTCTCTCTCTCTCTCTCTCTCTCTCTCTCTCTCTCTCTCTCTCTCTCACACACACACACACACACACACACACACACACACACACAAACAAACAAACAAACATACATGTAGATACGAATCATAGATTTTATTATATTTCTAAGACACATATACCCATCCATGCATACATACATACATCATACATATATATATATATCCACACACACACACGCACACATACATATATAATTTCAATAAGTCAAATTTTAATTTAGGTTAAATATTAAAGGGTGGGGATGCATGGTGCGGTGTGCTCACCACACATCTTACATTTATTTTGAGAGTGAGGTGTGCTCACTCTCAAAAAAATGCATCTTATATGTAATCTCTCTCTCTCTCTCTCTCTCTCTCTCACACACACACACACACACATGCACACACACATGCACACACGCATGCACACACATACACACTCTCTCTCTCTCTCTCTCTCTCTCTCTCTAAAGTGTGTTGATGCCTTAAAGTAATTGGGGGATGTCTTGGTGTGGTCAGGTGCATTGCAAGCACACCAATGACGTGGTTGAATTGCCAATTGATTGACTAGAAGTGCCGGGTGGTTGTTGGAGAAGCTAGGGGTGGCATGGCGTGGTTGGTGGTGTTGTGTTGGTATGCCAATGGAGCTTGGTTAGCTTGGTGAGGCCGGTGATAATGTTTTGTAGGAGGATGGGAAAAGTATTGAAGGTGGGTTAGTTCATGTTAGTAAAGCGGTTGGACCCTTGGGGTTATCACGGGGTGAGACCGAGAGTTATGTAGTTGGAGAAGGTGTGGCTTGTGTGGCCGGCTACTATGAAGTTGGAAGGCCAGTTGCTAGGCATGAAGTGATGAGTTCTTTCTTTTGGTGAAGTGGTGGTGATGATGACAGACAGGCCGAGGGTTATGTTGGTGAAGAGGCCAAAATTTTGGAGTTGTGATGCTGATGAACGGTCTCTCTTCTCGGCATTGAGAATTAATCTCTCTTGCCCTTAAGTTGTCTCTCCTAGCCAAAGGGTCTACATGAAGGTTGCTCTCAGACCATCCTGCACCTCACCCCAAACCCCAAAACATCCTCCTAGATGAGGATTTTGAGCCAAAGATGGTAGATTTTGGCTTGGCGGTGCTTATGGGTGGCTAGGGATGCCTCTCACATGGTGACTGCTCTAAGGGGAACTCCTGGCTACATAGCACCAGAGATGTTCTTGTGCATGGAACCTGTGTGAGAAAGAAATGTGACATCTATAGCTTGGGCACGGTGTTGCTAGAGATGGTGGGCAGGTGAAAAAACATAGACTTGGCATTGTTGATGGCGGAAAATGTAGCTAGTAGTGACGAGCAACCTCATGGGAGTATTTGACGAGTGGTGGCATTTTGCAAGCTGGGCCACCAAGAAGTGCAAAGAGGGGAGGAAGCTAGGACTGGTGGGACAATATGAGACGGATGGGTTTAGGGTGGTGTACTTTACTAACCAGGCTTGGAGGCAATGGTGATTACTAAAGTGCTTTGGAGCTTATCTCTATATTTATAGTAGTGGGAGAGGTGTACTCTACTTTTGCAACAAACAAAATAAATAATAAATTTTATCTTTTTTAATGTTAATAATAAAGGAATCTTTTCTCAAATTTCTACACCATAATAATAAAGGCATATTTTATACTTTTTTAGAAAGAGCAAGTATATATTGGATTTTTTTAAATACATGCAATTTTAGTTAAGGGGTTGTGTGTTTTGTGGAGCACCTTAACCCTCTCTCGTCTGTCTCTAGCTCACCGTTCCCCTCTCATTTCCATAAGATTTTGAACCGATGAATGCTTCTAACGTGAATACCATTCATCAATACCACGTTCTAGAATATCCTTGTCAGTGAGATGTATTGGGAGCTTGCCTATCAAGCTTAGTCCATACTCAGCGTTCAACTCGTCGGCCGTATATCAAAATCATGTGAGGCAAGGGTATTCGAAGTTAGCGGACTGCTCATAATTCCTTGCATAGAAAACCATAGAACATGACAAAGAATCAAGATTGATTTCCTCAATGAGAATCATCATGAAAACATAAAAGAATTAGCCATTTAAACTAATATTAAAGAAACACCTTACCTTGGGAGAAGGAGCTTTTGATGATGACTTTCTTGTTCCAACATCATCAAAGGAATATGGAAGGTTTTTATTAGCACACTTTCTCAGAGGAGTTTTCATTCCACACAAATAATTTAAGGAAAATAGGCATGTTACACACACACACACACACACACACAGAGTGCTATTTTTATTTTCTGCACCTCCTCAGGTTCCCACAGGTGTAGTTGTCGTTTGTTCTACATTCCTTATTTCTTTTTGGTTTTCCCTTTCATTCATGATGAGAATCGTATGTATTCTTTCCTTTGTTAAAATAGGTTGTGTTGCTCCCAACAGCGTTGATAAAGGAGCACAAATGTAGAAAGCCCACACCTCTTGTGGTTAGACACATGAGCCTTCTCACATTTAAAAAATGTCCTTTTTACATCCTAAATGATTACACCTTTCAAAAAAAGGAGAAAAGTGGTACCATCTATGCATGCTTTAACTCCTTTATACTTTACTAAATATATGTAATAAATATTACATTTTCTTGTGGTTATTGCAATTCCTAGCAAAAAGGATTAATAGTATAAGAATATATTCAAGAAAGGAGTATTTATTTATTATGAATTGATTTTATGTTGGAATGATATGTGAATAAGAAATTGGAGTAAAAGATTGTCATCTTCAATGGGTGGTTTATGTGCTAGAAAATAAAATTGTTATTTTATAATCCTCTAATAACATGTATATACACCATGACAAATATTTTTATAGGGTATAAGTGAGATTAAAGATAATGTAAGTGAGTAAGATAGTGTTCACGTGACGGTGGTATCATCATCAATTTTGTATCCTCAAATAATATCATGTTGTTCCATGAGTTGATAAAATTGAATATTGGAAGGAAATATGTGAGTGTTGCCAATAGGGATCATGACATGACATGCTTCATGATTGTGTGTCCGGGACTTTGACCATTTATCTTCAGGTTTGTCGTTGAAGATGCATAGTAATGCATCAAATAAGTTAGAATTACGTTCAAATATATAAGAGTCAAAGACATTCCACCAGAAGTCGAAGAAGTTTGGATAGTTAATAAGGAATGTGAGGTGATGGGCGAGTCATTCTAATGCATACAAGATATTCCAGCAAATAAAAAATCTCAAGTGTTCTAGTTTTAAAAAGAAACAATAAATAATTTACTAGTTGGTGGCTCCATTGAAATTGGCATGTATAAGTGGTCGAAAATGTACCCAATTTCTTGCAAAAGCTCTGAAAAACTTTCTAACTTTTTGAAGAATTTTTTGGTAATTATTAACAAATTTTTAGGCTCAAAATAGCAGTTTTAGGTAAAGTAGGGATTTTTAGGCCAAAATGAAGCTCTTTAATTTTATTTAAAAAATTAAAGAGAAAAAATAATTTGCAAGGCTACGGTTGGATTATGGAATACAAATTTTAAAAAATAGAGGCTTGAAAGCTTTTCAAATGCTTTAAGAGAAGTTTTGTAAAGTTTTAAGTTTTGTAAAAAAGCTCTAAAGCTTTGAGCTATTAAAGCTTAAAAGCTTTAATAGTCTAAGGCTTCAAAAATAATTAAAAATTTGATTGATAATTGTGTGCAGAGAAATCAACAGAATACTTTAGGATGCAATTTGCACTATGCACCTTTGGAAGATGATATTGGACTAAAAACTGTAATAACAATGTTTTTGGAGATTGTAGATGAAGGTAAAAAAAACTGTGGTGTCAAATAGAAAGAAAACAAATAAACCACTTTTAGATTTTTGATGGTTTTAGAAAGTGCTTTTCTACCTTTCTTTTTGACTTGTGGATAAAAGAAACATGGATTTTGGTTATCCAATAGACAAAAACAAGACTTCTTAAATGAACCTTCACCTTTCATTGGCAATTTATGAGTGAAAAACTACCTTCTCTTAAATTTCAAAGCTTCTTTATCTTCTAGTTCTTCACCACCTTCAAACTTTGCTATCAATCTTGGCTCTGATACTAATGTTGGAGGGTGAAAAGAACTCACTAGAATAATTGCAAAGTATAAATCACAAAGCATAAAATAAAAATTACACATAACACAAAATTAGGTCCAATTTGCTTCCACACAGAGCTCACATCTAAGTCTTGGTGTATTTAAGTTATATTGCTTGAAATAACTTATGGGCTCAAAATAGTGTCCACTTTTACAAATAAGTCATCTTCTTCAAAACTAGCTTGCTTTATTGGACGTGCAAGCTAATCTACTTAAAAATAGGTGGAAATCTTGAACTTTATAAATATGTTTATCTCTTATAAAATCAAATATGTACATGGGAGGTTTCATACGTTCCAATATATATATACATTGATAATAAATATGGTTAATATCCAAAATGAGATAATGATGTTGTGCATTGTCACAAAATTAAATAATATTTGTCGACACCCAAAATCAAGTGTCTCAAAATAGTCTTGACCACACTACGACCTCGCCTCCATTATTCAATCCAAGGATCTACACTTATATCAACTATACCAATCAATTAATAAATTAATTGATTAAAAATACAAATAACCATACGAGAATCATAATATTAAGATGATGTAACTAATACTCCCACACATGTATAGAGTAACCCGTATACATGTAAAGTAAGCTATGATCACCCGGATTTAGAAAGGTGTCCCAATCTAAACCCATATAAGAGGATTCATAAATAATGGAAAACATGGAAATATGTAATGAAGCAATTATATATGAACATACACATGTATGGGTATGGACCGAGGCGCATGGACCTTGGGTCCCTTGAGCATATATTTGGGGCATTGGCATATTGATTGACCAATGTGAAATGGCCAGACACTATATAAGTGACCTTGGCCTAGGCTATTGTAGCCTTTTACCATCATTTGATATGATGGATATTTTGTCTTATTGGAGCTTATGCCCAATCTTTCATGGCAATCTTTCCATGTCTAGGTGCTACTCCCTAAGTTGAGTGGGATATGTGTACTCCATGCTAATAAGTACAAACCCCTAGGTCCCTTCATTGCATTAGTATTAGAAGCATGGATTCTCTTCATTGCATTGGTATCAGAGCTAAGGATTCTCTTCATTGCATTGGTATTAGAGCCATGGATTCTCTTCATTGTAGAATATAAAAATCCATGAATTAACTACTCATAGCACTTACATGCTGGTGGTCGACTTTTTGATGAAACTTTGCCATGTGACTAGGCACTACTAGAGGGCGTATCCCCTGCCTATCTATGGAGTGTGTGAAAAGGAAGAACATCGACTAAGCAATGTCCTTAGAGTAAGTATTGTTTACTTGGAGTCTAATGCCAATATTTCATCTTTAATGTAAATGTGCAACTATGCGGGTAGGTGGGTTTTTTCTTGGTCTTGGAGGACTTTGTGAGGACTCAAGCTTTTGGTTCAGTCAATCCAATTATTTCTTTGTTTTTTTGAAATAAATATGAGATCCTTGATTTTGTGGGTATTGCTTTTACTATGGATCTTTAATGATGAGCGTACACTTGTGATGGAACGTAAGTACTATATGGGAAAGTGTAGTTTTATGGACATTTCCCAGGTTACTAATGGGTTAGAGATGTTCCTCTCACAACCCGTTTCAAGCTTTGATTTATATGGGTGGAAAATGAAAAGGTAATATTGTCCAAAAGTAAATTCAAGGTAAAAAATGCCTTGTAAAATTTTTACCTTTTAGTATAAATTTTTAACTTTTTTAAGAAAAAGAAGAAATAAATGGCTTTAGAGTAAGTATTGGGGTTTAATACAGATATTCCCTCTTTGATGTAAAGGTACACCAGTGTAGGTGGAAGACTTTGCTGCTAAAACCCACTTGTGGAGGTGGGTTTTTTCTTAGTCTTGGAGGACTTTGTGGAGACTCGAGAGTCAAGCTTTTGGTTCAGTCAATCCAACAGAACTATAGATGGAACTGTAGTTTTGTGGGGACTTTTGTGAGGACTCGAGAGTCAAGCTTTTGGCTCTTCTCGAGTACACTTTTGGATCTTTACTTATGGAAGAGCGTAAGTACTATAGGTGGAACTGTAGTTTTATTGACATTTTTCAGATCTAGTAAAAGTGGAACACTTCTGAATTCTTCATTCTAAGAAAACACTTACTATATACGAAATAAACTAGCCATAAATCACTATATAGTAAACTATGTAGTAAAAAGTTGCTATATATCAAACGTCATGAAAGCATTCATTATATAGTAATTGATCTAGGTAACTTTTCCTAGACAACAATCTATATAGTAAAATATTGCTATATAGTAATTAATAATCAATAAATTATTGTATAGTAATGTGTATAGTAAAATATTACTATATATAGTATATTATTGCTATATAACAAATCAATGTGTAAAAAACCACTATAGAATAATGATTATTAAGATAAATACAGTAAAAATTTGGTTTTTTATTTTACGAAGTGTTATTATTCTATAATGATTTCTATATACACTAGAGAATATTGTACTATTATGTAGATATCTAAAGACACGCATTCTAACTTTGAGAGAGAGAGAGAGAGAGAGAGAGAGAGAGAGAGAGAGAGAGAGAGAGAGAGAGAGATTTAAAGCATTTTTTTATAATCCGAAAAAATGAGTAAACAAAATTTTATTAAGTAAGATACAAGAGAAATGCATAATGCACAAAGACGTACTTTCGTGAGTGCAAATTAAAGGATTGTGTATAGTTTGATAATTATCCCAAAAAAATATGTATACAAAATTTTTGCTTAAGTGCAATACAAGAGAAATCCATAAAGAACAAAGACATACTTTCATAAGTGTAAACTAAAGGATTGAGTGTAGTTAAATAATTAATCCCAAAAAATAACTTACTTTCACGAGAAGAAAATGAAAGAGAAGAGAAATCCATATAAGACACAAAGACTTACTTTCACGAGGGAAAATTAAAGAATGAAGCGCAGTGTATATAAAACTAAGTATATAAAATTGCTTAAGTCAAACACGAGAAATCTAACCATGTCTATCTTTAAAAAATATATATACATATATATAGTTATATATTTATTCCTAAATAATAAGTATAGTTAGATGTCTATCTTTATAAAATATATATATATATATATAGTTATATATTTATTCCTAAATAAATTTTGCCCTATCCGATTGTCTGTTGTTCTGAGGTCCGCGTCGAGGTTCTTGAAGCCCGAGCTGAGCAGAGCCTGTTCCTTTTTTCAGTTGAGAATCTGCGTTCTATGCTGACAGTCTATGTCGGGAGGGTTTGCATGATGGGTCGGAGACAGTGCCAGCAGTACGAAGCACCACTCGGATCAACTCTGTGATCTTCCAGCACTGTGGCCTACTAGCCGACCATGAGAAAAAAGGATTTGTGTATCATGTGTGCAATCAGTGTGAAGACCATGAGGCGGGCATTTATTGCAGGACATTCGCTGGGCAGCATTTGTAGTTGGACAACTCTTATCCGATGTGAAGCACAAGATTGAGGAGCTGGGGGATAAGAGCAACTCAGAGAGAGTGAAGCCTTTGATGCTGATCCGGATAATAATGCTTATGGTTTCCATGATAATGGAGCGGATCTGGCTATGTATGCTTCAGGGTGCACAGGAGGGGCAGAGAGGCGTTCAAGTGCCATTATTAGTGTGGAGACCAAGCACATGTATTTCACATGAATGTCCACAGTAATGGCACTTCAAGGCCTCATTCATAGCTATGCTACAAAACAAGGAAACCACCAGTCACCTAGATGTCCAGCCAGTCTCCCCTCTTCCGCCGCAAGATCGTCATCAAACAGATTCTCTGCATTTGCCACTTCAGCCATTTCCCATTGCTTGTGCATATAGCCGTCATCCACATGAAACACATATTCAGCAGCATAGCTCTTCAGGCACAAGGTCTCGGCAGTAGCCATATCATCATCATTGAACATTGCATGTACGTCCGTTGTACTAGCATGGAACAAGCACCCGCAGCTTCTCAAGACTAGCAGAGCTCTTTGTAGTGCAGTTAGTGTCATTATTGTAGTGCACTTAGTGTGAAGACCAAGCACATGTATTTCACATGAATGTCCACAGTAATGGCACTTGAAGCCCTCATTCATAGCCTGTGCTACAAAACAAGGAGACCACCAGTCACCTAGTTGTCCAGCCAGACTCCCCTCTTCCGCCGCAAGACCGTCATCTAACAGATTCTCTACATTTGCCACATTTGCCATTTCCCATTGCTTCTGCACCTTGCGTATAGCCGTCATCCACATGAAACACATATTTAGCAGCATAGCTCTTCAGGCATAAGGTCTCAACAGTAGCCATATCATCATCATTGAACATTGCATGTACATCCATATTGGCATCATGATCTTTCATGCTCCCCAAGCATGGAACAAGGACCCGCAGCTTCTCAAGACTAGCAGAGCTCCTTGTCCCTTTACTAGGCATATCTGAGGTCGGCTTGGGGTCCTCTCTGCCACCCGTATCATCCCAGCTACATTAGGCATCACTTTCAGCATCCTTGCATTCAGTGGTACACATGTAAGGCTTCTCGATCCTGACATTTTTGATTCATCATTGCAATCCATTGCATGCTGCTGGAAATCAACTGTAGCATAAACTATCCTGGCCAAACCTCATCCATATTGTGCTCATCATAATCTACCCTGGCTTCCACACTTGCATAGAAGCCTTGTAAATTAGTAGCATCGGTTCCTTCTTATCAAGCTTAATAACGGTTGAATTGTTATCCACAAACAGATCTTCTGTAGGAGGCTGCTCAACATACGCATGTGCCTTTGCTTCTTCTAGCCGTGCATCATCAGTATGAACCAGTACACATGCATATCTAGAACAACAACACTTAGCTTTTCCTTGTGGGCAGGGAGAGAAGCATCTGTTGACCATGACTCTATTGAGTACACATCACATAGAGCCTTCCTCTCTGCAAGGATAGAGAGAAGAACTTTTCTATAGCCACTAGAACTTTGATCAATCTCCATACCACCACCCATGGGAACATCCATTGAAAGGCAACTGAGGGCAATACTTGGCTCTCCTGGACTTCCTCTGTCTCCCTTGCAAGCTCAACCGCAACCAACGAAAACCCTTGAACATGAGAACCCACATACATCTCATCATCATGGCTAAAATCGCTGTCTGACTCTAAATCATGTTGATATTTCTCCTCTCAAGTCCCTCGACAGCTTCCTGCAAGATGTCTATCCACCTGATGCTTGAGCAAGACTTATGTCTTCCCTTCTCATGTTCCTCATGCCAATCACATGCTTCCACTAATGTGTGAGAAAAATTAGAAAGTTTTTCTCTTGGCCTCTCTAGCTTCCTAGATGAGGATCCGCTTTGGTGATCCGAGAGAGTTCAGTTGTAAGATCTACCATGCACCAAACTGTGCATTTATCCCCTTTGCTGCAGGGTTCACACACATAAGGACAGCACAGTCATCTATCCGATGATCTCTGTGCAAACATATTGCACATTTCTTCTTTTTCTTCTCTGCCATGATGTTGCTGCAGATAGATTAAGGGCAAGACCTCCCTCCCCAATCTGAGGGACAGCAAATGAACCCGGATGGCATCGCTGGAGCAGGAGAATTACCATGATGCAAAACCTAGCTCGGCACGGAGCAGTTTCAGCTACACTCTCCCATATAGTACTTACGTTCCACAAAACTACACTCTCCCATATAGTACTTACGTTCCATCACAAGTGTACGCTCATCATTAAAGATCCATAGTAAAAGCAATACCCACAAAATCAAGGATCTCATATTTATTTCAAAAAAACAAAGAAATAATTAGATTGACTGAACCAAAAGCTTGACTCCTCACAAAGTCCTCCAAGACCAAGAAAAAACCCACCTACCCGCATAGGTGCACATTTATATTAAAGATGAAATATTGGCATTAGACTCCAAGTAAACAATACTTACTCTAAGGACATTGCTTAGTCTTCTTTGTTACACGCATATATAAAAATATTATAAAGAAATATATATATATATATATATATATATATATATATATATATATACATGTATATGTATGTATATATATATATGTATATATATACATATATATACATATATATATGTATATGTGTGTGTGTATATATATATATATGTATATATATACACACACACACACATATATATATATATACATATATACATGTATATATATATATATACATATGTGTGAGATTGTGTGCATGTACATGTGCAAGTGTGTGTGTGCATGTGTATCTATGCATGCATGTGTGCCTATCTATGTCTGTGCACGTGTATTTGTGTATTTCAGTGTGTGTATACGTGTATATATATGTAAGTTAATATGCATGTATATGTATGTGTGAGGTTGAGTAAGTGTGTGCGTGTAAGTGTGCATATTTGTGTATGTGCACATGCATGCGAGTGTGTGTGCATGTGTTTTTTGTTGTGTGCATGTGTGTGTGGTGCGTTGTGTACATGTGTGTGTGTGTGTGGTGCCATACATATAGATCTATTTATATATACATATATACATACCTATAAATAAATACATATATGTATGTGTGTGTGTGTGTGTGTGTGTGTTGTGCAATTATGTGTGCTAGGGAAAACAAATGAGGAAATGAGAAACTCTTAAATATGTGTGTGTGTGTGTGTGTGTGTGTGTGTGTGTAAGAAACTCATTCAATGATTGATGGTGACAACTAATTGTGAGCCCCAATGCATCTAGGCTTATGGAAAAGAACCGTTCCTTTTAAAAATTTTAAAAATGTGAAACTCTCCTATACACACATACATATACATATATATATATACTCATTCAATGAGCAAATGACTTGATGGTGACAACTAATTGTGAGCCCCAATTCATTTAGGCATGTGTAAAAAATATGTATAAAAATTTAAAAAAATTCTCTTTTCTCCTTTATGTGAAAGATCTCTCCTCCTCTTGCCAAGTGGAGGTCTCCTTTGCTTGCCACATGATGGTAGGTCACAAGTAATTTATATATAGAAGGTATAGCTGGTAGGTGGATTTTTTCTTAGTCTTAGAGGACTTTGTGGAGACTTGGGAGTCAAGCTTTTGGTTCACTCAATCCAATAGTTTTATCTTGGTCTTGGAGGACTTTGTGGAGACTCGGGAGTTAAGATTTTCATTAAGTCAATCCAATCGTTAAAAGAAAACAAGATTATTCATTTTGTGGGTATTGCTTGTATTATGGATCTTTACTTATGGTGTATCAACTAAATTTTTGCTGCTCGCTCATCCTTTACTCTGAAATAAATGGCTAAATTCATAGCTTTTCAAAGCTGAGTAGCAATGGCCTCATTTCATCCCCAAGCGCCCCTCTTTGTCATTTTTTGCCACTCTTCTGACTTTGCATCTCACCATAACTTATTTGACCCAGGCGCAGCAGCAAATACCACTAGCTATACAGGCTTTCACGTCCCCTTGGCTTCCCTTTTCAATAATACTCTATGGATCTTTAATGATGAGCATGCACTTGTGATGGGAGGCATAAGTATTATATGAGAAAGTGTAGTTTTGTTGATATTTCCCAGTTACTAATGGGTTAGAGATGCCCCTCACAAAACCCGTTTCAAGCTTCAATTTATATGGGTGGAAAATGAAAAGGTAATATTGTCCAAAGAAAAGACAAGAAAAGCTAAAAAGAAAAATTGATCGAAGGTGCCGCTAAATTTCATTGCCCATCCTTTACTTTGAAATAAATGACTAAATTTGAGGTAAAAATTCCTTGTAAAATTTTTACCTTAATATAATTTTCCAACTTTTCAAAGAAAAAGAAGAAATAAATGGCTTAAGTGGTGACATAGCTGAACTTTACTGTGACTAGACACCAGTGGTGGGCCTATCCCACGCCCATCAATGGAGTGTGTGAAAAAAAAAACACCGAACAACCAATTCCAATTGCCCTTAGAGTATGTATTGGAGTTTAATACCGATATTTCCTCTTTGATGTAAAGGTACACTAATGGAGGTGGATTTTTTCTTAGTCTTGGAAGACTTTGTTGCCAAAACCCACTTGTGGAGATGGGTGTTTTCTTAGTCTTGGAGGACTTTGTGGAGACTCGGGAGTCAAGCTTTTGGTTTAGTCAATCCAACAAAACTGTAGGTGAAACTGTAGTTTTGTGGAGGCTTTTGTGAGGACTCGAGAGTCAAGCTTTTGGATCTTCTCACGTATGCTATTGGATCTTTACTTATGGAGAGGCATAAGTACTATAGGTGGAAGTGTAGTTTTGTTGACCTTTTTCAAGTTTCTAATGGGTTAGAGATGCTCCTCACACAACCCCTTTCAAGCTTCGATTTATATGGGTGGAAAACTTCAAGCTTCGATTTATATTGGTGGAAAACTTCAAAGGGGTCTCCTCTCCACTAAATTTTCGTTGCTCATCCTTTACTTCAAAATAAATGGGTAAATTTGAGGTAAAATGCACCTTGTAATTTTTTTACATTTTAATATAACTTTTCAATGCTAAGCTTCTCTCCAGCTTCTCTACTAGGGGATAGTGAGCAACAATGGCCTCATTTCATTGCCAAGCACCCCTCATTTTGTTTCTTGCTACTCTTCTAACTTTGCATCTCACTATGACTTATTTGGCCCACCAACGAATACCACTAGTTGCAAGTTTTAACCTCTCCTTGGTTTCCATTTTCATTAACAATTCTAGAGTCTCAACCCCCAACAATAGCTATTTTTTCCCATTCACGTTCTCGCTCGTTTTCTAATGGCTGGAAAGGTTGTTTGTTGGGGATATGCACCAATCGACACATCGATCAGAGTGTCTTTGATTTCTACCTTTGTGTTTGTCTAGGAAGGCCCACAAACTTTACTAGTTCGGTGTTTTACACATTCCTATATAGCCAAAAAAACATTTTGCTAGATAGTTTACTAGAAAAAATGAACATATCTAGTAAAATTACGGATCTAGTAAAAGTGGAACAGTTTCCGATTCTTCATTCTAGGAAAACACTTGCTATGTAGAAAATAAACTAGCAATAAATCACTATATAGTAAACTATGTAGTAAAAGTTTCTATATAATAAAAGTCATGAAAGTATTCACTATATAGTAATTGATTTAGGTAACTTTTCCTAAACAGCAATCTATATAGTAAAATATTGCTATATAGTAATCACTAATGAATAAATTATTGCATAGTAATGTATATAGTAAAATATTAGTATACATAGTATATTATTTCTATATAACAAATCAATGTGTAAAAAACCACTAGACAATAATGATTATTAAGACAAATACAGTGAAAATCAAGTTTTTTATTTTTACTAAGTGTTATTATTCTAATTGTTTTTATACATACTAGAGAATATTGTACTATTATGTAGATATCTAAAGACATGCATGTTAAACTTTGAGAGACAGAGATAGAGATTTAAAGTATTTCTTAGTAATCCAAAAAAATGAGTAAACAATTTTTTTTAAAGTGAAACACAAGAGAAATCCATAATGCACAAAGACGTACTTTCGTGAGTGCAAATAAAAGGATCTTGTATAGTTGGACAATTATCCCAAAAAAATAAGTATACAAAATTTTTCTTAAGTGGAACACAAGAGAAATCCATAAAGAACAAAGACGTACTTTCAAGAGTGTAAACTAAAGGATTGAGTGTAGCTAAATAATTATCCCAAAAATAACTAAATTTTAGCTTAAGTGAAATAGAAGAGAATCCATAAGACAAAGACTTACTTTCACGAGAGAAAATTAAAGAATGAAGCATAGTGTGATAATTATCCAAAAACTAAGTATATAAAATTGCTTAAGATAAAACACAAGAGAAATCTATGAAGCACAAAGAAGTACTTTCATGAGTGCAAATTAAAGGGTGGAGTATAGTTAGATGTCTATTAAAAAATAAATAGTGTTATATATTTATTCCTAAATAATAAGTATACAAATTTTGCTTAAGCGAAACACAAGAGAAATTCACAAGGCACAAAGATGTACTCTCACGAGAGTTATGTATATGTATATATGTATATATGTATATATATATATATATATATATATATATATATATATATATATGTATATGTACATGTATATGTATATGTAAATGTATGTATGTAGTAGGGTAGTTGGAGGGTTATGTGCCTTTTGGATTCTCATGGCTTGATCCCTTCATCTAGTTCACGTGCATAGGATTTATAACCACCATTTATCTCTGTATTCGATACGTACAACTAATGAATGGAATGAATGAATCTCTCTCTGTCTCTCAATTTGTTAATGGCAGTTTTACCTTCAACATTTGGAGATCGCGATCTTAGAGTTCTAGACTCTCTTACCCATATGCTGATCTATGTGCAAACTGGTTAAGATTCCAATCTCCCATTAGATTTGATGGTGTTATTCTCTAGTATGATGGTGCAGCATTGTTTTTAATGGAAAATGTACTAGATGCATAGTGTGTTGGTGGAAGCCAACACGCAAGCTGGGCCGTCGTGTGTGCCGACCATTAGTAGGGTTGACCACAAGGGTCTTGAGACAAACGCACCTGGTGAGATCAATTACGTTGCTAAGAGCTAATTAAAGCAGACTAACGATGATAGAAATACAACCAACAGACAGTTGTCATGATGGAGTGGAAGGTGAAATCCAAACGGGTGTTAGCAACCTTGTTGATCAGCAAAACTCCATCTGGGCCCAGGAAAAGTCAGCACTCGAGAACCCATCTTCGTGGAGAAGGGTAGTGACAATCGAATCGAAACTCCATCTGGGCCTAGAGGCAAAGTCAGCGCTCGAGAATCCGTCTTCTTGGAGACAAGTAGTCACAACCAAACCAGTGGTCAAAGGATACGCTATCCGATTGTCCATTCTCGGGTGCCTTTGCCAGCTGGAATCCTCTTATCTAATATTCTCTTGTCTAAGAGGAGCCGATATATGCGGAAGCTATCACCCAGGTGGGTTATCAATGTCCATTGTAGCACTAGTTGAGCTCGATATCTCAACAACACATATATAAATATGCACACATACATATATAATTTCAATAAATCAAATTTTAAGTTAGATTAAATATTAAAGGGTGAAGATGTATGGTAAGGTGTGCTCACCATGCATCTTACATTTATTTGAGAGTGAGGTGTACTCACTCTCAAATAAATACATCTCTCTCTCTCTCTCTCTCTCTCTCTCTCTCTCTCTCTCTCTCTCTCTCTCTCGCGCGCGCGCGCGCAAGTGTGTTGATGCCTTAAAGTCATTAGTAGGATTTCTTGGTGAGGTCATGTGCCTTGCAAGCACACCAATGACGTGGCTGGGTTGCCAATTGCTTGATTGGAAGTGCCAGGTGGCTGTTGGAGAAGCTAAGGGTGGCGTGGTGTGGTCGGCGGTGTTGTGTTGGTATGCCAATGGAGGTTGGTTAGCTTGGTGAGGCCGCCGATGATGATGTTTTGCAGGAGGATGGGAAAAGTGTGGAAGGTGGATCGGTTCATGTTGGTGAAGCGGTTGGACCCTTCGGGTTATCACGGTGGCACCAAGAGTTATGTACTTAGAGAAGGCGTGTGGCTGTCTATGAAGTTGGAAAGCCCAGTTACTAGGCATGAAGTGCCGAGTTCTTTCTGTTGGTAAAGTAGTGGTGATGATGATGGAGAGGTGAAGGGTTATGTTGGTGACGAGCCTGAAATTTTGGAGTTGCAAGGCTGATGATAAAGTACAATCTCTCTTCTCGACATTGAGAATCAAGCTCTTTCCCTCAAGTTCTCTCTTACAAAGGACCTAGCCCATCTACATGAAGGTTACTCACAAACCATCATGCACCTCACATCAAACCCCAAAACATCCTCCTAGATGAGGACTACTTTGAGCCCAAACTGGTAGATTTTGACTTGGCAACGCTCATGGCTAGGGATGCCTCTCACATGGTGATTGCCCTAAGGGGAACTCCTGGTGGCGACATAGCACTAGAGATGTTCTGGTGCATGGCACTTATGTGAGAAAGAAATGTGACATCTATAGCTTGGACATGGTGTTGCTAGAGATGGTGGGCAGGTAGAAAAAAATAGACTTCGCATTGCTGATGGTGGCAAATGTAGCTAGTAGTGAAGAGCAACCTCAACGGAGTATTCAACCAGTGGTGGCATTTTGCGAGCTGGGCCACCAAGAAGTGCGAAGGGCAGAGGAAGCTGGAGCTGGTGGACAAGCGGCTATAAGGGGCCTTTTGCACTGAAGAAGCTGGCAAGGTGATAGAGATGGCGTAGCGGTGCATCCAAGAGAAACCCAACTTGAGGCCTGCAGCTAGAACAGTGGTGTAATGGTGGCTAGAGAGATCAAGCATCCACTAGAGAGCGCCCCCTTCTCCAGTAACAGACTCAGTCTTGTGTCAGATCCAGCATCTGCCAATACCTTCAAGTTTCCCACACGTCCTCAACAAGTCTGAATAATTAACAAGAAGGTAGTCTCCAACTAGATAAATTTCACATCACATATTTATGCATATATATGTAGATATATTACGATAACGTCTTTTACAGATATGTCATACTACCGCCTTGCAGAATCATTTTTTTAAACTTGCTACAAAGCAAATAGTAGCTACAAAACTATACCATGCAAATAAAAACCCTTGTTGTCATACACACCATTCTAGCCTTCATAGTTTAACAATATACAAACCAACTTCCACGTCTCATATACTTCTTTGGGAAAAAAAATTTGTGAGAATTTTATAGTGATTACTTTTTGGGAATCGGACGAGCATATCCAAAATGATACCCTTTCCCCCTTCATCAAGAGAGACAGAAAAGTGAAGAGAGTTAGAGAGTTTTATAACATAATTATTTGAGAGGGAGAGGGCGATAGAGAGCCAGAGCAAGTGAAAACAAAAAAACATGACAACATCACATTCTACATTGAGGTTACTGCTTCAAACTGAAAATAAAACCAAGTTCATTCACTTACAACTACCAAATACAAAAATGTGAAAACCATCATCTTTACTATTATGGACCTCGCTTATTCTCCTAGATGAAGACACAACATAAGCGAATAATATTCGTACCCTTTCGCACTTTCTCTAGCAAGACATGCTCAGACGATTCATCAATAAAACCATTGGCTTGCCATATCACAATTAAGCCCACCACTTTGGCCTTTACTTGAGAAGTAGTATCATCATTACCAAGAAGCGGAAAGGATGTGATACCTTTCCATGCTTATGCACCATCTATGGTCTGCTGCTTGACCTCCACATTGATGACCTCCCTCTGGATATGCACCAACAACTTCAATGCTAATATTTGATGAGGCCATCACAAACAATATGAAGGAGAGTTTAGAGTGGTGTATTATACTAACAAGGCTTTGTGGCAATGATGATTAACAAAGTGATTTGGAGCTTCTCTCTATGTTTATAACAGTAGGAGAGGTGCACTCTACTTTTGAAAAAAATAAAATAAAAAATAAATTATCTTTTTTAATGTTAATAATAAAGGCATCTTTCCTCAAATTTCTACACCACAATAATAAAGGCATCTTTTATACTTTTTTGAGGAAGAGCGAGTATGTATTGGATTTTTTTTTAATACATGAAATTTTAGATAAGGGGTTGTGTGTTTTGTGAAGCACCTTGATCCTCTCTCTTTAGCTCATCGTTCCCCTCTCATTTCTCTAAGATTTCGAACCATGAATGCTCATAACGTGAATACCATTCATCAATACATGACCATGCTCTAGAATATCCTTGTCAGTGAGATGTATTGGGAGCTAGCCTATCAAGCTGAGTTTGAGTCTATACTCAACGTTCAACTCCTCAGCAGTATAGCAAAATCATATGAGACAAGGATATTCAAAGTGAGCGGACTACTCACAATTCCCTGCATAGAAAACCATCAAAACATGACAAAGAATCAAGATTGATTGCCTCATTTAGAATCATAATGAAACCATAAAAAGAATTAGTCAGAAACACCTTACCTTGGAAAGTAGCTTTAGATGATAACCTTCAAGGAAATACGAAAGGTTTTTATTAGCACACTTTCTCAGAGGAGTTTTCATTCTACACAAATAATTTAGGAAAAATAGGCGTGTTACAGAAGTACACCTAGAGAGAGAGAGAGAGAGAGAGAGAGAGAGAGAGAGAGAGTGCTATTTTTATGTTATGCAACTCCTCAGGTTCCCACAAGTGTATTTGTTTTGCATTCCTTGTTTCTTTTTAGTTTTCTCTTTCATTCATGATGAGAATTATATGTATTCTTTTCTTCGTTAAAATAGGCTGTGCTGCTCTCAACAACGTTAATGCATAAGTACAAATGTAGAAAGCCCACACCTCTCATGGTTAGACCCAGGAGCCCACTAGTTCTCTAGTGAATTTTCATCACAGAGAGAGAGAGAGAGAGAGAGAGCTACAACCACAATCTGAACCAAGCATAAGAGAGAGAGAGAGAGAGAGAGAGAGAGAGAGAGGGATGACACGTTCCACCATCGCTAGTAGCAGTAAAACCACCACCACATAACGTTTCATCATGAAGTGTTTTTTTTAATCATGAAGTTTTTTGAGCTCCTAAACATTTGTTCCCACATATAAAAATGTCTCTTTTACATCCTTCATAGTCAAATAATTGACAATCGTATGTCTTACAAACCGGACTCGAGAATGGATCATACAATGCAATTTCATAAACCTTCCATGAGCCACTCAACGCATCACCCAATGCATGATCATCCAAGCATGGTCATCACGTGTATCACCAACAAATGAGTCATCATCCCATTCGTCACACCAACAAACAAGCACTCATCCAAAATGTCATCAATGACTATGTTCTCACAATCTCGTGGCATCGTGTCATGAGCTAAGAATTCCCCAATCAAAGCACTTATGAAAGCTATCCAATCATAACCATTTTCAGCTTGCGTATCCCCTTTGACCACGGATACATTGGTGACTTGTCGAGGAAGATTCGGCAACAAAGTATCTTCATCTTCTTACTGTCCAGAAATTACAACAAACATGCCCTCCAATTCAACACCCATAAAGTGTGCATAAAGGCCCACATAGTCACACTCCATACATTGGTCAAATGTAAAAGTGATAGGAGATCCTCCATTGCTTTTGGCAAAGCCTAAATCCATCAACATTGAGTGTATAATAGATCTTCTATCCCCACTCAAAGCAATAGGGACACAGAGTCAGCACCAAGAATTCACATACATTGATCCTTCTCATATTGTCTTCAATTGTAGTAACTTCACCATCAAACATTGTGCATTGCCTTTCTCGAATCACTCCTTTTGAAGAGAAGAGTGTTTGACAATGTGGCTCATTCATAGACAAGGGTTTGATGCATTGGCATACCAAATACATTTGCCAAATCGTCATTGTCATACATGCCTTCATAAAAAGAATCATGACTACCGTGAATATCATTCATAGGCATCATGATCATCATAGGCATGATAATCATAAGCATAGGCATGAACATTATTTCCACTTGATTACATAGGCACCCCATAACCACCTTGTTGCATCCCATAACCACCTTGTTGCGTCGGCATTCCAAATGTACTTGTTCCACCTTGGTACATCTTAGGAGGATCGTGACTTGATTCAAGTTGATGAGAACTAACTTGAGGTAGATGTGTAGAATTTGCATTTGAAGTGCCCACGGTAGATCCAAGAGGTTGGGTTCCCAATGCTCAAAATACCATTGGATCATTGAGAACTTCTTTTCCATTGCCCAATTCTTGCTTTAAGCTAGTGAACCCTTCCTCAATCTCAACAAACCCATCATGCAAAGTGTCACTAACTCTTTGGAATTGTTGATTCATGGCTACAAATCTTTGATCCAAGCGATTAAAGAATTTTTCCTCACTTGCATCATCTTGAGATTTTTGGCCTAAGCTCTCCATAATCTTTAGCAATTTGCTCATAGTACTTTGTTGATCACGATACATCTTCTCCATCAATTGCACAATCCCGAGAATCTCAATGGAAGCTTGTGATATGTGTGACCCTTGATGCAAGTCAACATTACTTTGCACATACTCTTGAGCATCTTGTCTTGCATCTTGCCTCGCTTTCGGAACACCACCCTCATGCTCAACTACTTCCTTGAAAGTAGCCTTGGTCTTTGACTTAGATGCCATTAGAAAACGACCAAATTTAGGTTGGATATGTTCCCAAACTCCGATTTACAAGCTCTTTAGCTTTATAGATAGGCAATGACGTGTAGAACCCCCATGTATGATCACTTTGACCAAGGTCAATGCACCAGTACTCTCTGATTTGACTTCTCTTGAAAAAGTCAACTTTATCACACAAGTGACCAAATCTCAATCAAGCAGAGACCGATTTTGGAAGCCTTTAGCTTGATGGAATTCTCTCAACAAGTCCTACGCATCCATGTCAATGCCTTGACCACGTTTGACCTGCAACTATCCTTTGTTTTAACCTCTTTAATTGGTCACCTATAGCCGTTTGACCAAGTCAACGGTGCCAAAATCAAGAGCCCTTTGTTAGGCGGGAAGCTAATGGTGTGTGCAATGTCCTAACATGCTCAAATCTCCCACTTAATTCTCTATTTTTAACTGGGCACCCCTTTTGTCTTATGGGTAGACTTGATGGGTAGACTTGCCAATTGGAGAAGTAAACAGAGTCCGAATCAAACATTTGAGGGCTCTAAACGTAGCCCTTGGAGACTAGAATGAAACTATGCAAACACCTTGAAAGCAACCCTAATCCTCTCACATTGAATTAGGATTTAGAGTGAAAAATTGTCACGATTTTCTCCAATTGCTATTTGCACTTCCTCTTTGCATTGGTAATGTCTCGGACCCATTTAAAGGCATGAACTTCTCAATTCGTAACTTGGCATCCAAATGTAACCTCAAGTGTCTTACATAAGTGCTTCTTGCAAAAATTTTGATAACACCTCCTTTGTTTTTGCAACCAAATCTCAATATAAACTCGATTGAAAATCAATTGCAACACTATATCCCATGCTTGCCAAATCTTTGCCCAACAAAATGCATGCTTTATAAGCACTTGGAAGTCGATGTAGAGCATTGAAGCTTGCCAATCTCCCGGCCAAGCCCTTTCCACCCTCGTACCTAGGTCAAAACTAGGCACAAGTTGCGACCACGTCTTCATCACCACTATGTTAGACATCATCATCTCCTTGTTGTTGGCTTCTTGTTTAGTGTCCTATTTTAGCCCTTAGGGGGGCTGACCATGCTAACTAGAGGGACTGGTCACCCCTCACATAATTTTCTCATATTTATTTCCCACTTTATGGAGTCTTGGGCACTTTTTATCTTGCTCATGGAGGTTTTTTCCCTAGTCGTGAGGTGGTCGGCTACCTACTTCTGGGCATATATATAGCCGGCATACCCTCACTCCTTATTCATTGCTTAGCATTGTTTGCTATGCAATCACTCACATACAAGGCCTTCTCCCCTCTTGCTCAGGACATGTACTCTTGGTTGATGATATTGAGAGAAGGTCGATACCTATGTTTTCTCTTCATCTTTCTCTCTCACTCCCTCCTATGTTTCCACTTTCCCTTCTTCCGTTGTGCATTCTATCATGGTATTAGAGCGCCGGTGAAGAACAGTGTTGGATGCTCCCTCCTCTCCCTCCTGCGTTTTTTTCTCAGAATTGCTGTTGGTCGCATGCTTCTTCCAAGCATTGTCTCCATTGCAGCTCTTGGTCATCCTTTACAGGTTTTGATCCCCGAGATTCACCTTTCACACTTGTGAGCTACTCTGTTTTCAGGGCAGCAACATCTTAGAGGGCTGCGTTTTTTTCTACAAGTGGTTTCACAGCAAGTCTTCAGTATTCAACAGCATCTACCTCCCTTATAGTGCTGGTGCCCTATTCTATGCAGGACAGTAACAGCATATGTGCTGCATTTTTTTCTCCTACATGTTTTCTAATGCTGTTTGAGGCTTGGTGGTACCTATCTCTTCTATGTTTCCAAAATCTACCCTATCTACTGCCCCGAATACCTCTGCATTTTTTTCTCCTACAGGTTTTCTAATGTTGTTTGAAGCTTGGTGGTACCTATCTCTTCTGTGTTTCCAGAATCTGCCTCGAATAACTCTACGTTTTCAGATTTGCAACCATGGTTGTTGCGTTTTTTTTGAACACATCTTGTGGTAGCTCTACCTTCACATGGGCTCCTCCCCTTGGACCCGAAGGTACCTTCTCTTCAACGTTTTTCCTCATAGGAGGTGTGGACACTAGTTGGCTTGAATTTTCAGGTTTGTAGCCTCTTGTTTGGCTGCATTTTCTTCTCCAATGGACATAGATCACTTGTAGAGGGGGTTTTTTGTTTGGATTGTGGCTTTGGAGGCAGTTTGGTACGTGAGAAGGATACTGAATTTCTGATTTCAGTCAGTGTTTTGTTGATTTTGGAGCATCTATACCTGTGTTTTTTTCCTGGCCCTTTCACAGTTACCCAGTTTCTTCATGTTCCTTGCCTTTTGTTGGCGGTGCAGTGCTATTTTTTGCTGGACAGCAATGTTTTGGCTATGTTTTGCTTCCTAAAGGAGTTTTCTACACTCAGAGGGGGCCCATCTCCAACTACTTCACTTGAGGATCAGTTTCAGGAGCTATTTTGTATCTGTGGTGGACACTTTCTTCTGTGAAAGGAGTTTACAGATTTTGGAGGAGAGTAGTGATCTTTTCAGAGAGATCCTGAGCAAAGTTTATTTTGTCCAAACTTGTGTTCTTTGCAATGTTTGCAGAGAAAGGAGGGTGTTTTACCTGTGAGGTGTGATCCTTTCACATGGATCACTTGTTTGTTTGCTGATTTCTGGGATCTGATTCTACTTATGGAAGAGTCTTCTGCTATTAGTGATGTTTCTGAGGACCTTGTTACCACTGCAGTTCATATTCCTGCTTCCCTTCCTCATTGTGAGGAGTTTACGTCTCCCTCTCTTTGTGATGCTTCTGAGGATTCCCCTCCCCTTGCCAGTTCTGGATTAGGTTTGATGCAGTGTGCAGGTTTGATGTTTTGGAGGATTGACTTTTAGACCCGGTGGGATGCTTTGGATCTTTGGTTGCTAACCGTGCTTGGGGCACAGTGATACTTCTAGAGTTTTTTGGATTTGGATCATAATCAAATTGGGCTTGTACCAGTCCGACGACATATTTTTTCAAAGGGGGATGTGGAGTCCTTTCATCTGGCGATGCCCACGTCAGTGGAGTGTGCTTATGTACAGCATTAGGCAACTCATGGTATGGAGTTTGAGCAGATGGACCCCATCTTTTCTACATAGTCTTTACATCTTGCCATGCCGACCTTTTCAGAGGATGCTTTTGTACAACATTTGACGACTCTTGGTACAGAGTTGAAGCAGATTGATTGTATTTCTTTTTAGGGTTCCAGTGAGGAGCAGTTTGCTTCTCCCAAGATTAATTATCTACAGGATCTGATCTTCGTTGGTTTTGAGGTTTTTCATACCTTCTGTAAGCTAGAAACACGACATACGACTTTCGAAAGTGTTCTTACACTTGGGTTTGGACCATTATTTGGAGCAGCACGTCGCAACCTACATGGTTGTTTTCTTCCAAAGGAGCGGTACACCTGGCAGCTTGTTCTACTGCTTTTGTAGTTGAGTTACTGAGGAGATTGCTTGTGGAGCTTTCTTGGTTCTTGTTTCTACAGTCTTTCATCTTTGATCGAGGACAGCGTCTCTGGCTTCTTGGAGTTCACTCAGCATCCGGTGCTGAGAGGGGGTGTTAGACATCATCTCCTTGCTGCTGGCTTCTTATTTGGTATCCTATTTTAGCCCTTAGGGCTAACCATGTTAGCTAGAGGGATTGATCACCCCTCACATATTTTTCCCATATTTATTCCCCAATTTATGGAGTCTTGGACACTTTTTATCCTACTTGTGGAGGTTTTTTTCCTAGTCGTGAGCTGGTCGGCTGCCTACTTTTAGACATATATATAGACAGCATACCCTCACTCCTTATTCATTTCTTAGCATTTTCAATCCCTCACATACGAGGCCTTCTCCCCTCTTGCTCGGGACATGTATTCCATGTATTCTTGGTTGATGATATTAAGAGCAGGTCTATATACCTGTGTTTCCTCTCCATCTTTCTCTCTCACTCTCTGTCCTATGTTTCCACTTTCCCTTCTTCTGCTATGCATTCTATCACGGTACCTAATCCTCCATCTTACCGCTTTTCCAATGCACTCACGATGGCAAGGTGGATTCAAGACATACTCCCCCAGTCTCTCCTCCAAATGCCAAGATACCCTCACACGTCAAGAATTAAAATGTGAATACAAGTGTGTGTGAGTTGTATAGCATGAACTTGAAAGTGTATATGAATTCACTTAACAATTGGCACTTATAGTTGCATGCCGTAGCCATTCGTAATAACAAGAGTTTAATTCCGATGAAGAGGCTCACAAGGTTTCACTCCAAGTGGTTAGTATTCAAGGAAAACAACCATAAGCTATGTCCTCATTGCATCATAGTCTTCAAGGACACCACCTAATGCATTCAACTTCTTCCATTCCATTGATTGGAGCATGTAATCCCATCAAATGGCATGAATCTTGAGTAGATTCAATGGAATGGTCTCATGAAATCATGTAGATGCAAGTGTAATCATCCACAAACTTCATACGCATGTGCAAGGCATCTAAGGCTATAACAAAGCCCTTAATCAATCAAGAAACACCACTGAAGCATCAATGAGGTGAATCTTTGAACAATAGGAATCCAAAGTGTATCCAACCTTGTCCTTGTGATGAAATATTAAACTAATGGTGAAGGGGATAACCAATATCTTGCTTTCGTGATGCAAAAGCATGGAAAAGATTGTAACAAAGCCGTAAATAATGGGCCATGGGCATGAGGAAGAGGGCCATGAGCCTTTGGGGCTATAAGTGGAAGGCCAAACGATTGTAAATAGTTGAATAGGGGCCCATGGGCATGGTCAAGTGTGGAGGCCATGAGTTAATAAGTGTGAACAAGGGTCCAAGTATAAAAGACAATGTGTAATAGTTAATCATAATTAACCAATACTAAGCAAGATTTATAGCTTTGAGCTCTCTCAAGCTTTCATGGTGGCTTCTCCCTTGAGAATGCATGTGAGCCCTCCATTCTGAGTGCTAAACCCTAATACTTGCTTGCAATGTATCAGAGCCTTCACGTTGATCCATTTCTTGCATCTTTTTCCAGTTTTTCTTATCCATTTCCAAGCCCTGTTTGCAGCTTTCATATCCATCCAAGAAACCCTAGTTGTGGTCATTTGTTGCAAGATTTACTATCTCCAATATGATTAGATCAAACTTCACATTAGTCATATGCTTTTGAGCATCATTAGGGAGTGATTTGATAAGCACAAAAAACCCAGCAGGCTGGCGCAGATTCGCAGCATTCCAGCAGTCTATTAGCTTTGCTTTGTGGTGATTCAACTCAATGTGATGCATTTGAGAGATTAGCCATGGATACTATACATGTTGGTGATTGTTTCTTGCCCAAAGGGAGCCTTCCATTGATTGGATTGAAGATTTCCATCAAGAGGCCAAGGAGGAGCAGGGGAATTCCAAGAGGCTATTTTCTTCAACAATTGATTCAATTCTTGACTTCTAATCAACATTGGTGAGTCCCTCAAACAATTCTTGATTGATTTTGGTGGATTCTTGGCATCCAAGTCCAAGAATTAGGGTTTCTCCAAGAAAACCCTAATTTTTGGGATCTTTTCAAGTTGAAGTGAATCATTGGCAACATTGGTATTGTGCTGAAGTGGAATATGAGCCCTATGCATGGATCTTGAGGCTACATGAGTCAATTGCCCAAACCCTAAGCCAAGATTTGGGGTTTTTGAAGCATTAAGGCTTGTACGTTGCCATTGATGAGTGCAAAAGGGTGCCATAAGGTTGCTTACCATTACCTATTGTCTACTGGAACTTGCCAAGGGATTGTGCACAAGGATTGAGTACTCTTTGACCCCAAAACAAGGTACTCTGCTGAAACTGAAGTGTGATTCAATCCGAGGGTTTATGGACTAAAGTGAAGTGGTTTACACCCTTGGATAGTACGTGGAAAGAGCTCTCTATCAAGCCGTCAAGTGCCCGAATTAGAGTCCATTTGGTGGGTCAACCGGCCAACTTTGATCGCACGAAAAAGGGTGATTCAGTCAAAAATGTTAAGGACTGAATTTAAGTGGTTTACATAGCCTTAGTATACTCATTCTAAGCTACCATTTGAGGTATTAACCACTCCAATTGGATAACCCTAGCTAGGTCAACCCAATTTTGTTGACTTTTTAAAAAAGTCAAAACATAGGCATATTGCACATTGACTGAAGTCAAACGGGCATTTGGATCTTGTAGCATCCTCAAAAGCTTCCCATAGAACCCTAGATCAACCAATTCCAACAACTTTTCACCATCCATGTAACACGCGGAAGCTCTGGGGGTCTTCTTTCAGCCCTAAACACTCTTGGAAACCATCTGATGCAAAACGCAGATATAGAGAGAGAGTAGAGAGAGAGTAGAGAGAGAGAGAGAGAGATGTGCTGGAAATTCAATATATTCTATGGTCCAAAAAGGTACCTAAATCTGTAGCCATGGGCTGCCTTACATAAAAGGTGGTAACACACCAAAATCTGTCCCCTATGGGACCCCTAATGACTCACACCCCTAGAGGGAGTGAATGATCTCAACTATGGGCACACGTTGCCTTTTATAGGGTTATTGAGCAATATAGAAGCTGGCCGATTGCTGTCGGACCAGCCGACTGGGCCTGAAGCGCACATATTGCTGGTCGGTGGACTGCGCTTCTCCATGGATTGAGGTGCCTGTTGCAGCCAACCTGATCTGGTACAGCCCACGATGCCGTCCCTGCAGCCGATGACTCCTTATGGGTCTTCTTCAAGCTTTGCTTCATGTCTAACCTTTTGCTCCTTGTGCCCCAACTCTGGTTCTCATGCTCTTTTTCGGGTTGCCTTCCTCTGGACTAGCCCTGAGAAGGTACATGGCATTGATCATGCACATGACATTCCCCTCTGCTAAACTTGATGACGGGATTCCAACCTGCTCTTGGATGACTGTCATCATCCCAATCCTTTCCCGAAGTCCCTCTGTCATCCATCCATCCTTGGCAACCCCTTTTCTTTGAAAACTCGGCCTGTTCTCCAAACCACTCTGTCTTAAACGAAGATCTATGCATCTGTTCCATCTAGTCCACAATCCATTCCTGCCCTGACTCTGAACACCGTCTTGGTCTTCATTCCTGAGAAATGAGTCTGGCACTCTCACATCACCCTTGGAGGATAACCTCCCTTGGGACCGTTGCCCGGGAACCTATCTAGCTCACAGGACTGCCATCCCCTTTGGCTTTGTAGAACACCACCAACAAACCTCCTGGGAGTTCTTCCCAGTTTTGTGCTCCTTGCCTTGGGCTTCGTATCCATGTACTTTCCTATACCTTGGACCTGTACACCGTCATATCGGACTGATTCAGTGTTTAGCTTTGCTGAGCCTGATGCTCTGATACCAATGTAACATGCGGAAGCTCTGGGGGTCTTCTTTCAGCCCTAAACACTCTTGGAAACCATCTGATGCAAAACGCAGATATAGAGAGAGAGTAGAGAGAGAGAGATGTGCTGGAAATTCAGTATATTCTATGGTACAAAAAGGTACCTAAATCTGCAGCCATGGGCTGCCTTACATAAAAGGTGGTAACACACCAAAATCTGTCCCCTATGGGACCCCTAATGACTCACACCCCTAGAGGGAGTAAATGGCTAAAACAATGAGCAAGGGGGCCTATTTATAGCCCTTGGAATACATGGGGAACTGGCCGACTGCTGCTGCTGGTCGGCCAGTCATGAATTCATTAATATCTTTTTAATGCAGCCCAACTGGATCTACACCTTGTTCTTGATGCGCCTGCTGCTGCTGCTCCTATTTGCTGGTTCAGCCGACCACGTCTATGGGCAGCCGCCGACACCACCTGTCCTGCAGCCAACACATTTCTGGCACTACTGATGTCAGCTGACAGTACTTCCTGGCAGCCAGCCGATTGCATCACCCCTCCATGATCCCAGTTTGTCCTGCTCCAAGTCAACCACACATGCTACACCTGAGGTTCCTAAATTCTGGTTCTTCCTATCTTTTACTGGCTCATACTCTTTATCTGGTTGCCTTTTCTGGATCTAGCCCTGAGAATGTCCATGGCATCTATGATGCACATGACATCCCCCTCTGCTAAACTTGATGGCGGGATTCCAACCTGCTCTTGGATGACTGTCATCATCCCAATCCTATCCCGAAGTCCCTCTGTCATCATCCATCCCTAGCAACCGTTTTCTCTGAAAACACGGCCTGTTCTCCAAACCACTGTGTCTCTGGCGAAGATCTATGCATCGGTTTTCCTCTAGTCCACAATCCATTCCTGCCCTAACTTGGAACACCGTCTTGGTCTTCATTCCTGGGAACTGAATCTGGCACCCTCACATCACCCTTGCAGGATAAACCTCCCTTGGGACCATTGCCTGAGAACCTATCTGGCTCACAGAATTGCCATCCCCATCTGGCACTGTGGAACACCACCAACAAACCTCCTCGGAGTTCTTCTCGATCTGTGTTCCTTGCCTTGGGCTTCGAATCCATGTATTTTCATGTACCTTGGACCTGTACACCATCATATGGGACTGAATCAGTGTTTAGCTTCGCTGAGCCTGATGCTCTGATACCAATGTAACATGCGGAAGCTCTGGGGGTCTTCTTTCAGCCCTAAACACTCTTGGAAACCATCTGATGCAAAACGCAGATATAGAGAGAGAATAGAGAGAGAGAGAGAGGTGCTGGAAATTCAGTATATTCTATGGTACAAAAAGGTACCTAAATCTCTAGCCGTGGGTTGCCTTACATAAAAGGTGGTAACACACCAAAATCTATCCCCTATGGGACCCCTAATGACTCACAACCCTAGAGGGAGTGAATGATCTCAACTATGGGCACACGTTGCCTTTTATAGGGTTATTGAGCAATATAGAAGCTGGCCGATTGTTGTCGGACCAGCCGACTGGGCCTGAAGCACACATATTGCTAGTCGGGCTGCGCTTCTCCATGGATTGAGGTGCCTGTTGTAGCCGACCTGATCTGGTACAGCCCACGATGCCCTCCCTGCCAGCCGATGACTCCTTTTGGGTCTTCTTCAAGCTTTGCTTCATGTCTAACCTTTTGCTCCTTGTGCCCCAACTCTGGTTCTCATGCTCTTTTCCGGGTTGCCTTCCTCTGGACTAGCCCTGAGAAGGTACATGGCATTGATCATGCACATGACAATCCAAATCCTAAAAGTCCATTTTCAGCATGGGGCGGAGCAAGCCAAGGAAGGGTGTGGATGCAAACAATGATTTGGGGATTGGTGCATATGATATTAGGGACAATGTGATTGAGAATGAAGCCATTGCGCAAGATCTTCATGAAGATGAGCAAAGTCTACATGAGCATGGAGTCAATGTTGAGGCAAATGTGCATGAAAGGGTACAAATGCATGAGGGGAATGCTAGACCATCCAGCACTAACGATATGATGATACTCATGCAAGGTATGTTAGCAAACATAGAAGAGCAGCGAAGGCACAATAACCGCATGGAATCAATGATGAAGGATCAACAACAAGCCTTCATTGAAGCATGTACCGTACTCCGCAAAGATCTCATGGGTGGTGCCTTCATACAAGAAGCAATGGTGGGAATGAGTATGTGGACAATGGTGACAAGGAGAATCGACCTCCAAATGCATCATTACACATTGGTGGACCCAAGATGCACAATGTTGACATGGATAGAGCTATGCCTTCAACCTCAAGGGATGTTGGGAAAGGCAAGCAAGTGGTGTTCAACTTTGATGCCCAAATACTTGATGGATCTTGGAAGACTTCCAAAACTCCCGTAAGAGTTGGTGGTAATCAAAGGAATCATGCATCACAAGATGTTGATGAGTTCAAAGGTGTGAAGGACAAGGTGAATCTCACCAAGTTCAAAGGTGAGGGCAATACCAATGAAGAGTATGAAGAAAATGGAGATGTACTTTCAGCTCAAGATCGAGCCAAGGTGTACTTTGCCACTCTTCATCTCGAAGGCTATGCCCATACATGGTGGAGGCACTTGTCTACTCATGGATACGAGATTACCACTTGGGAGGACTTCAAAGATGAAATGAACAAAGCATTTGTCTCGGAGCTACATCAACAAAAAGAAATATGTGAATGGAATGAGCTTGAGCAGCGAGGAAAGAGTGTAAAGGAGTACATACATCAATTTCTCAAGCTATCCTTGCATGTTGATGATGTGAGTGAGACATATAAGAAGATCAAATACATCAAGGGACTCAAGTCAAACATTGAAGCTGATGTAAATGCTCAACGGCCATCAACTCTCAAGGAAGCTATGGTGTTAGCCGAAATTATGAGGAGAAGTATAGTCAACAATGGCAATCCAAAGTTTCCAAGGTTGATGCAGTCCCGTCTTCCAATGTAAAGGCTTCTTCAAGCAATGCCATTCCAAAGTTTCCAACGGTGTATGGCAAGGGTACCAAATCAAATTTCAGGTTTAGTGGTACTTCTTCAAAAGTTGGGAATGGTAAGATGGAAGGGAAGCCAACTAATGGTGCACACGAGCATGGTGATGAAGGAGGACCGCATCAATGAGTTTCATAGCAAAGGTTTATGGTATAAGTGTGGAGAGAAATGGTCCAAGGAGCATTATAAAGTGTGCAAAGCTAGAAAGCTATCCGGAGTATGATCTTGACCGAGTTGGATGATGATGAACTCGAGAATGAAGAGGCAAAATTTGCGGATTGCATTGACAAATATGATGAAGAAGATGATCATGAGGCTGATGGTGAATTTCCTTTCGATCCAGGTGGATCCATGAAGAGCAATTCATTTGATGATGGTTTGCCTATGTGTACTACAAGTGTATGCAAGAAGATGCTATTCTTTGCACGTTGTCACATGATGCTTATGCCGGTTGCAAGGGCACTAAGACATTGAGAATCAAGGCTATGATCAATGGTAGAGAAGCACATGTACTTGTGGACAGCGGTAGTACACATAGTTTTGTCAATTGAAATTCCTTGTGCAATCTCAAGTTGTACCCGGATGCTTTGGATGCATTGCATGTTGTGCAAGAGTGGCGAATGGGGAAAGTATGGATTGCACAGACTTTTCGCTCTTTTTTTTCCAGCTTCTACGGATAGCATGATGGAATGAGCTGACCTGGATGTAGTAAAGATGACGAGGTGGCACATCTGAGATGGCCCAGCTAAGTGACCAACACATGGGGGTATGCATATAAGCAAAGAGATTGAGACTATAGGAGATCTCAAAAGTTGGGCATATGTACTTGTATTTCTAGCATGCTGAGAGAATCCAGGGCACTGATTGTGTATGCATGGATTGGGGACCATCCTTGATCATGTCAAATATACCTGGGTTTAGCATGTGGGGATGTAGTTGACCATCTAGTCCTTGGGGATGACCATAATACTTGGTAAGGTGGCATGTTGTAGCAGCCTGGCATGCATGCAAGGTGGGTTTGACCTATGTTGTAAGATGGTTGATAGCCAACACATCAGCCAGGTGCAGCCCCATCAGCATACTCAGCCAAGGGATCCAAATCACATCACTTGGCCTGAGGTGTCATACATCATAGTATTTTTAATGATATAATGTATTATATTGTAATATATAATATACATTATGGGAAACCTATAGTTAATTGCAAGAAACAATGGAGGTGATGATGACCTTGCAAACTGTGGCTAAGGCAATGATGACTGGTTGAGGAGGCAATGATGGTCATTCAAGACTGTGGCTGAGGCAATGATGGCTGGCTGAGGAGGCAATGATGGTCATTTAAGACGGTGTGGCTAAGGCAATGAGAGCCCTTGTAGATGGAGGCCCATGAGTCCAGCATCTTCATCTAGCACTACATCAACTGGAATGATGGTCATTCAAGGCCGTGGCTGAGGTAATGAGTGCCCTTACATACAATGTGGTTATCGACAGCAGTAGCTGCATAAGTGGTACGATGTGGTTAACGGCGACAATTGCATAGGTGATAGGGCCTCTCAAGGATCAACACTGAGATGCTCCATATATAAAGTGCAGCCTACATGACCGCTCAAGTCCGTACTCAGCTTGCCCTGAGATTAGAAAAGTCCAGGATACACAATTTTGAGCTAACAGGCTATCAAAGACTTGTGCCTTTGCAAATGAGCCACATTTGGCATACATGTCGACCAAGATACCACTAAGACATATACCTTTTTCAAATCCACATTTGGCATACATGTTGCAACCAAGCTGCTGCTACTAAGACATATACCTTTTTCAAATCCAGTGTACATAATTCATGTGTCTATCTCTAGGACTCTGCCTTCGGACCCTATGCTAATACAAGCTTTCATAGCAGATGCAAAGGTCACATCACTGGGATGAACACCCTACAATTGCATCTTGTCAAAAAATTCCGACGTACTCTAATCATAAACCCATTAAATTGTAAACAAAATGAAGTTAAGGAGCTTCTAAAATGAAAAAAGAAAAAAAGAAAGAAGAGAAAGCATTGCTTACTTGCCCACTTCTTGAAGCTGTTGAAATCCCTCTAGATATGTGCGCGGGAGAAGATCTACTCTTATACTCAATGCTTGGCCAACCTACTCAAATCCAAGAATGCCTCTTTTTGATTGAAAATTTCAAGCAGGGAGAAATGCACATAATGTTCATGTTTGGCCCTTATTAGCTAAAAAAATTAATTGGTTTTACCTTGACTATGGTCAGGCCGAACCTTGCAATCAAATCCACAAGCAGAGAAGCCCTTAAACTCTCACTCATTCTCCTTAGCTTTGCCTAAAGAGAGGTCCATCAGAATGTTGAGCAGACTATAAAGGAGACCCATCTTGGTAAGGTATGAATTTGATTGTCTGGTTGGAAAGATTACCTTCTAGAGCTGAGGCGTTGGACTGGACAAATTCTGTAAAATGGTATGAACAAGGGCATGAGATGTCCCCTTCTTCCTCTGCCTTCACACAACAAAGCTTAGGTCTTCGCCCTCACCTCCAGCTGCCCAAATCTTGCGGAGCCTTCTCATCCACCCACTGAAAAAGACCTTGCAAAATTAGTGGATGAATCGCAATTAACACCGCAAAATTAGTGATGAATCCTACCTGGGTACAAAGCTGGCCAAAATTAGAATGGGGAATGTTTCTGATATGATATGGCCGATGCAGAGCGTATTATTGTCAAAGAGGTCGGCGTCCTCCCCTTGAGCTCTTCCATGTCCGTCGTTTGAAAGCCCCATTTTCGCTCATCTCACTGGGATGATTTCAGGCGGCACCATTTTCCCTCCAAAACTCAGAGGTTATTTTATTTTATTTTTCTTTGTTACACACATATATATAAAAATATGTGTGTGTATATGTGTGGGTGTGAATTTGTATGCATGTGTATGTGTTTATATATATATATATATATAGGTGTGTTTATCTGTATGTGTAAACATATATGTATGTATATATATATATAGGTGTGTATTTATATGTATATGTAAGCATATATATAAATATATATACACACACACACATATATATGTATGTATGTATGTATGTATATGTATAATATATATATACCTATCAACCCTTTGTTCCTTGTTCATTTAAAAAGAGCAAGGCATACTTTAGTTGAATCTTCCTCTAACTATATATATATATATATATATTTATATTTATACACACACACACACACATGTACAATGTGTGTGTGTGTGTGTTTCTCTCCCCTTATCTTCCTCTTACTCTTTCTCACACACACGCATCCTCTTGGTCCCTCTCTCTCTCTCTCTCTCTCTATATATATATATATATATATATATATATATATATCCTTACTCGTCCCCTTTCTCTTTCTCTCTATAACTCTATCTCCCCTTGTCTCTATCTCTACCTTGATGTATCCTTTCATCCTCCCATTATTTCTCAATCTCTCTCATTTTATGTCTTATAGAGTCTCATAAACATGCGTGCACACACCCTCACATGCACGCTCCCCCCTCCCCCCTTTCCCTCTCTCTATCCCCCCTCTCTCTACCTCCATGTCTCATTTCTTCTATCCCTTTCCCTTAATCTTTTTTTTCTAGGGTCATGCATTGAATTTTATGTCCAATGTACGTGTACACATGTGCGCGTGAGTGTGTGTGTGTGTGTGTGTGTGTGTGAGAGAGAGAGAGAGAGAGAGAGAGTATCTAAATGTATATGTGGGTGTGTTTGTGTGTGAGTGAGGTAAATAAATTGATGAAGTAAGCTAATAAAAGTGAATGTGTGTGTGTGCGCATGTGTGTGTGTGTGTGTCTGAGAGAGAGAGAGAGAGAGAGAGAGAGAGAGAGAGAGAGAGAGAAGCATTTTTCAATATTATTTATGGGATGACTCTCTTTTAGGATCGAGAGAGGCATCTTTAAAACTATATGTGGGATGACCCTCTTTTAGAATTAAGGAGAGTCTCAAATTAAAGCAACATTCAATTAGACACATCTAATATAATTATACACAAGCATAATTAGATACACATACATGTAGAAAGTTTGGAATTTAAAAATGCTTTGTTAGACCACCTTGCTTACATGTGATGATCAAATGAGCATCCTCCTACCTATACACCATCCACCACAAGCTCACCAATTTATCATTAATTTCATACATTCATGCCCACGAATTACTATCTCAAATTTTAACTATTTACTTATGTAAGTGCTAGAACATGTCATTAGCCTTGGTTCACGAATTTGAAGAGATATCATACATTCATGCCCACGAATTATTATCTCAAATTTTAACTATTTACTTACGTAAGTGCTAGAACATGTCATAAGCCTTGGTACCATCATACATTTTTCAAGTTGAGGATTTTTAGTAATCCTCATTCTCAAAGTCTTTGAGATGGTTTAATGTCTTTGAGATGTCTCTTTCTCTCTCTCAACCCTCACTCTTTCCCTTCACACTCTCTCTATATTCTATACCTCCATATCTCTCAATCTCTCTCTTTATGTGTTCTCTCTCTCTCACACACACACACACCCTCTCTATTTCTCACTCTTTTTATCCTCTGGAGAGAAAAATACTCTTTGACTTGTGGGTAAAAGAAACATGGATTTGATAAACCGCTTTTGGGTTTTTGATGGTTTTGGAAAGTGGTTTTCTACCTTCCTTTAAATTGTGGGTAAAAGAAACATGGATTTTGGTTATCCAATGACAAAAATAGATAAACCACTTTTGGGTTTCTGATGGTTTTGTAAATGGTTTTCTACCTTTCTTCGACTTGTGGGTAAAAGAAACATGGATTCTGGTTATCCAAATGATAAAAACAAATAAACCACTTTTGGGTTTCTGATGGTTTTAGAAAGTGGTTTTCTACCTTTCTTTGGCTTGTGGGTAAAGAAACATGGATTTTGGTTATCCAATAGACAAAAACAATGTTCCTTTGAACCTTAGCCTTTCGTTGCAATTTATGAGTGGAAAACTTCTCTTAAATTTCAAAGCTTCTTTGTCTTTTGGTTATTCATTGCCTTCAAACTTTGCTATCAATCTTAGCTCTGATACCAATGTTGGAGGGTGGAAAGAACCCACTAGAATAATTGCAAAGTATTAATCACAAGGCATAAAATATAAATTGTACATAACATAAGATTGGGTCCAATTTGCTCCCATACAAAGCCCACACCTCCGCTTGGTGTATTTAAATTATATTGCTTGAAATAATTTGTGGGGCTCAAAATAGTGTCCACTTTTACAAATATATCAACTTCTTCAAAAATAGCCTGCTTTACTGGACGTGCAAGCCAATCTACTTAAAAACTAGTGGAAACCTTGAACCTTATAAATATGTACATCACTTGTAAAATCAAATATGTACATGGGAGGTTTCACATGTCCTAATAAATATATACATTGATAATAAATACAAATAATATCCAAAATGAAATAATGACATCGTGCATTGTCACAAAATCAAATAATATTAGTGGACACCCAAAATTGAGTGTCTCAAAATATTCTTGACCACACCACCAGCTCGCCTCCATTATTCAATCCAAGGATTTGCACTTACATCAACTATGCCAATCGATTAATAAATTCATTGATTAAAAATACAAATAACCATACAAAAATCATAATATTAAGATGAAGCAACTAATACTCCCATGCATGTATAGAGTCACCTGTGTACACGTAAAGTAAGCTATGATCATCTAGATTTAGAAAGGTGTCCCAATCTAAATCCATCTAAGAGAATTCATAAATAATGGAAAACATGGGAATATGTAATAAAGCAATTATATATGCCTAGGCACATGGAGCTTGGGTCCCAAGAGTGTAAATTTGGGGCATGGGCATATTGATTAGCCAATGTGAAATGATCGGGCATTATATAAGTGACCTTGGTCTAGGCTATTGTACCCTTTTACCATCATTTGATATGATAGACATCTTGTCTTCTTGAAGCTTATGCCCAAGCTTTCATAGCTGATTCATGGCAATCTTTCCATATCTAGGTGCTACTCCCTAGGATGAGTGGGACATGTGTGTACTCCATGTTCATGAGTGCAAACTCCTAGGCCCTTTCATTGCATTAGTATCAGAACCATGGATTCTCTTTATTGCATTGATATTAGAGCCATGGATTCTCTTCATTGCATTGATATTAGAGCCATGGATTCTCTTCATTGCATTGGTATTAGAGCCATGGATTCTCTTCATTGCAAAATATAAAATTCCATGAATTAACTCCTCATAACACTTACATGCTGGCCAACTTTTTGATGAAACTTCGCCATGTGATTAGACACTACTAGTGGGCCTATCCCCTGCCCATTTGTGGAGTGTGCGAAAAGGAAGAACATCCACCAACATTGCAATGTCCTTAGAGTAAGTATTGTTTCCTTGGAGTATAATGCCAATATTTCATCTTTGATGTAAATGTGCATCTATGGTGGTAGGTGGATTTTTCTTGGTCTTGGAG
This sequence comes from Cibotium barometz, assembly GCF_041138505.1. Taxonomy (NCBI): domain Eukaryota; kingdom Viridiplantae; phylum Streptophyta; class Polypodiopsida; order Cyatheales; family Cibotiaceae; genus Cibotium; species Cibotium barometz. The sequence continues at coordinate 26,983,864 of NC_141086.1, forward strand.
GACTTTATGGGGAGTCAAGCTTTTGGTTTAGTCAACCCAAAGGGTTTAAAAAAAAAAAAATAAGTATGGGATCCTTGATTTTGTGGGTATTGCTTTTACTATGGATCTTTAATGATGAACATGCACTTGTGGTGGGGCATAAGTATAATATGGGAAAGTGTAGTTTTGTTGACATTTTTCCCCACACAATTCGTTTCAAGCTTCGATTTATGTGGGTGAAAAATGAAAAGGTAATATTGTCCAAAGAAAAGACAAGAAAAGCTAAAAATTAAAATTGATCAAAGGTTTTGCTAAGTTTTCGCTGCTCATTCTTTACTTTGAAAAAAATGACTAAACTCGAGGTAAAAAAGCACCTTGTAAAATTTTTACCTTCTAATATAAATTTCCCAACTTTTCAAAGAACAAGAAGGAATAAATGGCTTCTGTGGTGACATAATCGAGCTTTACCGTGTCTAGGCACTAGTGGTGGGCCTTTCCCCCGCCATCCGTGGAGTGTGTGTGGAAAATAACACCGAGACCAACTAATGCCAAATGCCTTTACCGACACCGTGACTAGATCGACCAGTACTGTACATGCCCAGCTGGCCGTAATGATGCATCCTCAAGCTTAGTTGGAATTCAAGCTAATAGATGAGCATGATGCATCCCAAGGCTGTAAAGCCTCTGTCCCCTTGATCCTAGGTCAATGCAGTAACGTGGACCTCCTCACCGCCATCTCACTAGAGCGTTCTATGCACATGTTCTTGTCTACTTGCAATTGTAGCACTGTAATCTTCAACCACAACTAATCCTTGTGCTTCCCTATTACAAATTATCGGCTGACCTTCTCAATGTCACTGGAAGGACTACTTTGACAACCTGTCCTACACGGCCTTTTTGAAGGTTGCACATCTGACTTCTGACTCCCATTCACAACGTCAGAGCCGGACTGGTGTGCTAGCTTCCTCCTATTCACATCATCAGATTCGGACTATAATTGTACATCTAGCTTCCACCTCTGCCATTTCACTTGCCTGTGTAGCAGCTCTAGCTTTGTATGGCTACAGGAGATTCATTAGAAGAGGTGCGGGCATTAAGTTCAACAGCAGTAACCTTGGTGGGGATAAAGAGTACTTGACGCTCATTTTGCCCACATTACCCACCACTAGGTTTTCTTTTAAAGAACTGCACAAGAAGGCAACGCACGGATTCAACAGATTGTTGGGTGCAGGTGGGATGGGTTTAGTGTATGTTGGTGCTCTTCTCGATGGCAAGAAAATAGCAGTGAAGAAGCTCGACATCATCCTCTTGAGTGACAGAGGTGGCCACCATGGGTAGAACCAGCCACTTCAACATTGTGTAGCTTCTGGGCTTCTGTTGGGAGACATCCCATCATATGCTGGTCTATGAGTAAATAAACAGGAGCTCTCTTGATCGCTGGCTCTTCGAGGCTAAGCAATTTCTCGATTGGGTTAGCCACTTCAAAGTGGCGCTAGGCATATCCCACAGCCTGGCCTATCTACACGAAGGTTGCTCACAGACCATCCTAAACCTCGACATCAAACCCCATAACATCCTCCTAAACGAGGACTTTGAGCCCATGTTGGCAGATTTTGGCTTGGCCAAGCTCATGGCTAGGGATGCCTCTCATGTGGTGACTGCCCTAAGGGGAACTCCTGGCTACATAGCTCCAGAGATGTGGTGGTGCATGGCACCTGTGAGCAAGGAATGTGACATCTATAGCTTGGGCATGGTGTTGCTAGAGATGGTGGGCGGGTGGAAAAACATAGACTTGGCATTGCTGATGGTGGCATAAAATGCAGCTAGTACTGAAGACCTACCTCAGGGGAGTATTCAACCAGTGGTGGAAGAGGATGAGGAACAATAGCATTTTGCGAGCTGGACCGCCGAGAAGTGCGAGGAGGGGAGGAAGCTGAAGCTAGTGAACAAGCGACTGCTTGGGGCGTTGAAGAAGCTGGCAGGATGATAGAGGTGGCGTTGTGGTGCATCCCCAGGAGAAACCCAGCTTGAGGCCTTCGGCTCGAACAGTGGTGCAATGGCTGGAGGGATTAAGCATCCCACTAGAGGACCCCCCCCTTTTCCACCGTAGCCTACTCCCAGTCTCGTGTGAAATCCAACATCTCCCAGTACCTTCAGGGCTCCCACATGTCCTCAACAAGTCACAATAATTAACAAGTAGGTAGCCCCGAACTAGCTAAATTTGACGTCACATATTTGTGTATATATATGTATATGTATGTGTGTGTGTGTGTGTGTGTGTGTGTGTGTGTGTGTGTTTTGAAACATTTATATATAGTACTATAACTGCTTTTACAGATACGTCATACTACTGCCTTACAGATTTTTAAGGGCACCCTCAATGTCTGCGTCTCATCTTCTGCTCTAAAGGATGATTGGTCCCATCTCCATTGATACCCAGTTGCATGCCAGAGTGCAAAAGGGTAAAGACAAGAGCCCCTTTTGAAGATTCACCAACCAACTCATCTCCTTTAGCCCACACTTTGATATCAAGTCTTCCTCCATTGGGGCGCTCCACAATAACAAGAAAAGTTTTTCTTGTTTGGTCTTCTTATACTAGCTGAGAGTTTTAGGTCAAGCTTTACAAATCACCCCTTTGGAGCACACTTTCTCTTGACTAAATCCTGCTGAATTAGAGGTCCTCTAGGGCCTGAGTCTCATAGTAAGTCTCTGAAAAAAAAGAAAACATGGTACAGTATAAGCATTGCCCAATTGTAATCCTTGTGAAATTTACATCACATATATTATTTTACATCACATCTCCTAATGCATGTGCCTCACATATTGTATATTTTTTTTCCATAGCAAGAAAAACTATGTGAATAATGCGATGGATCTATCGGATTTGTAAATTAGAATTGGTAGTGTAAGGCCTTGAGGTTGCAAGGGTATGGAATTCAGCTTTTTTGGGGGTTGTATATTAATGATATTTAGCATGACATTCATGGCTTGGTATAGATGGCATGCTTAATTTTATCTGGCATGCTCTCAAAAAAAGATAAAAGAAAAACAACATGAAATGGTATGGAGTTCATTTGGGTAATGTGGCCACATTAGGTCATAAAAGTGCACCAATTTACACCATGCAAAATAGTGAGTACATCATTAAACATTTGAATTAGGTTGCTTAGTGAAACCAATATTTGCCACAATAAGGAGAGGGCTAGTTTGGCACTCTTCGACCAGGCTTGCAACTAATTAACTTTGGCCATTGCATAGGTTGACTCCCTACATTGAATGTACGATAGCATCCAAGGTTGGAAAATCATTTACTTTCTCATAGATAGACTATTGTTTACCAAAATTCAACAACTTATCTGCCTCTTTTTTTTCCTTTAGTGAAAATCCATTCTACAAAAAATTTAAAAATATGCAAAACCAAACAGTTTTCACCTTATATTTTTTATGATGTAGAAATTGCACATTTGTGTATGCATATGTGCATATTTGCACATGTGTGCAGTTGTCTGTGTGCACGTGTATGCATACGTGTGCATGTGTATGTATACGTGTGTATATGTGCATATGTCCATGTGTATGTATACGTGTGTGCATGTGTCTATGTATATGTATACATGTGTTCATGTGTCTATGTGTGACTCTCACATAGACGCATATATGTGTGCCTCTCACATAGATGCATATATTTATGACTCTCATAGATACATGTATGTGTGTGTCTCTCTCACATGCATTCTCTCTATGTCTTTGTCATATGCATAGACATAACCCTCTCTTATACACGTACATGTGCACATGCACTCTCTCTTCTCACATCGTCTCGTATACACTCTCTCGCACATACATAGAAACTCTCTCTCTCTCTCTCTCTCTCTCTCACACACACACACACACACACCACCCCTTCCACATTCATGTGTGTGACTGTGTGTACGTGTACGTATGTGTGTGTGAATGTGTTTATATATAATAGTATTATTATATATTTACTATATGCATATTGATTTATATATCATTATTGTATATTTAGTTTTTTTATTTTGTATATTTGTATTTATTTATTATATAATTATATTTTACCTTATGAAGTTCATATTTTATTTGTATTTATATTTATAATTTTTTAAAATGTACTTTTATTCTCTCTCTCTCTCTCTCTCTCTCTCTCTCTCTCTCTCACACACACACACACACACACACGCACACACGCACACGCTTTCTCTCTCTTCTCACACACTCTCTCCCACACATGGAAACTCTCTCTGTCTTACACGCTTGCAGATGCATGCACACGCACACACACACAAACAAACATACATGCAGATACAAATTATATAAAATTATAGATTTGATTATATTTCTAAGACACATATATCTATACATACATACATACATACACACACACATACATGCATGCGTGCATGCATATATATATATATATATATATATATATATATATATATATATATATATATATATATATACACACACACACACACACACACACACACACACACACATGCACACGCACACATACATATATAATTTCAATAAGTCAAATTTTAATTTAGATTAAATATTAAAGGGTGGGGATGCATGGTGAGGTGTGCTCATGATGCATCTTACATTTATTTGAGAGTGAGGTGTGCTCACTCTTAAATATTAAAGGGTGGGGATGCATGGTGAGGTGTGCTCATGATGCATCTTACATTTATTTGAGAGTGAGGTGTGCTCACTCTCAAATAAATGCATCTTACATGTAATCTCTCTCTCTCTCTCTCTCTCTCTCTCTCTCTCTCTCTCTCTCTCACACACACACACACACACACACACACACCCCACACACATGCACCCTCTCTCTCTCTCTCTCTCTCTCTCTCTCTCTCTCTCTCTCTAAAGTGTGTTGATGCCTTAAAGTCATCGGGAGGATGGCTTAGTGTGGTCAGGTGCATTGCAAGTAGACCAGTGACGTGGCTACGTTGCCAATTGCTTGACTAGAAGTGCCGGGTGGCTATTGGAGAAGCTAGGGGTGGCATGCTGTGGTTGGTGGTGTTGTGTTGGTATGCCAATGGAGGTTGGTTAGCTTGGTGAGGTTGGTGATGATGTTTTGCAGGAGGATGGGAAAAGTATTGAAGGTGGGCCGGTTCATGTTAGTGAAGCGGTTGGACCCTATCATGGTGGGACCGAGAGTTATGTAGTTGGAGAAGGTGTGGCTTGTGTGGTTGGCTATGAAGTTGGAAGGCCAGTTGCTAGGCATGAAGTGCCGAATTCTTTCTATTGGTGAAGTGGTGGTGATGATGATAGAGAGGCCGAGGGTTATGTTGGTGAAGAGGCCAAAATTTTGGAGTTGTGATGCTGATGATAAAGTACAGTCTCTCTTCTCGGCATTGAGAATCAATCTCTCTTGCCCTCAAGTTGTCTCTCCTAGCCAAGGGGCTAGCCATCTACATGAAGGTTTCTCACAGACCATCCTGCACCTCACCATCAAACCCCATAACATCCTCCTAGATAAGGATTTTGAGCCAAAGATGGTAGATTTTGGCTTGGCCACGCTCATGGCTAGGGATGCCTCTCACATGGTGACTGCCCTAAGGGGAACTCCTGGCTACATAGCATCATAGATGTTCTTGTGCATGGCACTTGTGTGAGAAAGAAATGTGACATCTATAGCTTGGGCATGGTGTTGCTAGAGATGGTGTGGGCAGGCGGAAAAACATAGACTTGGCATTGTTGATGGCGAAAAATGTAGCTAGTAGGGAAGAGCAACCTCAGGGGAGTATTTAACCAGTGGTGGCATTTTGCGAGCTACTGGGCCACAAAGAAGTGCAAAGAGGGGAGGAAGCTGGACTGGTCGAGATAAGTAGGGTTTAGGGTGGTGTACTCCACTAACAAGGTTTGGTGGCAATGGTGATTAACAAAGTACTTTGGAGGTTATCTCTATATTTATAGTAGTGGGAGAGGTGTACTCTACTTTTGCAACAGACAAAATAAATAATAAATTTGATCTTTTTTAATGTTAATAATAAAGGAATCTTTCCTCGAATTTCTACACCATAATAATAAAGGCATCTTTTATACTTTTTTTAACAAAGAGCGAGTATATATTGGATTTTTTTAAATACATGCAATTTTAGATAAGGGGTTGTGTGTTTTGTGGAGCACCTTAACCCTCTCTCTTCTGTCTCTAGCTCATTGTTCCCCTCTCATTTCCATAAGATTTCGAACTGATGAATCCTTCTAACGTGAATACCATTCATCAATACATGACCATGCTCTAGAATATCCTTGTCAGTGAGATGTATTGGGAGCTATCCTGTCAAGCTTAGTCCATACTCATCAGCGTTCAACTCGTCAACCGTATATCAAAATCATGTGAGACAAGGATATTCAAAGTTAGCAAACTACTCACAATTCCTTGCATAGAAAACCATAGAACATGACGAAGAATCAAGATTGATTGCCTCAATTAGAACCATCATGAGACCATAAAAGAATTAGCCATTTAAATTAATATTAATAGAAACACCTTACCTTGGGGGGAAGGAGCTTTTGATGATGACTTTCTTGTTCCAACATCATCAAAGGAATATGGAAGGTTTTTATTAGCACATTTTCTCAGAGGAGTTTTCATTCCACATAAATAATTTAGGGAAAATAGGCGTGTTACATAGAGAGAGAGAGAGAGAGAGAGCTATTTTTATGTTCTGCACCTCCTCAAGTTCCCACAAGTGTAGCTGTTGTTTGTTCTACATTCCTTATTTCTTTTTTATTTTCCCTTTCATTCATGAGAATCATATGTATTCTTTCCTTCGTTAAAATAGGTTGTGCTTCTCCCAAAACAACATTGATAAAGGAGTACAAATGTAGAAAGCCCACACCTCCCGTGGTTAGATCTAGGACCCCACTAGTTCACTTTGAATTTGCATCACACACACGCACATACACACACACACACACACACACACACATAAACAGAGAGAGAGAGAGAGAGAGAGAGAGAGAGAGAGAGATGACACATCCCACCGCCGCTAGTAGCAGTAAAACAACCACCATGTAATGTTTCATCATGAAGTGTTTTTTAAATCATGAAGTTTTTTGAACTCCTAAACATTCGTTCCCACATTTAAAAATGCGTCTTTTACATCCTCAATAATTACACCTTTCAAAAAGGAGAAAAGTGGTACCATTTATGCATGCTTTAACTCCTTTATACTTTACTAAATATATGTAATAAATATTACATTTTCTTGTGGTTATTGCAATTCCTAGCAAAAAGGATTAATAGTACAAGAATATATTCAAGAAAGGAGTATTTATTTATTATGAATTGATTTTATGTTGGAATGATATGTGAATAAGAAATTGGAGTAAAAGATTATCATCTTCAATGGGCGGTTTATGCGTTAGAAAATAAAAGTGTTATTTTATAATCCTCTAATAGCATGTATATACACCATGACAAATATCTTTATAGGGAACAAGTGAGATTAAAGATAATGTAAGTGAGTAAAGTGTTCACGAGTGATGGTGGTATCATCATCAATTCTGTATCCTCGAATAAAATCGTGTTGTTCCATGAGTTGATAAAACTGACTATTGGAATGAAATATGTGAGTGTTGCCAATAGGGATCATGACATGACATGCGTCATGATTGTGTGTCCGAGACTTTGACCATTCATCTTCAGGTTTGTCGTTGAAGATGCATAGTAATGCATCAAATAAGTTAGAATTATGTTCAAATATATAAGAGTTTAAGACATTCCACCAGAAGTCGAAGAAGTTTGGATAGTTAATAAGGATTGTGAGGTGATGGGCGAGTCATTCTAATGCATACAAGATATTCCGGCAAAAAAAAAAAATAAAAAATTTCTCAAGTGTGCTAGTTTTAAAAAGAAACAATAAATAATTTACCTGTTGGTGGCTCCATTGAAATTGGCATGTATAAGTGGTCAAAAATGTACCCAATTTCTTGCAAAAGCTTTGCAAAACTTTTTTTGGCTCAAAAATAGCAATTTTAGGTAAAGTAGGGATTTTTAGGCCAAAATGAAGCTCTCTATTTTTATTTAAAAAAATTTAAAGAGAGAAAATAATTTGCAAGGCTACAGTTGGATTATAGAATAGAGATTAAAAAAACAGAGGCTTGAAAGCTTTTCAAATGCTTTAAGAGAAGTTTTGTATCGCTTTAAGTTTAAAAAAAAAAGCTCTAAAGCTTTGAGCTATTAAAGCTTAAAAGCATTAATAGTCTTAAGGCTTCAAAAATAATAAAAAAATTGACTGACGATTGTGTGCAGAGAAATCAACAAAATACTTTAGGATGCAATTTGCACTGTGCATCCTTGGAAGATGGAGGATGATGATATTGGACTAAAAACTGTAATAACAATGGTTTTGGAGATTGTAGATGAAAGGCAAACAAATCTGTGGTGTCGAATAGAAAGAAAACAGATAAACCACTTTTAGATTTTTTATGGTTTTGGAAAGTGGTTTTCTACCTTTCTTTGACTTGTGGATAAAAGAAACATGGATTTTGGTTATCCACACAATAGATAAAAACAAGACTTCTTAAATGAACCTTCACCTTTGGTTGGCAATTTATGAGTGAAAAACTACCTTCTTGTAAATTTCAAAGCTTCTTTATCTTCTAGTTCTTCACCACCTTCAAACTTTGCTATCAATCTTGGCTTTGATACCAATGTTGGAGGGTGAAAAGAACTCACTAGAATAATTGCAAAGTATAAATCACAGAGCATAAAATAAAAATTACACAACACAAAATTGGGTCCAATTTGATTTCACACAAAGCCCACATTTGAGTCTTGGTGTATTTAAGTTATATTGCTTGAAATAACTTATGGGCTCAAAATAGTGTCCACTTTTACAAATAAGTCAACTTCTTAAAAAATAGCTTGCTTTATTGGATGTGCAAGCCAATCTACTTAAAAATAGGTGGAAACCTTGAACTTTATAAATATTTTTATCTCTTGTAAAATCAAATATGTACATGGGAGGTTTCATATGTCCCAATAAATATATACATTGATAATAAATATGGTTAATATCCAAAATGAAATAATGATGTTGTGCATTGTCACAAAATCAAATAATATTTGTCGACACCCAAAATCGAGTGTCTCAAAATATTCTTGACCACACTACCACCTCGCCTCCATTATTCAATCCAAGGATGTACACTTATATCAACTATACCAATCAATTAATAAATAAATGATAAAAATACAAATAACCATACGAGAATCATAATATTAAGATGATGTAACTAATACTCCCACGCATGTATAGTAACCCATATACACGTAAAGTAAGCTATAATCACCCGGATTTAGAAAGGTGTCCCAATCTAAACCCATCTAAGAGAATTCATAAATAATGGAAAACATGGAAATATGTAATGAAGCAATTATATATGCACATACACATGTATGGGCTAGGCACATGGACCTTAGGTCCCTTGAGCATAGATTTGGGGCATTGGCATATTTATTAACCAATGTGAAATGGCCAGGCACTATATAAGTGACCTTGGTCTAGGCTATTGTAGCCTTTTACCATCATTTGATATGATGGATATTTTGTCTTCTTGGAGGTTATGCCCAATCTTTCATGGCTGATTCATGGAAATCTTTCCATGTCTAGGTGCTACTCCCTAAGTTGAGTGGGACATGTGTGTACTCCATGCTAATGAGTGCAAACCCCTAGGTCCCTTCATTGCATTAGTATTAGAATCATGGATTCTCTTCATTGCATTGGTATCAGAGCTATGGATTCTCTTCATTGCATTGTCATTAGAGCCATGGATTCTCTTTATTACAAAATATAAAAATCCCTGAATTAACTCCTCAAAGCACTTACATGTTGGTGGTCGACTTTTTTATGAAACTTCGCCATGTGACTAGGCACTACTGGTGGGCGTATCCCCTGCCTATCTGTGGAGTGTGTGAAAAGGAAGAACATTGACTAACCAATGTCCTTAGAGTAAGTATTGTTTACTTGGAGTCTACTGCCAATCTTTCATCTTTAATGTAAATGTGCAACTATGCAGGTAGGTGGTTTTTTTCTTGGTCTTGGAAGATTTTGTGAGGAGTCATTATATATGTAAGTTAATATGCATGTATGTGTATGTGTGAGGTTGAGTAAGTGTGCATATTTTTGTATGTGCACATGCATGCGAGTGTGTGTGCATGTGTTTTTTTTGTGTACATGTGTGTGTGTGTGTGGTGCAATGATTTTATATTCACGTGATCACAAGTTTTTTTTTGTTAATAACACTTGTGAACATGTTATTCACATGTTCACATGTTTTCATGTTCTCAAAATAGAAGGTCACCAGTGACCTGGTAACCTGCCGAAGCCCGCCGGGCTTTTTGTTTTCCCGGCGGGCCCGCCGAGAAATCTATTTCCCGGCGGGAAAAAAAGTTTAAAAAAAATGGTCAAAATATTTTCATGTTCACAGTCATTCCTACCATTTTTGGGCCTTCTGGACTCATTTATGATGTCAAAAGTTCAAAATTCTTTGTACAAAAAAAGTTATCTCTAAATTTATTGCCTTAAGCTCGATTACCATCAATTAGATCTTATTGAACTTCCAATTGAGTCTAATTGACATCAATTAATATCCAATTGAGTCCAATTGGTATCAATTAAGTCTAATTGGGTGTCAATTGACATCAATTGACACCCCATTGGACTCAATTGGGCTTAATTGGACTTAATTGGATTCAATCAATTGACACCCAATTGGACACAATTGGGCTTAATTGGACTCAATTGACATCGATTAACACCCAATTGATGTCAATTGAGCTCAATTGACATCAATCCTAGTCAATTGATATCCAATTGATGCCAATTGAGCCGAATTGACACCAATTGCACTCAATTGGCACCCAATTGATGTCAATTGAGTCCTCAATTAACATCAATTAACACCCAATTGAGTCCAATTGACATCAACTAATACCCAATTGAGTCAAATTGATATCAATTAAGTATAATTGGGTGTCAATTGATCAATTCGGCTCAACTGATATCAATTGACATCCAATTAGACTCAATTGACATCAATTGGGTGCCAATTGAGTCCAAGTGACACCCAATTGATATCAATTGCATCCAATTGAGCTTAATTGACATCAATTCACACCTAATTAATGTCAATTGAGTCCAATCAGGTTCAATTCACACCCAATTGATGTCAATTGGGCTCAATTGACATCCAATTGATGTTAATTGGACTCAATCAATTAACACCCAATTGATGTCAATTGAGCTCAATTGACATCAATCGTAGTCAATTCACACCCAATTGATGCCAATTGAGCCGAATTAAGCTTAATTGATATTAATTGCACTCAATTGGTACCCAATTGATGTCAATTGAGTTTGATTAAACTCAATTAATATCAATTAACACCCAATTAAGTCTCATTGACATCAATTAATATCTAATTGAGTCAAATTGATATCAATTAAGCCTAATTGGGTGTCAATTGATCAATTGGGCTCAATTGATATCAATTGACATCCAATTGGACTCAATTGACATCAATTGGGTGCCAATTGAGTCCAAGTGACACCCAATTGATATCCATTGCATCCAATTGGGCTCAATTGACATCAATTCACACTTAATTAATGTCAATTGAGTCCAATCACGTTCAATTCACACCCAATTAATGTCAATTGGGCTCAATTGACATCCAATTAACTCAGCCCAATTGATATTAATTGAGTCTAATTCAAACCCAATTGAGTCTAATTACATCTAATTGGACTCAATTGACATCAATTAACACCCAATTGATGTCAATTAAACCCAATTAACATCAATTAACACCCAATTGATGTCAATTCAGCTCAATTGACATCAATCGTAGTTAATTGACACCCAATTGATGTTAATTGAGCCAAATTGGGCTTAATTGACATCAATTGTACTCAATCGGCACCCAATTGATGTCAATTGAGACTCAATTAACATCAATTAACATCTAATTGAGTTCAGTTGACATCAATTAATATCCAATTGAGTCAAATTGATATCAATTAAGTCTAATTGGGTGTCAATTGATCAATTGGGCTCAATTGATATCAATTGACATCCAAGTGGACTCAATTGATATCAATTAGGTGCCAATTGAGTCCAATTGACACCCAATTGATATCAATTGCATCCAAGTGGGGTCAATTGACATCAATTCACACCTAATTGATGTTAATTGAGTCCAATTGACATCAATTCACACCTAATTGATGTTAATTGAGTCCAATTAGGTTCAATTTACACCCAATTAACTCAGCCCAATTGATATTAATTGAGTCTAATTCAAACCCAATTGAGTCTAATTACATCTAATTGGACTCAATTGACATCAATTAACACCCAATTGATGTTAATTAAACCCAATTAACATCAATTAACACCCAATTGATGTCAATTCAACTCAATTGACATCAATCGTAGTTAATTGACACCCAATTAAGGTTAATTGAGCCAAATTGGGCTTAATTGACATCAATTGTACTCAATCGGCACCCAATTGATGTCAATTGAGACTCAATTAACATCAATTAACATCCAATTGAGTTCAGTTGACATCAATTAATACCCAATTGAGTCAAATTGATATCAATTAAGTCTAATTGGGTGTCAATTGATCAATTGGGCTCAATTGATATCAATTGACATCCAAGTGGACTCAATTGATATCAATTAGGTGCCAATTGAGTCCAATTGACACCCAATTGATATCAATTGCATCCAAGTGGGATCAATTGACATCAATTCACACCTAATTGATGTTAATTGAGTCCAATTGACATCAATTCACACCTAATTGATGTTAATTGAGTCCAATTAGGTTCAATTTACACCCAATTGATGTGAATTGGGCTCAATTGACACCCAATTGATATCAATTTGGCTCAATTGACACCTAATTGATATTAATTAGACTCGATTGACATTAATTAACACCCAATTGATGTCAATTGAGCTCAATTGACATCAATTATAGTCAATTGATACCCAATTGATGTCAATTAAGCTAAATTGGGATTAATGAACATCAATTTCACTCAATTAGCACCTAATTGATATCAATTGAGTCCAATTGAGCTCAATTAACATCAATTAGCACCCAATTGAGTCTAATTTATATCAATTAACACTTAATTGAGTCAAATTGATATCAATTAAGTTTAATTGGATGTCAATTGATCAATTGGGCTCAATTGATATCAATTGACATCCACTTGGACTCAATTGACATCAATTGGGTGTCAATTGAGTCTAATTGACACCCAAGTGATATCAATTGCATCGAATTGGGCTCAATTGACATCAATTCACACCTAATTGATATCAATTGAGCTCAATTGATATCAATTGAGTCTAATTCACACCCAATTGAGTCCAATTGCATCAAATTAGACTCGATTGACATCAATAAATACCCAATTGATGTCAATTAAACTCAATTAACATCAATAAACACCTAATTGATATCAATTGACTCCAATTGGGTTTAATTGACACCCAATTGATGTCAATTAAGTCCAAATAGATACAATTAGGCTCAATTGACACCTAACTGATGTCAATTGAGTCCAATTGGATTAAATTGAATGTAATTAGGCTTAATTGATGTCAATTGAATTCAATTGGATGCAATTTACCCAATTGATGTCAATTGAGTTCAATTGGATGCAATTAGGCTCAATTGACACCTAATTGATGTCAATTGAGTTCAATTCGTACTTAATTGTTGTTAATTGTGTCCAATTGAGCTCAATTAACACCCAATTGATGTCAATTGGGCTCAATTAATATCAGTTAACATCCTATTGAGTCCAATTGATGTCAATTGAGTCCAATTGGGTGTCAATTGATATCAATTGAGTCCAATTGATCAATTAATACCCAATTAGACTTAATTGATGTCAATTGGACTCAATTGATATCAATTGGGTACATTCAATTTAGCATCAATTATAATCAATTGACACCCAATTGATATCAATTGACATCAATTAGGTGTTAATTGATGTCAATTGAGCCCATGTGACATCAATTGTGTGTCAATTGAATCCAATTGATGTCAATTGAGCCCAATTGACATCAATTGTGTGTCAATTGATACACAATTAGCTTCAATTGGGCTCAATTGACACCAATTGACACCCAATTGATGTCAATTAGGCTCCATTGACACCCAATTAGACTCAATTTGGCTCAATTGACATCAATTGACATCAATTGACATCAATTGACATACATCAATTGACATCAATTGACATCAATTGACATCCAATTAGACTCAATTTGGCTTAATTAAGTCTAACTGGACTCAATTAGACTCAATTTGGCTCAATTGATATCAATTGACACCCAATTAGACTCAATTTGACTCAATTGACACCCAATTAGACTCAATTTTACTCAATTGACATCAATTGACACCCAATTGATGTGAACTGATGTGAATTGAGCTCAATTACATCGAATTAGACTCAATTGACATCAATTGACACCCAATTAATATCAATTGAGTGTAATTGATGTGAATTGACATCAATTGATACCCAATTAATATCAATTGAGTGTAATTGATGTGAATTGATGTCAATTGAGCTCAATTGCATGGAATTAGGTTTAATTGACACCCAATTAATATCAATTGAGTGCAATTGAGTCCAATTCAGCTCAGTTGTAATCAATTGACACCCAATTGATGTCAGTTGCATCCAATTTGGCTCAATTGAAACCCAACTGATGTCAATTGAGTCCAATTGATGTTAATTGGCACCCAATTGATGTCAATAAGGTTCAATTGATGTTAATTGACACCCAATTGATGTCATTTACGTCTAATTGAGCTCAATTGACACCCAAATTATCCAATTGAAGTCAATTGGACTTAATTGACTTCAATTGTGTTAATTGGATATTAATTGATATCAATTAACACCCAATTGCTGTCAATTGAGTCTATTCGGCTCAATTGACACTCAATTTACATCCAATTGGGTGTGAATTGAGCTCAATGTATCATATTAGGCTCAATTGACATCAATTGACACACAATCGATCACACAATTGAGTGCAATTGAGCCCAATTGAGCCCAATTAATATCAATTGTGATCAATTGACATCCGATTGATGTTAATTGAGTCTAATTCGGCTCAATTGACACTCAATTTACATCCAATTGGGTGTGAATTGAGCTCAATGTATCATATTAGGCTCAATTGACATCAATTAACACACAATCGATCACACAATTGAGCCCAATTGAGCCCAATTAATATCAATTGTGATCAATTGACATCCGATTGATGTTAATTGCATCCTATTGGGCTCAATTGAGCACAATAGGATGCAATTAACACCCAATTGAGTGTCAATTAAGTGCAATTGAGCCCAATTGAGCTCAATTGATATCAATTGACACCCAATTGAGTGTCAATTAAGTGCAATTGAGCCCAATTGAGCCCAATTGATATCAATTGACACCCAATTGATGTCAACTGAGCTCAATTGAGCTTAATTGACATCAATTGTCATAAATTAACACCCAATTGAAGTCAATTAGGCTTAATTAATATCAATTAACATCCAATTATTGTCAATTGAGTCCAATTCGACTCAATTGATACTTAGTTTACACCCAATTTATGTAAATTGGGTGTAAATTGGGCTCAATTACGTCGAATTAGGCACAATTGACATCAATTGACACCCAATTAATATCAATTGATTGTAAATCAAGTGTAATTGAGTCCAATTGGGCTCAATTGAGTGCAATGATGTCATGGACAATTGAGTCAATTGATGTAAGTATAGTTAGATTTAATTGGTGTGTCAATTGAACTTAAGGCCAGCAAATTATACAAAACTTTTTTTGTGCCAAGAATTTTGAACTTTTGACATCATAAATGAGTCCAGAGGGCCCAAAAATGGTAAGAATGACTGTGAACATGATTTTTTTTATTTTTTTATTTTTTATTTCCGAGAAAGTGTCATTTTCCCGACGGGATTACTGGCAGAGAAGGTTTTTGCAGGTCATAAAAAATGCCCGTGAATATACATTGTGATCACAAGAATTTTTATGTTATTAACACATGTTAATAACATGTTCACGTGTTTTCGTTCACGTCAGTGAAATCCCTGGTGTGGTGCGTTGTGTATGCGCACATGCACGTGTTTATGTTGGCATACATATAGATCTATTTATATATACGTATATACATACCTAAATAAATAAATATATGTATCTGTGTGTGTGTGTGTGTGTGTGCATCTATGTGTGCTAGGGAAAACAAATGAGCAAATGAGAAACTCTTTAATGTGTGTGTGTGTGTTTATATATATAAGAAACTCATTCAATGATTGATGGTGACAACTAATTGTGAGTCCCAATGCATCTAGGCTTGTGGAAAAGAACCTTCCTTTTAAAAAGTTCAAAAATGTGAAACTCTCCTATACACACATACATACATATACATATACATACACATACACATACACATACACATACACATATACATATACATATACATATATATATACTCATTCAATGAGCACATGACTTGATGGTGACAACTAATTTTGTGAGCCCCAATTCATTTAGGCATGTGTAAAAAATATGTATAAAATTTAAAAAAAAATCTCCTTTCTCCTTTATGTGAAAGATCTCTCCTTCTCTTGCCAAGTCACAGGTCTCCTTTCCTTGCCACATGGTAGGTTACGAGCAATATATATATATAGAAGGTACAACTGGTAGGTGGGTTTTTTCTTAGTCTTAGAGGAGTTTGTAAAGGTACACCTGTGGAGGTAGGTTTTTTCTTTGTCTTAGAGGACTTTGTGGAGACTTGGGATTCAAGCTTTTGGTTCACTCAATCCAACATTTTTTTCTTAGTCTTAGAGGACTTTGTGGAGACTCGGGAGTCAAGATTTGGGTTTAGTCAATCCAACCGTTTAAAATAAAATAAAATTATTGATTTTGTGGATATTGCTTGTATTATGGATCTTTACTTATGGTGTCTCAATTGAATTTTTGCTGCTCGCTCATCCTTTACTTCGAAATAAATGGCTAAATTTGCAGCTTTTCAAAGTCGAGCAGCAATGGCCTCATTTCATCCCCAAGTGCCCCTCATTTTATTTTTTGCCACTCTTCTGACTTTGCATCTCACCAGAACTTGTTTGACCCAGGCATAGTAGCGAATACCACTAGCTGCAGGCTTTCACGTCCCCTTGGCTTCCCTTTTCAATAACACTCTATAGATCTTTGATGATGAGCATGCACTTGTGGGTGATGGGGCATAAGTACTATATGAGAAAGTGTAGTTTTGTTGATATTTCCAAGTTAATAATGCGTTAGAGATACCCCTCACAAAACCCATTTCAAGCTTTGATTTATATGGGTGGAAAATGAAAAGGTAATATTGTCCAAAGACAAGAAAAGCTTTGATTTATATGGGTGGAAAATGAAAAGGTAATATTGTCCAAAGACAAGAAAAGCTAAAAAGAAAAATTGATCGAAGGTGCCGCGAAATTTGGTTGCCCATCCTTTACTTTGAAATAAATGACTAAATTTGAGGTAAAAATGCCTTGTAAAATTTTTACCTTTTAATAGAATTTTCCAACTTTTCTAAGAAAAAGAAGAAATAAATGGCTTAAGTGGTGACACAACTAAACTTTACCATGACTAGACACAAGTGGTGGGCCTATCCCCCGCCCATCAATGGAGTGTGTGAAAGAAAAAACACCGAACAACCAATTCCAATTGCCCTTAGAGTAAGTATTGGAGTTTAATACCGATATTTCCTCTTTGATGTAAAGGTACACTAATGGAGGTGGATTTTTTCATAGTCTTGGAAGACTTTGTTGGCCAAAACCCACTTGTGGAGGTGAGGACTTTGTGGAGACTCTGGAGTCAAGCTTTTGGTTTAGTCAATCCAACAGAATTGTAGGTGAAACTGTAGTTTTGTGGAGGCTTTTGTGAGGACTCGAGAGTCAAGCTTTTGGATCTTCTCACATATGCTATTAGATCTTTACTTATGGAGAGGCATAAGTACTATAGGTGGAAGTGTAGTTTTGTTGACATTTTTCAAGTTTTTAATGGGTTAGAGATGCTCCTCACACAACCCCTTTCAAGCTTCGATTTATATGGGTGGAAAACTTCAAAGGGGTCTCCTCTCCACTAAATTTTCATTGCTCATCCTTTACTTCAAAATAAATGGGTAAATTTGAGGTAAAATGCACCTTGTAATTTTATTACATTTTAATATAACTTTTCAATGCTAAGCTTCTCTCCAGCTTCTCTACTAGGGGATAGTGAGCAACAATGGCCTCATTTCATCTCCAAGCACCCCTCATTTTGTTTCTTGCTACTCTTCTAACTTTGCATCTCACTACGATTTGTTTGGCCCAGCAAAACGAATACCACTAGTTGCAAGCTTTAACCTCTCCTTGGTTTCCATTTTCATTAACAATTCTAGAGTCTCAACCCCCAACAATGGCTATTTTTTCCCATTCACATTCTCGCTCGTTTTCTAATGGCTGGAAAGGTTTTTTTGTTGGGGATATGCACCAATCGACGCATCGATCAGAGCATCTTTGATTTCTACCTTTGTGTTTCTCTAGGAAGGCCCACAAACTTTACTAGTTCGATGTTCTATACATTCCTATATAGTAAAAAAAAACATTTTGCTAGATAGTTCACTAGAAAAAATGAACGTATTTAGTAAAATTATGGATCTGGAAAAAGTGGAACACTTTCCAATTCTTCATTCTAGGAAAACACTTGCCATGTAGGAAATAAACTAGCAATAAATCACTATATAGTAAAAACTATGTACTAAAAAGTTTCTATATAATAAAAGTCATGAAAGTATTCACTGCATAGTAATTGATTTAGGTAACTTTTTCTAAATAGCAAGCTATATAGTAAAATATTGCTATATAATAATCAGTAATCAATAAATTATTGCATAGTAATGTATATAGTAAAATATTAGTATATATAGTACATTATTTCTATATAACAAATCAATGTGTAAAAAACCACTATACAATAATGATTATTAAGACAAATACAGTGAAAATCTGTGTATGTGTGTGTGTGTGTGTGTTGCGTTGTGTGCATGCACATGCATGTGTTTATGTTGGCATACATATAGATTTATTTATATATACGTATATACATACCTATAAATAAATTAATATATATGTATGTGTGTGTGTTTTCTCTTCCATACACGTGCACATAATATAATATTTTTTTTTGTGTGTGTGTGCTAGGGAAAACAAATGAGCAAATGAGAAACTCTTTAATATATGTGTGTGTGTGTTTATATATATAAGAAACTCATTCAATGATTGATGGTGACAACTAATTGTGAGCCCCAATGCATGTAGTCTTGTGAAAAGAACCGTTCCTTTTAAAAAGTTCAAAATATGAAACTCTCCTATACACACATACATATACATATACATATACATAGGTATATATATATATATATATATATATATATATATATATATATATATATATATATATATATATATACTCATTCAATGAGCAAATGACTTGATGGTGAAGACAACTAATTATGAGCCCCAATTCATTTAGGCATGTGTAAAAAATATGTATAAAAATTAAAAAAACATCCTTTCTCCTTTATGTGAAAGATCTCGGGAGACTCGGGAGTCAAGCTTTAGAGGACTTTGTGGAGACTCGGGAGTCAAGCTTTTGGTTCACTCAATCCAACATTTTTTTTCTTAGTGTTGGGGAGGACTTTGTGGGGACTGGGGAGTCGAGCTTTTCGTTAAGTCAATCCAAGCTTTTCGTTAAGTCAAGCTTTTCGTTAAGTCAATCCAACCGTTCAAAGAAAAAAAAATCATTGAAAAAAAAAATCATTTTTTGTAAAAAGTTTGGCGTTAGAAGTGGGCTTAGTACCCATGGGACCCCCCTTATCCCACAAAGCAGGCTTTAGAGGACTTTGTGGAGACTCGGGAGTCAAGCTTTAGAGGACTTTGTGGAGACTCGGGAGTCAAGCTTTTGGTTCACTCAATCCAACATTTTTGTTCTTAGTGTTGGGGAGGACTTTGTGGGGACTGGGGAGTCGAGCTTTTCGTTAAGTCAATCCAAGCTTTTCGTTAAGTCAAGCTTTTCGTTAAGTCAATCCAACCGTTCAAAGAAAAAAAAATCATTGAAAAAAAATCATTTTTTGTAAAAAGTTTGGCATTAGAAGTGGGCTTAGTACCCATGGGACCCCCTTATCCCACAAACCGTTCAAAGAAAAAAAAATCATTGATTTTGTGGTAGTGCTTGTATTATGGATCTTGGCGACAGCTAAATTTTCGCTCCTCGCTCATCCTTTACTTGGAAATAAATGGCTAAAGTCGCAGCTTTTCAAAGCTGAGCAGCAATGGCCTCATTTCATCCCCAAGCGCCCTTCCTTTCATTTCTTGCCACTCTTCTTCTTCTTCTTCTTCTGACTTTGCATCTCACCATAACTACTTGTTTGGCCCAGCGAATAGCACTAGCTACAGGCTTTCACCTGTCCGTGGCTTCCATTTTCCATAGTAGTGTAGGCTTCCCAACCGCCAGCAATGGCTATTCTTTTCCATTCCTGGCCTCGCAATCGTTTTTTAACGGCACCAATCAGAACGTCGATCACAACGTCTCTGATATCTACCTTTGTGTCTGTCTAGGGGCGCCTCCCACAGGCGGTACGGTCGAATATGCCTCTGTATCTATCAAGGGAAGAAACGACGCAGCAGTCACTGCGGTCTTCATTAGAGGGTACATGGTTATGGCGCCGGTGTGGAGAGCCAATCCAGGGCACTCTCTTGCGTCCGTCGAGGCATCACTCGCCGTAGGCAAGGCCAAGGCGCAGCTGGAGCTGCGAGATGCAGACGGCACCCTCGTGTGGAGCGTGGGCGCTGACAATATGGCCGCCATGGAGCTGCAGGATTCCGGCAATCTAGTAATCCTCGACTCCGCTAACCGCACCCTCTGGCAGAGCTTCCAACATCCCACCGACACCTTGGTGCTCTCGCAGAACTTGAGTTTGGGCATGAGTCTCACCAGCAACAATTCCCTCTACTCTTTAGCCATGGAAACACGGGGCCTTGTCTTCTCTCTCCTTATAGGTCTTGCAGGGGCAGCTAACTCCTCATTCTGGTTAATCCCTTCGCCCAACAACACTTCTGACAAGAGTATCCAGCAGCTTTCCGGCCACATTGCAAAATCTGCGCATGCAGTCCTTGATACTTTCGGCATTTTCTCATTGTTTCGAGATGAACAATCTCTCTTAGTGTACTGTGTTTTGCCTTCGTCGGCGGATCTGATGCGCCTGGAGGACGATGGCCGACTTCGCTTCTATGCTGTCCAAGCTTCGCTTTCAGAGCCCATCGGCACACTTGATAGCCTTACTACTTGCTCTTACAATCCATATACATCAGATCCAGTACCAATGGCGACTCCACAGACGACCTGGGGTGGCTGCGACGTCCCGATGGTGTGTGGAGCCTTGGGCATGTGCTCCCCCGACTCGGTCTCAACGCCGGATCTGGCTGACCGGTACTGTACATGCCCAGCTGGATTCACACTAATAGATGAGCATGATGCGTCCCAAGGCTGTAAAGCCTCCGTCCCCTTGACCCCAGATCAATGCGGCAGCGCGGACCTCCTCCAAATCAACAACACCGCCACTATCTTTCAGTTTTCTGGTGAGATCTTCAACAACACCGCCATCTCAGTGGAGCGCTGTAAGCACATGTGCTTGTCTGCTTGCAATTGCAGCGGTGTAATCTTCAACCACAACCATACCTTTTGCTTCCCTATTACAGATCATCGGCTGAGCCTTCTCAATGTCACTGGAAGGAGTGACAACCTGTCCTACACGGCTTTTTTGAAGGTTGCACATCTGATTTCTGACTCCCATTCACATCGTCTGAGCCGGACTGTAATTGTGCTCCTAGCTTCCGCCTCTGCCATTTCAGTTGCCTGTGTAGCAGCTCTGGCTTTGTATGGCTGCAGGAGATTCATTAGAAGAGGTGCGGGCATCAAGCTCAACAGCAGTAGCCTTGGTGGGGATGAGACGCTCAATTTGCCCAGTACATTACCCACTAGGTTTTCTTTCAAAGAATTGCACAAGGCAACGCACGGGTTCAACAAATTGTTGGGTGCAGGCGGGATGGGTTCAGTGTATGCTGGTGCTCTTCTCAATGGCAAGCAAATAGCAGTGAAGAAGCTCGACATCATCCTCCGAGGCGACATGTCCAAGGGATTTTTGACAGAGGTGGCCACCATGGGTAGAACCAGCCACTTCAACATTGTGCAGCTTCTGGGCTTCTGTTGGGAGACATCCCATCAGATGCTGGTCTACGAGTACATAGATAGGGGCTCTCTTGATCGCTGGCTCTTCGAGGCTGAGCAATTTCTCGATTGGGCCAGCCGCTTCAAAGTGGCGCTAGGCATAGCCAAGGGCCTGGCCTACCTACATGAAGGTTGCTCACAGACCATCCTGCACCTCGACATCAAACCCCAGAACATCCTCCTAGATGAGGACTTCGAGCCCAAGTTAGCCGATTTTGGCTTGGCCAAGCTCATGGCTAGGGATGCATCTCACGTGGTGACTGTCCTAAGGGGAACTCCTGGCTACATAGCTCCAGAGATGTTTTGGTGCGTGGCACCTGTTAGCAAGAAATGTGACATCTATAGCTTGGGCATGGTGTTGCTAGAGATGGTGGGCGGGCGGAAAAACATAGACTTGGCATTGCTGATGGCGGCAAATGTTGCTAGTAGTGAAGACCAACCTCAAGGGAGTATTCAACCAGTGGTGGAAGAAGACGAGGAACAATGGCATTTTGCGAGCTGGGCCGCCAAGAAGTGTGAGGAGGGGAGGAAGCTGGAGTTGGTGGACAAGCGGCTACAGGGGGCCTTCTGCGCTAAAGAAGCTGGCAGGGTGATAGACGTGGCATTGTGGTGCATCCAGGAGAAACCCAGCTTGAGGCCTTCAGCTGGAACAGTGATGCAATGGCTGGAGGGATCAAGCATCCCACTAGAGGACGCCCCCTTCTCCACCGTAGCCTACTCCCAGTCTCGTGTCAAATCCAGCATCTGCCAGTACCTACAGGGTTCCCACACGTCCTCGACAAGTCACAATAATTAACAAGCAGGTAGCCTCAGACTATCTAAATTTCACATCACATATTTTTGTATATATATGTATATTTTAAAACAATTATATATAATACTATCATATTTGTGTATATATATGTATATGTATGTGTGTGTGTGTGTTTGTTTGGAAACATTTATATATAATACTGTAACTGCTTTTATAGAAACATCATACTCCTGCCTTACAGATTTTTAAGGGCACCCTTAACGTCTGTGTCTCATCTTCTGCTCTCAAGGATGATTGGTCCCATCTCCACTGATACCCAGTTGCATGCCAGAGTGCAAGAGGGTAAAGATAGGAGCCCCTTTTGAAGATTCACCAACCAACTCATCTCCTTTAGCCCACACTTTGATATCAGGTCTTCCTCCATTAGGGCGCTCCACAATAACAAAAAAAGGTGTGTTTTTCTTGTTTGGTCTTCTTATACTAGCTGAGAGTTTTAGGTCAAGCTTTACAAATCACCCCTTTGGAGCACACTTGCTCTTGACTAAATCCTGTTGAATTGGAGGTCCTCCAGGGCCTAAGTCTCATAGTAAGTCTTTGAAAAAATGAAAACATGGTAAAGTATGAGCATTTCCATTGCCCAATTGTAATCCTTGTGAAATTTACATCACATATATTGTTTTACATCACATCTCCTAATGCATGTGCCTCACATATTGTATATTTTTTTCCCATAGCAAGAATGACTATGTGAATGATGCAATGGATCTATCGGACTTTGTAACATAAAACTGGTAGTGAAGGCCTTGAGGTCAGCAAGGGTTTGGAATTCAGTTTTTTTTGGGGGGTGTATATTTAGTATGGAATTCATGGCTCAATATAGATGGCATGCTTAATTTTATCCAGGCATGAGCTCAAAAAATGATAAAAGATAAAACAACATGAAATGGTATGGAGTTCATTTGGGTAATGTGGCCACATTAGGTCATAAAAGTGCACCAATTTACACCATTCAAAAATAACATTTGAATTAGTTTGCTTAGTGAAAACAAGATTTGCCACACAATAATGAGAGGGCTAGTTTGGCACCCTTCGACCAAGCTTACAACTAATTAGGTTTGGCCATTGGATAGGTCGACTCCCTACATTGAATGTACGATAGCATCCAAGGTTGGAAAATCATTTACTTTCTCATAGATATACTATTCTTTACCAAAATTCAACGACGTATTTGCCTCTCTTTTTTCCTTTAGTGAAAATCCATTCTACAAAAATTTTAAAAATATGCAAGACCTCTTTTTGCAATTTTCACCTTATATTTTTCATGATGTAAAAATGTTTTAAGTTGATCGTGTGCAAAGTGTTAAAAAAAACAATCATGGTTTACAATGTGGGGGTCAATGAATTCATTTATATTCATGGTGTAGTGACATAAAGAAAAAGCAGTGGTGTTTTACAATGTGGAGTTCAATATATTCAATCACATAAAGAAATGACAATGATGGTTTAAAATGTGGAGTTTAATGTATTCCATGGAGAGTTGCTGTATAGTGTGTCAACAATGATGAGCTCTTGGAGTCATTTAAATTGTTTGCATTCACTACAATATGATGTGTTAAGTTAAGCTTTATGAAAAAGACAGGTGACCCGCGCTTTGCTACGGCATGAAGTTTTTACTTACAAATGTATGGCGTATGCAAGTGTGCAATTACATGTGTGTATCCATCTATGCGTGTGTATGTGTGTGCAAGCATGTGTGAGTGAGCGACTATGCACGTGTGTGTGTGTGTGTGTGTGTGCATATGTGCATGTGTGTATGCATATTTGCATGTGTGCACATGTCTGTGTGCACGTGTATTCGTGCGCATGTGTATGCATACAGTGTATGTATATGTGTGTGCATGTGTCTATGTGTGACTCTCTCATATAGATGCATATATGTATGACTCACATAGATGCATGTATGCGTGTCTCTCTCACATGCATTCTCTCTAAAAAACATTCTCCTCGACATTATTCATCAATCCTCATAATCTTCATCACCTGAAAATATAAGCCCAATTAATAATTAAATTAATCCCACAAATATTAAACAGGCACAAACCATCACCAACTCATGAGCTACCAGGCGTAAGTACCCCAGGAATCACCCTGCCATACAAACCTAACTGAAATAATCATAGACGGCCCCAAGCATATGTCATATACCGCACGTATTAATATTTATAGTGGTATCACCCACGATATTAACCTAGCCGGCATGACGCAAGAGTAACCTAGGCATCCCTAAATTACTCAAGAGGGAAAAATAATATTCTTAAAGAGGACTTAAAATATATTTTCATGACATCCCTCTTGCTTGAGTTTGCAATTGCCCTCAATTGCAGGTTTGTTGGGTTTGAAAAGAACGAAGGATCTCAGGATAAGCTCGAAAAAATTTCTCGGGCATCCATTTTGCATCTTCTTGAGGATGGTTTTTGAATGTCAAAAGATATTTGATGTATTGGTTCCCAGTTCTTGTTGTCGTCTCTTGATCAATAATAGCATCAGGAACTAAGACTTCTTCCTCTCCTTCAACAAGAGGTGGTTCCTCATAAATTGGGTGTGAAGGAAGTGTTCCTCGAAAGGGTTTCAAGAGATGAATATGGAAAGAGTTGTGGATATTCCAATTAGATGGTAACTCTAGTCTATAGGCCACATCGGTAATCTTTTCAATAATTTTAAATGGTCCATAGTATCTAGGTGCAAGTTTAACTGCAGGGAATTTTTCCACACTCTTTAATCGTCTCTTCTCAATTCTCAAAAGTACATAATCACCTTCTTGGAATGAAAAATCTTTACGCTTCCTATTTGCTTGAAATGTATACTTCTCTTGAGCTCTTGCAATACAATCACACACTTCAGATAAAATGCGATCAAAGTCTCGAGTATATTGGTCAGCAGCTTCAATCTTATGGGAGAGTCTAGTAGCCGGAATAGGCAAAGCTCTACCATAGATAATCTCAAATGGTGCTCGACCAGTAGCAGAATGAGGAGTATTATTATAAGCAAATTGAAGTAGATGTATGTACTTATCCCATGAACTAGGTTGCTGGAAAACATAGGCTCTAAGCATATCTAAGATAGTGCTATTCGTGACTTCAGTCTGTCCCTTTGATTCAGGATGATGAAAAGCCGTAGAAAAATCTAACTTAGTGCCTAAGTTTGAGAAAAGAGCAATCCAAAAGTGACTACAAAATTTGGAATCTCTATCAGAAACTATCACTTTGGGTAGACCATGATGAACAAAGATTTGCTTGACGAATATGGTCGCAGCTTGCTGCTGAGAAGTCAGTGTCTTTTTACATGGAATGAAATAGGCTTGCTTACTAAACCTGTCCACTATTGTCCAAATCATGTCATGATGACTGGAAGTAGTAGGAAAGCCTGTAATGAAGTCCATAGACACTTGTTCCCATGGTCGGTCTGGAATGGGTAAAGGCATAAGCAATCCCAAAGCTTTGCCTTTGTAGCTTTTAAAAATGTTACACTTAGCTACAAATTTTGCTACATCATTTTTCAAATGAGGCCAAAAGAATTCTTGAGAAACTACTTGAAGTGTTGCGAAAACTCCTCTATGTCCCATGAATGGTGGTTGGTGCATCTCTTCCAAGACAAGTTGTCTATAGGGTTAAGTAACACATAATCTTTTCTCAAAGAAAAGATAGCCATCATTATGAGAATAATTGCCTTGAGGTGTCCAATTGTTTTCACGCAATTTGATCCATATCACAGAAAAATCTGGATCTACTTCATAAGTACAAATGGTTCACTTTCAATAGCAGAAATGTTGTTGATATGTGGTCTTCTACTTAACGGCAACAACATTTTCCTTTCTAGGTTGGTATTGAATCATGGGTTGGAAACTTTGTATGAAAGATGCCCATTTGATGTGCCTATCTGAAATAAGGGGTTGTGAAAGCAAATGCCTAATGCTTTGTTGATCAGTCTTGATAAGAAATTCTGAACCCATTAGGTAATGCTTCCAAATCTTCAAGGCATGCACAACTGTTGCTAATTCCTTATCATATGTACTATAATTTGTTTCAGCTGGTTTTAGCTTTCGACTTTCATAGGCAATAGGATGGTTGTCTTGCATAAGCACAGCACCAAAACCTTTGCCACTAGCATCAGTTACTACCACAAAGAATGGTCTTTGAAAGTCAGGTAGTGTAAGAACTGGTGCATGAGTTAATGCATCCTTGAGTACTAGAAAAGATTTATCTTGACTTTCAGTCCAATGGAAAAATGTAGTTTTCTTGAGAAGTTCCGTCAAAGGATGTGCAATATAAGCGAAATTCTTGACAAACTTCCTATAGTAACTACATAGACCTAGAAAAGATGTAAGGTCATGAATGTCTCGAGGTGTAGGCCAAGAGGCTATACACTCAATCTTCTTAGAATCCACACAGATTCCTTTAGCTGACACTATATGGCCTAAGTATTCAATCTCTTTTTGAAAGAAAGAACTCTTTTCAGGATTGACATACAATTCATTTTCTCTCAAAAGGTTAAACACTTGCTCCAAGTGTTGCTCATGCTCTCGACGATTCTCATTGAAAACAAGAATATCATCAAAGAACACCACAACAAAGCTTTGAAACTTTAGGAAAATGCGATTCATCATACGACTGAATGTAGCTGGAGCATTGGTCAAACCAAATGGCATAACCAAAAACTCATAATGGCCAGTCTGGGTTCTAAATGCAGTCTTGAATATGTCTGACTCAGTCATGCGTACTTGATGAGATAACCAGACTTTAAGTCAATCTTGCTAAAGACCTTTGAACCTCTAAGCTTATCAAGTAAGTCATCTACCCTAGGGATAGGGTATTTGTTCTTGACAGTGATTTTGTTCAATGCTCGGTAGTCAACACACATTCGGAAAGTTCCATTCTTCTTCTTAACACAAGAAGGACTGGAGCTCCAAAGGGTGAACTACTAGGTCTAATAAGGCCTCTTTCTAACAAATCCTCGATTTGTTTTTGGATTTCTTTTTGCTCTAAATTGTTGACTCTATATGGAGCTTTACAAGGTGGAGAGTTGCCTGGTAATAAGTCAATACTATGGTCTTCAGGCCTAGACTTAGGTAATCCTGGAGGTAAATCTTCCATAAAACAATCCCTGAATTTGGAGATATAAGGATCAAGTTTTGGACTTTTGGATGTGTTAAACTCAAGGCTAAGCTGGTTAACCCAAACCATATAAGTCTTCTCCCTTTTCCTAAGAGCTCGCTTTGCTTGAGTATGACTCAATAAAGGACTCGTCTCTCCTTTAACTAGACATTGGAGGAAAATATTTTCATTGTCCTTCCTTACACAAATGCTATGTGTATCATAGTCTATAATAGGGTTGTACATATGTCTCCAAGGCATACCTAATATTACATCTACGCCTTGTAAAAGAGCAACTAAGAAATCCCTTTTTTTCTGTTAAGGAATTGATGCTTAAAGTTAAACCTTTCACCTCTTGCATGCAATTATACTTGGTTCCAGTAAATGCAGCTTTAACTCTATAATGTGTAAGTGAAGGTTGGATGTTTAAAGCTCTAATTGCCTTTTCAGAAATAAAGTCATGAGTGCTACCATCGTCATGCAAAACAATAACTTCATGCTCATTAATTTTTCCTTTTATTTTGAGTAGCGAATGAGCTTGAGGCTTACCTTCTACTTCTGAATAGTCGGGGTCAGAGTTACCCTCTTGCTTGAGCGATTCATCTTCATTGTCGTCCCCTTCAAGCATATTGACTCGTGCCGCAAGTGTCGGATTCTTTGCATGTTCTGGGCAATTTGGTGCTATATGTCCTTCTTTATGACATCGAAAACATTTGATTGGAGGACCTTTGGGCTTGCCACCATTGACTTTCTTTGAATTTGATTCGCCTTTGACCATCTCCTTGCCTTTGTCAAACCCTGGCCTATAAAAATTTCTTGAAGCATGAAAAGGTTTAGAAAAAGGTTTAGAGTGGTTACTCTCAAATGACTTGGCCTCTCTAGGAAAACCATTTTTGCGTTCGGAATTTGTTGCCAAAGATATAGCTATAGAAAGTGAATGAGGTCTAAACATATTCACATCGGCCCTAATTGTAGACTTAAGGCCCGAAATGAATTTCCTCTTTTGGTCCTCCTCATTGACTTTCTCCACAACCTATACCTGTAGTAATGTATTCCAAAACTTCTCCACATACTGAAACATGCTTTCTTTTTCAAGTTGATGCAATGTATCCCATTGATGCCTAGCTTTAAATTTAAATTGTGAAGGTAAGAAATGCTTTTTCACTAGCCTTTGAAACCTTTTCCATGAATCCGGTTTGTCACGTCCTTGCTTGATGACGCTCCACCATCATAAAGCTGCGCTATCCACCATGTGATTAGCCGCACATTTGATCTTGTCCTTCTCGGAAAATTTCTCCCCCGAAAAGTAGTCATCCAATTGACTAAGCCATGCCAAAAGGACTCGAGCATCTTTCTTGCCATCATAATTCTGAAATGAAAAAGCTTTACGACTGATTTTAGAATCTTTCCGTGAATTTTGTGCTTGAAGTGTAGCATTGACAGATCTTTGGGTGATGTCATCTTCGTCATCATAAGATGGCAAAGAGTCACGCTTACACCTTCGACTCATGAGCTGTCGCTCCAATTCAATTCGCATCTCTCTCTCTTCTACAATTTGTTGTTGTAGAGATTGGAGTTGCTCTTGAATTGAAAGTAAAATAGGAAAATTTGCCATAGTGCTCATGCAAACAATGTAAATAAGTAAAATTGATATTATTTGATGTATGTAAATAAAGCAAATGTTGGGTCAAATTCCCTTCGTTTTGCACGTCCCGAGCAATTTTGAGTGATTTAGGAGATTTGGGCTAGTCGAAATGCTGAAGAAATAATTTTCTGCACCTTGAACACTACTCAAACAATTCTGAAAACTTGGCCAAACCTCTGTAATAATTTTTGAGAATTTTTAAAAATTTTCAGAAATTATTTTAAAATTTTCTGGCATTTATTTGACCTTTTTAAGCCTCTTTGAGTCCTGAAAAATCAATTTTCTGCACCCAAAAATCTGAAAATTGTAATTCTTTGGAATTTCTCTTGAAATAGGAAAATAGGTAGTGTGAAAGCTCCAAAAGTTGATGTGACATGCATTGGGCTTGGGAAATGTAGAATTGGGTTAAGTTGAGGATTTGGCTTAATTGAGATTAAGTAATTAGTAGCTTAATTGATTTTTGTGGTCTTCTTCTCACGTTTTTTCGCTCGTGAGGCTGCAAATCGGCACCTCAAATTTGCTTGATTTTACTTATTTTTCATGGCTTAAAACTCACACATCATGCAGTCCGTCCATTATAGGTTGCTTCTACCTTAAACCTTTGCAAAAACTGAGCAAATCATATGAGGTTTTTGCCTATGGGGAATCCATCTATATGGTTGGATTTGAAATTCATGAAGCTTTGAGCAAAACCACTTTTTGATGAAGAAGAATGGTTTTGGAAAGAGGTAAGTGGGTTTGAGAAGTAGCGCTAGTTTGAGAATTTGAATTTTTGGTTAAAGACCACAAACCCTTCTTTTGCCCCACCGGTCAAAATCCTGCAACTTTCTTGAGAGTTGTGTTGATGAAGACCTTTCCCACCTTTCCACAAATCTCCTAGTCCAAGCTCTGATATCACTGAAAACAGAATCGTTCTCTAGGATAGCTTGTGGAACACTTGAGAAATTCAACACATAAATTCAACCATGAAAACACATGCTTTGCAGGTTTCAACAAAATCAAATAAATTGAACAAAAGCATAGCAAACATAATACTTAGCTCCAAGACAAACATGCTGGGTGCAATCTTCCCCCCCCCTTGTGCCTGGCCTTCCCCCACACAAGAGTATTTTTATTAGCTTTCAACCAAAAATAGGCCATAGCCCCCAAAAATATACAAAGTGTGCTTTTAGAGAGCACGACACTCTTCCACAACAAAAATAGAGTGTCCCAAAAATTGGGGCAAGGGTAAAGCCTTTAGGCTTTAATAAATTCAACATTATAAATGTATTTTTCCCAATGTATCAAAATGGAAAAATCAACTACTAAGGTTACAAGCTATGCTTGTAAAAATAAATATGATGCGCATTAGAAACATTCTCCTCGACATTATTCATCAATCCTCGTAATCTTCATCACCTGAAAATATAAGCCCAACTGAAAACGGAATTGTTCTCTAGGATAGCTTGTGGAACACTTGAGAAATTCAACACATAAATTCAACTATGAAAACACATGCTTTGCAGGTTTCAACAAAATCAAATAAATTGAATAAAAGCATAGCAAACATAATACTTAGCTCCAAGACAAACATGCTGGGTGAAATCTTCCCCCCCCTTGTGCCTGGCCTTCCCCCACACAAGAGTATTTTTATTAGCTTTCAACCAAAAATAGGCCATAGCCCCACAGGTGATTTTGTTGAAACCTGCAAAGCATGTGTTTTCATGGTTGAATTTATGTGTTGAATTTCTCAAGTGTTCCACAAGCTATCCTAGAGAACGATTCCGTTTTCACATAGATGCATGTATGCGTGTGTCTCTCTCACATGCATTCTCTCTATGTCTTTGTCACATGCATAGTCATAACCCTCTCTTACACACGTGCACATGCACTCTCTTCTCACACTCTTCTCGTATACACTCTCTTGCACATACATATAAACTCTCTCTCTCTCTCTCTCTCTCTCTCTCACACACACACACACACACACACACACACACACACACCACCCCTTCCACATTCATGTGTGGGACCTTGTGTATGTGTACGTATGTGTGTGTGAATGTGTATATATCTAATAGTATTATTATATATTTACTATATGTATATTGATCTCATATCATTATTATATTATATTATTATGTATTTACTTTTTTATTTTATAGATTTGTATTTATTTATTATATATTCATATTTTACCTTCTGTAGTTCATATTTTATTTGTATTTTATTGAAATGTACTTTTATTCTCTCTCTCTCTCTCTCTCTCTCTCTCTCTCACACACACACACACACACACACACACACACGCACGCACACTTTCTCTCTCTTCTCACACACTCGCTCCCACACATGAAAACTCTCTCTCTTACATGCTCGTACACCTACACACACACAAACAACCAAGCATACATGCAAACACGAATTATATAAAATTATAGATTTTATTACCTGTACATACATACATACATACATACATACATATGTATGTATGTATATACACACACACACACACACACACACACACACACACACACACACAATTTTAATAAATCAAATTTTAATTTAGATTAAATATTAAAGGGTGGGGATGCAGATTGAGGTGTGCTCACTCTCAAATAAATGCATCTTGCGTGTAATCTCTCTCTCTCTCTCTCTCTCTCTCTCTCACACACACACACACACACACACACACACACACACACATGCACCCTCTCTCTCTCTCTCTCTCTCTCTCTCTCTCTCAAGTGTGTTGATGCCTTAGTCACTGGTTGGTAGGATGGCTTGGTGTGGTCAGGTTCCTTGCAAGCACACCAATGACATGGCTAGGGTGCCAATTGCTTGACTAGAAGTGCCGAGTGGTTGTTGGAGAAGCTAGGGGTGGCGTGGTGTGGTCGGTGGTGTTGTGTTGGTATTCCAATGGAGGTTGGTTAGCTCGGTGAGGCCGATGATGATGTTGTTTTGCAGGAGAATGGGAAAAGTGTTGAAGGTAGGCCTGTTCGTGTTGGTGAAGAAGTTGGACCCTTGGGGTTATCACGGTGGGACCGAGAGTTATGTAGTTGGAGAAGGCGTATGGCTTGTGTGGCCAGCTATGAAGTTGGAAAGGCCACTTGCTAGGCATGAAGTGCCGAGTTCTTTCTATTGGTGAAGTGGTGGTGATGATGATAGAGAGGCAAAGGGTTATGTTGGTGAAGATGCCAAAATTTTGGAGTTGCGATGCTGATGAGAAAGTACAGTCTCTCTTCTCGGTAGCATTGAGAATTAATCTCTCTTGCCCTCAAGTTGTATCTCCTAGCCAAGGACCTAGCCCATCTATATGATAGACCATCCTCCACCTCACCATTAAACCCCAAAACATCCTCCTAAATGAGGACAACTTTGAGCCCAAGCTGGTAGATTTTGGCTTGGCCACACTCATGGCTAGGGACGCCTTTCACATGGTGACTGCCCAAAGGGGAACTCTTGGCTACATAGCACTAGAGATGTTTTGGTGCATGGCACCTATGTGAAAGAAATGTGACATCTATAGCTTGGGCATGGTGTTACTAGAGATGGTGGGCAAGAGGAAAAACATAGACTTGGCATTGCTAATGGTGGCAAATGTAGCTAGTAATGAAGAGCAACCTCAAGGGAGTATTCAACCAGTGGTGGCATTTTGTGAGCTGGGCCACGAAGAAGTGCGAAGAGGGGAGAAATCTCGAGCTAGTGGACAAGCAGCTCTGCAGGGGGCCTTCTGCGCTGAAGAAGCTGGCAGGGTGATAGAGATGGCATAGTGGTGCATCCAAGAGAAACCCAACTTGAGGCCTTCAGCTGGAACAATGGTACAATGGTGGCTGGAGGGATCAAGCATCCCACTAGAGAGCGCCCCCTTCTCCACCGTAGCCGACTCCCAGTCTTGTGTCAGATCCAGCATTTGCCAATATCTTCAGGGCTCCCACACATCCTGAAGAACAAATCCTGAAGAACAAGTCAGAACAAGTCATAACAAGTAACAAGGAGGTAGTCCCATACTAGCTAAATTTCCCTTCACATATTTATGCATATATATGTATATATTTTTTGAAATATTTAAATATATTACGATAATGTTTTTTACAGATATGTCATGCTACTGCCTTGCAGAATCATTTTTCTTTTACAACTTGGTATATACTAAATAGTAGCTACAAAACTATACCATGGGAACAAAAACCCTTGTTGTCATACGCACCATTCTAGCCTTCATAGTTTAACAATATACAAAACAACTTTCACGTCACATCTTCTTCTTGGGGGGATTTTGTTTTGTGAGTACTTTCTAGCAAGCACTTTTTGGGAATCGGGCGAGCAGATTCCAAAAAGATACCCTCCCCTCGTTCATCAAGAGAGAGAGAGAGGAGTGAAGAGAGTTAGAGAGTTTCATGACATAATTATTTGAGAGGGAGAGGACAATAGAGAGCCAGAGGGAGTGAAAACAAAAAAGCATGACAACATCACATCCTCTACATCGAGGTTATTGCTTCAAACTGAAAATAAAATCAAGTTCATTCACATATAACTACCAAATACAGAAATGTGAAAACCATGATCTTTACCATTATGGGCCTCGCTTATCCTCCGAGGTGAAGGCACAAAGTAAGCAAACGGTATTCGTACCCTTTTGCACTTTCTCTAGCAAGACACGCTTAGACGATTCATCAATAAAACCATGGGCTCACCATATCGCAAATTAAACCCACCACTTTGGCCTTAACTTGAGAAATAGCATCATCATTACCAAGAAGTGGAAAGGACTTACAACCCACATAAGAGACAATGTTATGGTAATTTATTTATTATTGGGTAAACCAATAAGTAAAAAGAATATCTTGGATAACCCAAGTGTGATTAATTTGGTTGTTGTGAGTGAATCCGACCAACTGTGACATGTGTTACACATGTAAGAAATGTGTGAATTTGATTGTGAGTAAATCCAATTAACTCTTTTGAATTAATTCTTAATGAGGGTGACCCTAGTTGGTTGTGAGTGAATCCAACCAATCATGACACGTGTGAAATGTGTGGTGTACTCTATGAATACATGTGATGCGTATGAAAACATTGTGAGTGAATCCAATGTAAGAGTTTGATTGTGAGTGAGTACCATCCACTCTAAGACACGCGTGACACGTGTAAAGGTTCTGTGAATTGGATCGTGAGTGGATCTGATCAACTCTAAGACACGTGTGATGCGTGTGAGGACATATGGGAATGAATCCACTTAAATACATAATGACATTGTGAGTGAATCCAATGTGGGAACAATTAATGTGTTCAATCACTCGTGTGTGCTGATAGTTACAACCGAGAACAGTTGTCTTCTCAAACGGGACGACTAACGGGAGTGTGATTTTTTAGAATATTTTATCATGGGAGTGAATCCAAATAATTATGTGTGATGCATGGTTCATGTGTGAAGCATGGTAGTGAATGGTTTCCATTTGTTAGAATTATTTTTGTGAGTGATTCCAAAGTAATTGTGATCTAACATTGTGGACTATGTTGAGTATAGATCACGAATTCAGGACAACCAAGGTGAACATTGGACGAGATTATCTAGACAAGCACGGGTAAATGCAAAAAGATGATTACCACAAATTTATCAGCATAATTTTACCAAAAATTACATTAAATCAAGGGTAACCAATTTGTATGGAATGGTTGGAGTATCAAACCATCTCTGAATTGCAATCTGAAGTTATAGGGATCTATATTAGATACCTAATGGTTAATTTGAACCCTCAATTGTACCAAAATATAATGATTAACACTGATTAATTATTGATTAGCAAATTATTCCTCTATTTTGTGTGCAAAAAACAGAGTATGCAAGGAGCCCAGATCTGAGGCCTTAGAGTTCAAATGAGCTCAAATCCTTTCAAGGCCATCAATAGCAATTAGTCTAGTAGAGGATTAAGCTAAGAAACAGAAGATTTGACCAAACATTGAATACTTAATCTCTGTTTTACCAAAGTCACGTGTGCAGATTTGATGAAGAGCTTGGATCTCACTGTAGGCTTGATCAAATCAAATTCTGACTTCACCAGCTTGTAGAGCATGCTTGAAAACCCCTGGGGCTAAGAGGAATTAGACCCATTGCGACTGGACAAGACAAGATCTAATTTTTCCTCAGAAAAAACGATGCCTGCAAATCAACGAAAATCGTGAGCAGTGGTCAACGGTTTGCTGCGCTGATTCGCTTGGCTGGAGCACCAATGAGTTTGCTAGGCTTGCCTAGAAGGGCTTGTCCTAATGCTGCTCGTGGAGGGAGATCAAGCCTCTCCACTGGCTGGGGGTGCAGAGGTTAGTTGAAAAAGAGGTGAAAATATTAATTTTCTACTAATCCTAATTAGCTAGGTGATTAGCAAGATAATGGGCTCACAAATTGATGGATTCTAGGCTAGGCTCTGATACCATGTTAAAATTACAACAATGTGATGAGCTATGGTGGATCAAATGCTAGAATCAACATCATTAATAAAGAGATTAGATGATAATTAAGATGTGATTAGTGAGCAATTACCTAATAGCTTAATGTAGGCATGGATAATAAAAAACCAGCAAATTTTCTTAGGACAATGCCTCAATTTATAGAGTTTACATCCAAGCATCTAATTCCACTGATTTCTCCTTGACTCACTCTACCTCTTTTGCTTGATTCTCTCCACCTCTTCACTTTTCTCAGAATATCTCCACACCTCCTAAATCTCCTCATGCTACCCTTTATTCTCTCCCAGTAGATTCTTTTCGCCTTCTCACAGGTTCTCTCACATTTACAGATTCTCTTTTACAGCCTCTAGCCAAGGGCTTGTTCTCGCACACACCCTATTCACTTGTATATTTCAACAAATACCTAGATCAATTGTAAAACTCTCAAAGTCAATGTCATAGGATATGCTAAAAATATGATCGATATGCATACTCCTACGATGTCTCACTTCTATGAACTCATCACTCCTCTCATGCACTATCCTTGATTGCTCAATTACCACAACTCGATCCACTC
This sequence comes from Cibotium barometz, assembly GCF_041138505.1. NCBI lineage: Eukaryota > Viridiplantae > Streptophyta > Polypodiopsida > Cyatheales > Cibotiaceae > Cibotium > Cibotium barometz. The sequence goes on from NC_141086.1 coordinate 27,020,804, forward strand.
GAATGCTGCCAGGAATGCTATGAAAACTAGGAGTAGTGGTCACATCCGAAATCTCTCCACATGTAACAAATCTAGAGGAGTATCCCAACACATCTAATACTAGAACCTCGGATCTATGCTCCTCATGGTCTATGATGTGCTCAACGACAAGTGAAGTGTCAATCTCATGTGTGAATAAAGATGTATGATTAGCCGAATGATCATGTGACTAGTCAAATGCCCATCAAGATCATGGAATGTATCACTATGGTCATCTAATGTATCCCTATGATCACTAGAAATAGAGATAGGTAGCTCTATGATGCTCGTAATGCTCGATATGCTCGCTGCCATCTCTCCCATCAAGAGCATGCCCGCATAATTTGACTCACACACATTACTTTCACTATCACTATCACATACATCATCATCATGTACATATGTGTCAGTGGCATCATGTGCACGTGTATCACTATCATCATGTGTATGTATGTGATACATCAATATCATCATGTGGGCACGATACATCATCATATGTATGTGGCTGTGATACATCAATGTCATCACATGTATGTGTATGACCATGACCATGTGTACAAGTATCAACATCAATATCATCATCAACATGATGATCATCATCACCATCCACCTCATCATTCACTGAATGCATGTTATAATGATACCCATCCTCAGGTATATAATCATCTCTGCTCACAAATGTAGGGCACTCAATCAATCCCCATATACATCCTCCCATGCAATCAATGCCGAACCATCCATGTAAAGATATCCACATAGATCCTCAACAAAATCACCATGTGTAGAATGTCTAGACCATCTAGCACAAGCATCCTCCTCATCAAATAAATGTCTACAGTGGTTAGGTAATAACATCTGAAGCTCAAACGTCCATATGTGACATGAATATGATGTATCATCATAACATGATGTCGGTGAAGAAAGATCCAGTGGTCGAAGCCGCGATGTGCCGAATGTATGTATGAACTTGACAAATTATATGTATCTCCTCATCACCTGAAGTGGCAAATCAAGATAACGGCTATGAAGCCAATACGAGCAGATATCGCACGATCAGCATCTGGGATGGAGACAGTGATGTCGACGATGACGAAGATGGTGGGTAGCATGGCGATCATAGGCGAGGTAGAAGTAGTAATGGAAACTCATGTTGTCCTGCCAAAGCTCGAAAGTGTGAAAATACCACTAAATGTGCTCAAGACGACCAACCGTGCATGAACAAGGGCTAAGATGCATATGTGAATGCCCAAAATACACCAAATGACCCAAAGTGTGCACGTGAACGTCCAAAATACAACAAAATGGCCCAAAGTGTGCACATGAACGCCCAAAATACAATAAAATGGCCCAAAGTGTGCACGTTGTCGTGACGTGTGCGGTATAGCCAGGAAAGTACGAGACTTCTAGCTGTGAGAGTTGGTACCAAACCTAACAAGGAAATTCACATTCAAAATTTCCCAAGAAGCATAGGACAAGTCCATTTTTTTATGACATATACATGTGTCAATTCATCTCAATACATCCTTGAATTCGTGTACCAAATGCTTGTCCCTTTTCAAGCTTAGATTCACTGGCTTCTTTTTCCAAAACTTTCCAGCTAATCACATGTAGGCATAACATAACCTTTAAGTATTTCCAACATACATGTGACCCCTTTCATTCCATACATCCACTGTCACCATTCCCAACATCTCATAATGTACTTTATCACCTGAAAATCTGGCTTAAAATTCCAACAACTCACAAACACAAGATGATATATGGCATAACTTTAACATATTCACATGATTTTAAAAGAAATCCATGGCCTGCATTCTAGATCCACTAAGATAGAATCAAAGTCAATTTTTACTAGAGTCCTTGCTGTATTTCTGATTCTTTGATTCCATGTCCCTTGATGCAATATCCTCACATCTCTTCATATCAAACCACCCTTTTTTTTACAAAACCTTTGAAGGTTTATTGACACCACGAATTTTCAAACGTGGTAGGTAGGAAAGTAAAATGAAATATAATTAAATTTTTACTTATCTGAAGGCGGGGGAAGCGGATTTCATACGATTTTCTTTTGAAAAATTATGTTCCATACTTCGCTGCAGACGGCGCACAGCTGGCGCGTAGCTGATTTTGTGATTTTGAAGAAGGCATATCAATGGGAAGTATTAACTCTGCTCTCTAATTCAAGACCCTACATGCCATTGACAGTCGCTGATTGCATGAAATCAAGCTCTCTGGTCGAACAAGCTTCTGTCCCTGGTTTTTTTTCTGCAGATTCCTCTCAGATAAGCGCCGCTTGCAACTCTCTGGTTTTTCTCCTCTTTCCCGCGAGGAAGTCGGCGCCCACACCACCTTTTGCAGCTAGAAATACGTTTTTTCCATTTTCCCTTTTCTCACTGCGCCTACCATTCCACGCATATAATTTTCAAGTGATAGCCATTTAATAAAAAAAAAACTAACCTTCTTCACACCATAACCTTACTAAGGTTTCCCACACCACATCAAAGAAAGCATCATTTGGCATCCTTATTACACATATGACCTTGCCATCCGAAGCATATGATCACGACCACGACCATTATGTACCATAAAAGTTTTCTGTCTCAGTGTTAATATCAACTCAGCCATGATAGGCACAGCTTATGAGCAATTCACCATCTCATGGAATCAATAAAGCAGTCAAACCCACAAGCATAATCCAGTCCTATCAAGGCACAAGGTGTCTGCTATCTCCAAAATTCTCCATAAGCATAAAAAACTCCACAATTCACACCACACTGTCAGAGGCTTCGAGACCTAGCTCAGCCTCAGCTCATCTCATTGAACCTCATTTACAATATGAACATATGTACTCAGGCATCATATAATGACTCATCATGGCACTTAACCCCCATGCATCTGGATTTGTATTTGATGGCGTCACATGCATGGTTTCACACCATAGACGTGCCATGGCACGACAACGTGAACGCCAAAAATATAACAAAATGGCCCAAAGTGTGCACGCGAACGCCCAAAAATACACCAAATCGATCATACGGCACACTAACCACCTCCACAAGGCTCAAGATATGTGAACAACCCCAAATAAAAGTATCAACGTGTGTAACACACCTCACACGTGTGGACAATCATCCAATATGCCCACACTACACACGAACTATCCCCACAAACTCAAGGCATGATGATGAACTCCATCACCGCATGTGAACACCTCTAACTCAATGGTATACTAACATGCATGTGGGAACTACCACTAGCACAAACAAGGTGTGGCAAGGGTCAAAATGTAGAATGGCCAAAGAATCCAAAGGTTGGGAGTGTGGAATGGTCAAAAGATCAAGGGTTGGAGTGTAAATGGCCAAGGGATCTAATGGGAAATGTATGGGCAAGATAGGCTAATGTGAAAAAGGAATGAAGGGTTAAGATGTAAAGGAGATGGAGGGTGGAGATGTAAGTGAGAATAGGGTTTAATCAAAAGGTGACTACACATTCTTCTTTCTCCCTCTCACACTTATTCTTCATCTCACACAACACTCACAAGTGCTTGTTGAAAGCTGCAATTTTCTGAAGAAGGCTGAGAGCTGCAAAGCTCTATGATGCTAGTGTAATTACCCTCTTCTCTTCTTTTTTTTAATGCCTTTTCTTTTGTGTGCTATGTATTGTGTTTGTGAGAGAGAAAAAATTGAATTTGTTCAAAAAAAAAAAAAACACACTTGCCAGTGTTTAACTCGTTGCTCCTCCTCCCCAGTGGTTGGCTACTAAGCTGTGCCTTTGTTGGCAAGCCTGGCGGCTGCTGAGCTGCGCAGAGCCCCGTTAGAGTCACCGACGTGCTGCTGAGCTACGCCTCCCTTGCAAAGAGCCGTCTACTGGCTGCTGAGGTCGCCTTTGTTGGCAAGCCCAGTCACTAGCGGGAAAACAGAACACTGGTTTCTACGTTTTAGTGCGACTGCGATCTATTTTTTTCTACGATCTGCCTTGTAGTAGGCTGTGCAGCTGCAATCTACTTTGTGGGCTACGTTGCAGTTGCGATCCGCTGTGATGCGATCTACTTTGTAGTTGCGATCTGATGTCAGCTAGTTGCGATCTGAGCTAGTTGTGATCTGCTATCATACGATCTATTGTAGCTATTTGCAATAAACCTTGTTCAAATGTTGTTGCAACAGGTGAAGCAAATGTGATGTTGTTGCATCATTTCATGTTTACACTGTGCTCATGCCGTGAAATAGTTGCTCATGCTGATGATTGCTGAGTGAGCTGAGAAGTGTGGGCTGAGCCTAAAGCAATGAAACCCAAAGGAGAACTAGCAAGCTGCATTGAACTGCATCAATTTTGATGATGTATTCCAGTGCTGAAGCTCCTTAAGCACAATGGATCTAGTAGACTCATTGTTGTAAGTTGCACTGTATGAAATGTAAACTGAGCTTGTGTCAATATCCTGCAATACAGCACTGCAGTTCCTTCCCACAGCTAATCAACACTTAGAAAAAAAAAATAGAGATATCTGGCCCCTATTAAGACCAATTTGCCACCACTGTACATTATTAGAACCCAGTAGGATGATATTTGTCGTACGTCATGACCCCATTGTACATCCTCAGTCCAGGATAAGTCAGGCACGAGCTATGTAGGTCATTCCTTAGCCTTAGCGGGTCAGTCAGTCAAGTCCCTTAACCCACTTGGAGAGAATCATTCATGCATGTAGAGTTAGTAGAAGCCTTAGGGTTTGCATCAGAAAGCACTCTGCATTTTGCATAACATGCATTCATATGCCTGTGCATCATTTAGGACATCACAGAAGCCTTGGGAAATTCACTATTTATCTGGTATTTTTTCAATATTTTATAGTATTTTATTAGCATTTATAAACATAAAGTTTATTAAATTTATGACTAGCCAACTTAACCAACTCCTAACTAGTATAAATAGGCTTGCATAGTTCTTAGAAGTCCATTAAGTCTTCAGAATCCAGGCACCTCTCATCCTCAGCCCTAGGAGCATCCACATCTGTAGAGCCATAGTCTCACCTAGCCTTGGAGCTTCTGCGTTTGCTTCTCGAGCCTTGAGAACCTGCGTTTTTGCTTCCATCAGCCCTAGCAGTCCAACGCAGTAGTTCAGTAGACCATTCAGCAGCTCAACAGTCCCTACAGACCATGGGCGCAGCCATACAGTACCTCCACAGGCCCAAAACAATAAGCACCTCAAGCATCCTCTGAAAAGGTCGGCATCGCAAGATGTAAAGACTCTGTAGAAAAGATGGGGTCCATCTGCTCAAACTCCATACCATGAGTTGCCTAATGCTGTACATAAGCACACTCCACTGACGTGGGCATCACCAGATGAAAGGACTCCACATCCCCCTTTGAAAAAATATGTTGTCGGACTGGTATAAGCCCAATTTGATTATGATCCAAATCCAAAAAACTCTAGAAGTATCACTGTGCCCCAAGCACGGTTAGCAACCAGAGATCCAAAGCATCCCACCGGGTCTAAAAGTCAATCCTCCAAAACATCAAACCTGCACATTGCATCAAACCCAATCCAGAACTGGCAGGGGGAGGGGCATCCTCAGAAGCATCACAGAGAGAGGGAGAGGTAAACTCCTCACAATGAGGAAGGGAAGCAGGAATATAAACTGTAGTGGTAACAAGGTCCTCAGAAACATCACTGATAGAGCAGAAGACTCTTCCATAAGTAGAATCAGATCCCAAGAATCAGCAACAACAAACAAGTGATCCATGTGAAAGGATCACACCTCACAGGTAAAACACCCTCCTTTCTCTGCAAACATTGCAAAGAACACAAGCTTGGACAAAATAAACTTTGCTCAGGATCTCTGAAAAGATCACTACTCTCCTCCAAAATCTGTAAACTCCTTTCACAGAAGAAAGTCTCCACCACAGATACAAAATAGCTCCTGAAACTGATCTCCTCAAGTGAAGTAGTTGGAGATGGGTCCCCTTTGAGTGTAGAAAACTCCTTTAGGAAGCAAAACATAGCCAAAACACTGCTGTCCAGCAAAAAACAGCATTGCACCGCCAACAACAGAAGGCAAGGAACATGAAGAAACTGGGTAACTGTGAAAGGGCCATGAAAAAAACACAGGTATAGATGCTCCAAAATCAACAAAACACTGACTGAAATCAGAAATTCAGTATCCTTCGCACGTACCAAACTACCTCCAAAGCCACAATCCAAACAAAAAACCCCCTCTACAAGTGATCCATGTCCATTGGAGAAGAAAATGCAGCCAAACAAGAGGCTACAAACCTGAAAATTCAAGCCAGCTAGTATCCACACCTCCTATGAGGAAAAGCGTTGAAGAGAAGGTACCTTCGGGTCCAAGCGGGAGGAGCCCATGTGAAGGTAGAGCTACCACAAGATCTGTTCAGAAAAAACGCAACAACCATGGTTGCAAATCTGAAAACGCAGAGGTATTTGGGGTAGTAGATAGGGCAGATTCTGGAAACACAGAAGAGATAGGTACCACCAAGCTTCAAACAACATTAGAAAACCTGTAGGAGAAAAAAACGCAGAGGTATTCGGGGCAGTAGATAGGGTAGATTCTGGAAACATAGAAGAGATAGGTACCGCCAAGCCTCAAACAGCATTAGAAAACATGTAGGAGAAAAAAACGCAGCACATATGCTGTTACTGTCCTACATAGAATAGGGCACCAGCACTATAAGGGAGGTAGACGCTGTTGAATACTGAAGACTTGCTGTGAAACCACCTGTAGAAAAAAACACAGCACTCTAAGGTGTTGCTGCCCTGAAAACAGAGCAGCTGACAAGTGTGAAAGGTGAATCTCGGCAAGGATCAAAACCTATAAAGGATGACCAAGAGCTACAATGGAGACAACGCTTGGAAGAAGCATGCGACCAACAGCAATTCTGAGAAAAAAAACGTAGGAGGGAGAGGAGGGAGCATCCAACACTGTTTTTCACCGGCGCTCTGATACCATGAGATAGAATGCACAACGGAAGAAGGGAAAGTGGAAACATAGGAGGGAGTGAGAGAGAAAGATGAAGAGAAAACATAGGTATCGACCTTCTCTCAATATCATCAACCAAGAATACATGTCCTGAGCAAGAGGGGAGAAGGCCTTGTATGTGAGTGATTGCTTTTAGCAAACAATGCTAAGCAATGAATAAGGAGTGAGGGTATGCCGGCTATATATATGCCCAGAAGTAGGTAGCCGACCACCTCACGAGACTAGGGAAAAAACCTCCATGAGCAAGATTAAAAGTGCCCAAGACTCCATAAAGTGGAAAATAAATATGAGAAAAATATGTGAGGGTGACCAGTCCCTCTAGCTAGCATGGTCAGCCCCCCTAAGGTAATTACCCTCTTCTCTTCTTTTTTTTTTTAAATGCCTTTTCTTTTGTGTGTTTGTGACTGCTTTGTGATGAAACGGAGAGAAAAAAAATTGAATTTGTTGAAAAAAAAAAAAAAACACTTGCCAGTGTCTAACTCGTTGCTCTTCCTCCCCATGAGGTGTTTAGCGCTTTCCAGCCCACTGAGGTGCCCACTGGTTGGCTACTAAGCTGTGCCTTTATTGGCAAGGCCAGTCCCTGGCGGCTGCTGAGCCCCGTTAGAGTCACCGACGTGCTGCTGAGCTACGCCTCCCTTGCAAAGAGCCGTCTACTGGCTGCTGAGGTCGCCTTTGTTGGCAAGCCCAATCTCTAGCGGCTGTAGAGAACGAAAACAGAACACTGGTTTCTACGTTTTAGTGCGACTGCGATCTATTTTTTTCTACGATCTGCCTTGTAGTAAGCAGGCTGTGCGGCTGCAATCTACTTTGTGGGCTACGTTGCAGTTGCGATCCGCTGTCATGCGATCTACTTTGTAGTTGCGATCTGATGTCAGCTAGCTGCGATCTGAGCTAGTTGTGATCTGCTATCATACGATCTGTTGTAGCTATTTGCAACAATAAACCTTGTTCAAATGTTGTTGCAACAGGTGAAGCAAATGTGATGTTGTTGCATCATTTCATGTTTACACTGTGTTCATGCCGTGAAATAGCTGCTCATGCTGATGATTGCTGAGTGAGTTGAGAAGTATGGGCTGAGCTTAAAGCAATGAAACCCAAAGGATAACTAGCAAGTTGCATTGACCTGCATCAATTTCGATGATGTATTCCAATGATGAAGCTCCTTAAGCACAATGGATCTAGTAGACTCATTGTTGTAAGTTGCATTGTATGAAATGTAAACTGAGCTTGTGTCAATATCTTGCAATACAGCATTGCAGTTCCTTCCCACAGCTTATCAGCACTCAGAAAAAAAAATAGAGATATTTGGCCCCTATCAAGACCAATCTGCCACCACCAGTGTACATTATTAGAGCCCAGTAGAATGATATAAATTTGTCGTACGTCGTGACCCCATTGTACATCCTCAGTCCACAGGCATGAGCTATGTAGGTCATTCCTCAGCCTTAGCGGGTCAGTTAGTCAGTCAAGTCCCTTAACCCACTTGGAGAGAATCATTCATGCATGTAGAGTCAGTAGAAGCCTTAGGGTTTGCATCAGAAAGCACTCTGCATTTTGCATAACATGCATTCATATGCCTGTGCATCATTTAGAACATCACAAAAGCCTTAGGAAATTCACTAGGATTTATCTGGTATTTTTTAAATATTTTATAGTATTTTATTAGCATTTGTAAATATAAAGTTTATTAAATTTATGATCAGTCGACTTGACCAACTCCTAACTAGTATAAATAGGCTTGCATAGTGCTTAGAAGTCCATTCAGTCTTTAGAATTCAGGCACCTCTCATCCTCAGTCCTAGGAGCATCCACACATGCAGCCATAGTCTCATCCAGCCTTGGAGCTTTCGCGTTTGCTTCTCGAGCCTTGAGAACCTGCGTTTTTGCTTCCATCAGCCCTAGCAGTCCAACGCAGTAGTTCAGTAGACCATGCAGCAGCTCAGCAGTCCCTACAGACCATGGGGCGCATCCATACAGTACCTCCACAGGCCCAAAACAGCAAGCACCTTTGCGTTTTCTGCATAGATCACAGCTGGCCTGTGTTCAGTTTACTACAGCCCTTCGTTTACAGTCCTATAGACCAGCCTTGTGTTTTCAGTTCTACAACAGTGCTACAGTAGTATACCACCTTCTATGCATCATCCACACATGCTCCAGCCATGTGGTGAAGGTAACATAGCATTCATAAGCATTTTCAGCATATTTTCATAGCTTAGAACAGTCCACTACAGTCCCTTCTCAGCCTCAGGTGTGCAATCCTTCCTCATGCCCTTGGGAAGAGTGCATAGGCTTGAGATCAATTCATTCTGGTGTTTCTACAACCGTGTACAGTTCAGCCAGGCTTCCAATCCTCCGAGATCTTGCGTTTGGCTTATCTACAGTCCACAGTCATTCTCTCTAAAGTAATAAAGCAAATATTATCTTGGTAACAGGATAGGGGGCCCTTCAGTGGGTAAATTGGGACCCAATCTAGTGTACAGTTCTCATCTCTCTTTCTCTCATATCTCTTTAAAGTTTGAAGTATTAAAGTGGATTGCTAAACTCGCGAAACTCAGGTTACAGAAGACGGTGTGAGCATTTGTGTGACAGGATCCTCCAATACGAAGACTTTGGCTGCATATTACAATAAGACATAGACTTACTTTCACGAGAGAAAATTAAATAATGAAGCATAGTGTGATAATTGTCCAAAAACTTAGTATATAAAATTGCTCAAATGAAACACAAGAGAAATCTATGAGGCACAAAGACCTACTTTTATGAGGGAAAATTAAAGGGTGGAGTATAGTTAGATGTTTATCTATAAAAAAAACAAACATAGTTATATATTTATTCCTAAATAATAAGTATACAATTTTTGCTTAAGCGAAACACAAGAGGAAATCAGAAGACACAAAGATGTACTCTCACGAGAGTTATGTTTATGTATGTATGTATATATACATGTATATGTATATGTATATGTATGTATATATGTATATGTATGTATGTAGTCGGAGGGTAGTTGGAGGGTATCTATAAAAAAAACAAATATAGTTATATATTTATTCCTAAATAATAAGTATACAATTTTTGCTTAAGCGAAACACAAGAGGAAATCAGAAGGCACAAAGATGTACTCTCACGAGAGTTATGTTTATGTATGTATGTATATATACATGTATATGTATATGTATATGTATGTATATATGTATATGTATATGTATGTATATATGTATATGTATGTATGTAGTTGGAGGGTCATGTGCCTTTTGGGTTCTCATGGCTTGATCCCCTCATCTAGTTCATGTGCATAGGAGTTATAACCACTATCTATCTTTGTATTCGATACGTACAACCAAAGAATGGAATGAATAAATCTCTTTCTGTCTCTGTTGGAATTAGGGTTGCAGGAATGCACACACAACTTCAAGAAGATGAGGAAGCTTGAGCACAACACAGTAGTGTATTATGAGTGCCAAAAATGAAAGATAACAAGCCCTAGAAGATAATGGGCGTATATACAATGCACGGGGGAAAAAACCTCCTAGTGAGGGAAAAAGTGCCCCGGCGGTCCTAAGTGTGTTCACACACATCACTACTATAATATGGTAACAAATCCCCCCTGGAGTGATGCGGTGAACAAGAGCTAGCACTCATGTATAGGGAAGTGTCTAGCTATGTGGACGAATCCACAAAAGGGAGTAAGCCCAAAGCTTTGCGAAAAGCTTCGAACTTCTCACGAGGCAGAGCCTTTGTGAAAAGGTCTGCAAGGTTATCCTGTGTTGGCACATAAGCCAAACTGATCTCTCCTGCAGAGAGTCTCTCCCTGACATAATGGTAGTGCACCTCAATGTGCTTCGTACGAGCATGGAACACTGGGTTCCGCGCAAGTGCCAATGCGCTCTGACTGTCAGTGAAGATGGTGGTGGCAGATGGCTGCCCAACACCCAAATCAGCCATAAGGCGTCTGAGCCACACACACTCAACCGTAGCTGTGAAAGCTGCCCTGTACTCAGCTTCACAACTAGAAGTGGCCACAGTAGGCTGCTTCTTGCTCAACCATGATATGCATGAGCTTCCAAGCATGAAGCAAAAACCACTCGTGGACACGCGTGTGTCATAACAACCAGCCCAGTCAGAATCTGAAAAAGCATGTAAATCTGGCGGCAATGATCCCCCCTTGGGATAAAACAACCCAAGATGCCGAGTACCACTCAACTAGCGAAAGATACGCTTCACTGCCTGCCAATGCTTAATGCCTGGGCTATGCATAAATCTGCTCATCTGAGAGACTGCAAACTGAATGTCAGGCCTCGTAATGCATACATAAATGAGGCAACCAACAGCTGTCTGATAGAGTGTGACATCAAAGTGATCTCCAGCATCATGAAGACTCAACTTCAAACCTGTCTCCATTGGAGTAGCAATAGGCTTGCAGTCTTCAAGGCCAAATCTCCGCAACAATGTTTCAATATACTTTGTCTGACACAAAGCAATACCTCCATCACACTGCTTAAATTGTATCCCCAAATAATGATGCAAATGCCCCAAATCTGACATCTCAAAAGAGGCATTCAAATCAGCCTTAAAATCAGCAATATGACTCTCATTTGGTCCTGTGAGCAGCATGTCATCGACATAGAGAGCAATGATTAGATGTACACCATCCACACGTTTAACATACAAAGTGCTTTCTGTTGGACTATTCTGAAACCCATGTGCAGTCAAATATGCATGTATTTTTTCATACCAAGCTCGTGGAGCTTGCTTTAAACCATATAAAGCCTTTTTTAACCTGCACACTTTGTTTTCCTGCCCTCTTTGAACAAAACCACGAGGCTGCGATACATACACCTCCTCATGCAAATCTCCATTTAAGAACGCAGTCTTTATGTCCAGCTGATGTACATTCCAACCATTATGAGCTGCTAATGCACAGATGCTACGAACAGTGGTCATACGACATGTGGGAGCAAAAGTCTCATCAAAATCAATGCCCTTCTCTTGAGCATAACCTTTTGCAACAAGCCTAGCCTTATGGCGATCCACTGTGCCATCAGGCTTACGCTTCAATTTGTATACCCACTTAGTTCCAATGGCCTTCTTGCCAGGGGGCAAGTCACATAAAGACCATGTACCATTCTTCATAATAGCATCGTATTCTGCTTGCATAGCAGCCATCCAATTTTCTGAACTTTGTGCCTCATCAAATGAAACAGGCTCACTTTCATCGCACATACTAGAAACAGCCAATGCATAACAATCTGACGCATAAGAGGCACCATGAGAGCCAGAACGAGTGCGACTAGACAAAGGGGCATCCAACTTGCTGTCACGCAAAGTCTGCACCAGCCATCTAGGCATATTCCTAGAGCCCTCAATCTCTTGTCTCTCATCCTCAAGTGCATCATGCACATCTGCATCAGATATAGGCTGATCTGTGCCATCATTTAAAACCTGCATAGGCTGAAAAACTGCCTCATGAGGTATTGCACTTGACTGTGCACCACTGAAAAGAGGCAACAATGTATCATAGACATCACGTGAGCTGATATTTGTCTCCTTAGTACATGAAACCAAGGGCTGAACTGCATCTTCCACAAATACAACATCACGGCTAACCAAAATGCGCTTTGTCTGTGGATGATACAAACGATAGCCTTTGCTCTCAGCACTATATCCAACAAAAATACATTTGACAGCTTTGTCATCCAATTTTCTGCGATGTTGCACAGGCACTAATGCATATGCCAGGCAACCAAAAACACGTAAATGGCCAACAGATGGCTTGCGGCTATGCCAAGCCTCATATGGAGTGACAACCTGTAATGCTTTGGTGGGACACCTGTTTAGTACATAAGTGGCACACATGACAGCCTCAAGCCAAAAACCATGTGGTAGACTTTGACTCTTAACCATACATCTTGCCATTTCCATGAGAGACCTGTTTTTTCTCTCAGCCACACCATTTTGCTGTGGTGTATACGGCACTGTACATTGGTGTTTTATCCCACGCTCAGCCAGAAATGCATTAAATTTTGAAGACATATACTCCCCCCCTCGATCTGAACGGAGGGTGCCCATCTTACTTTCTGACACATTTTCAGCCATAACCAAAAACTGTTTGAAGCACAAAAACACTTCGGACTTTGCCTTCAAAGGATATACCCATGCATGCCTGGTAAGATCATCAATGAAAGTCACGAAGTAAAGGTAGTTTCCAAATGATGGAGTTTGCATGGGACCACAAACATCACTGTGAACAAGCTGCAATCTGCGTTCAGCTCTCACTGATCCATCTTTGGGAAAGGAAGCACGCTGCATTTTACCCAATATGCAGCCCTCACAAACATGCTTGACAGGTGCCTCAAGCTTAGGCAAAGAAGACACCATTTCAGATTTCTGCAAGCGCAGCAAACTTGCAAAATTCAGATGACCAAAACGTGCATGCCACAGTTTTGCATCTGAAATAGCCTGCGTATCCATAATAGCACATGCTGAATCCTCTACACATTTGCCATCCATATTGAGCTTATACAGCCCTCGACATAGTGAACCAGATGCTACAATGATGTCACCACAAGAGAGATCATGAACAGTACATCTGTCATCCACAAATTTTACAACCAAACCTGTTTTGGCAAATGCGGAGACTGACAGCAGATTCTTTTTGATCCCTGGCACATACAATGCATCAAAAAGTGTAAAGGTGTTGCAATTTGCAACATTCAGCACAATCTGTCCAACTCCTTTAACGGGATAAGAGGAGTTATTGGCACAAGTGACAGTATTCCCTGTGGGAGCAGACTCAAGGAAAGTGAATAAACTGCGCTGCGAGGTGATATGCTTAGTGGCACCACTGTCAAAGTACCATACATCTGAATCTACTGCAGACATACATGTGTCATGCAAAGATGGGTCATAACTGCACTGCGCATTGAATGCCCATTCTGTATCTTGCACAACATTAGCAGATTCATTGTTAGAAGGTGAGGCATCTGCAACAGCCATACCAGCCTCTTTCTTCTTAGCCTCTTTCGCAGCCAGCTTAGGACACGCTTTGATGACATGATCATTTCCCTTACAGTACTTGCAAAATGTCTTCTGTTTGTCACCCTTCTTCTCATCTTTGTCTTCCTTCTTTGGTTGCGCAGCATTTGCAGATTTCTGCTTACTAGAAGAAAAGCCAGCTTTACCTTTCCCGCTTCTCTGACTAGCAACGAAAGCTTGATCTGCGACACGCATAATATTCCTGTTTTGCCTTGATTGGTCTTCTTGCAGCAAAACAGAAACTAACTCCTCAAATGATAAGGCATTGGGATTGCCTTTCATCATCAAGCGAAGAGTGGAAGCAAAACCCTGATAAGAATCTGGTAGACCATTCAAAACAGTCTGCACAAGTGAACTGTCTGACAGGATTTCATCTGCAGAAATGAGCTGCTCTTTGAAATCCTTGATCTTTGTCAAAAAGCTATCCATAGAATCACCTTCGTTCATATGCTCACTCTCCAACTGTTTTCGGAGATAAGCAACACGAGCCTCATTTCTTGCCTGATACAATGTGGCAAGTACATCCCAAGCATCCTTAGAAGTCCTGCAGGAGCGAATATGTGGGATAATGGTACGTTTGACAGACAGCGCAATCAAGGCATGAGCCTGCGCATCTCTACCATCCCAACGAATCTGCTCTGCTGAAAGTGGTGGTTCTCGAACAGCTGCTACAGCACTTGTGCCTGCACCATCATCAACAGTACCTGTTTCTGATGTGTTTGCAGCATTCCCAGCCATAATAGGACGTGCATCAATACCCTGCACAATGTTCCATAACCCCTTTGCTACCAATACATGTCGCATCATATATGCCCACAATGGATAGTTGGTGCCATCCAACTTATCCTCAGCAGCCAACATGCGGAATACATCATTGTTGTCAGCCATGGCCAATGACTGTACTACTAGATGTAAATGCTGTCTGTAAGAGGTAAACCTGTATAAAATCGACCTGTGCTATGTAGCACAGCCCAAAACAGACGAATGGGCACCTGTCTGCAGATTTTAATCTTGACAGAAAATCTGCACAGTAGGACGATTTTGCCTGCGCAGTACTTGGAATGCAAAAACGGAGGGCGAAATGACTTCAGATCAAAATTCTGAAACGACCCAGCCCTATGGGCTTTCCCACGGCATATACTAACCTGCAGATGCTCGTGAAACCTCGTCGCAATCGGAGGAGATGAAGCGGCACGTGCCGGTGATGCTGCCCGGGAGGAGGAAGCCTGCTCTGATACCAATTGTTGGAATTAGGGTTGCAGGAATGCACACACAACTTCAAGAAGATGAGGAAGCTTGAGCACAACACAGTAGTGTATTATGAGTGCCAAAAATGAAAGATAACAAGCCCTAGAAGATAATGGGCGTATATACAATGCACGGGGGAAAAAACCTCCTAGTGAGGGAAAAAGTGCCCCGGCGGTCCTAAGTGTGTTCACACACATCACTACTATAATATGGTAACAGTCTCTTAATCTGTTAATGGCAGTTTTGCCTTAAACATTTGGCGATCGCGATCTTAAAGTTCTAAACTCTCTTATCCATGTGCTGATCTCTATGCAAACTAGTGAAGGTTCCAATCTCTCTTATCCATATGTTGATCTCTATGCAAACTAGTGAAGGTTCCAATCTCCTATCACATTTGATGGCGTTATTCTTTAGTATGATGGTGCAGCATCGTTCTTAATGGAAAATGTACTAGATGCATAGTGTGTTGGCCACCTGGTGGAAGCCAACATGCAAGGTGGGCCACCATGTGTGCCGACCATCAACAGGGTTGATCACAAGGGTCTTGACGGACGCACCTAACAAGATCAGTTACGTTGCTGAGAGCTAATCAAAGCGGACCAATGATGATAGAAATACAACCAACAGACACTTGTCATGATGGAGAGGAAGGTGAAATCCAAACGGGTGTTATCAACCCTGTCGATCAGCGAAACTCTGTCTAGGCCCAGGCAAAGTCAATACTCGAGGACCCATCTTCTTGGAGACAAGTAGTCACAATCGAACCGAAACTCCTTCTGTACCCAGGCAAAGTCCACGCTCGAGAATCCCTCTTCTTGGAGAAAGGTAGTCATAACCGATCCAGTGGTCAAAGGATCTGCTATCCGATTGTCCATTCTCGGGTGCCTCTGCTAATTTGAATCCTCTTATCTAATATTCTCTTATCAATAGCACGATATCAAGCAATCCGGCTGGGAAATGATCCGGCCAATGGACATAGAAACATCCGAAGGCAATTGCAATCTAGTGGTGGTGGCTCTTCCGACATCCAAACTCGTCGATACATCTGTAAAAGTCTTCTAGTTGTGATGTCAAACACCAGGCAATGAACTGAGTGCAGTCTAACATTCAAAGTCCAAGCATGGGTCTAAGTTCTGAGATCCGAGTCAGAGACCTCCATAGTTCTGAGTCGGAGATCAAGCCACATAACCAGGTTTGAGTTGGCAGAGTCGTCGAGGCTCTTGAAGTCTGAGCTGAGCAAAGCCTATTCCTTGCTTGAGTCGAGAGTTTGTGTTATGTGCTGAGAGTTAGGAGTCCAAGCCGATTCCGAGATCCAAGTTCAACTCTACGCGTTTATGTCGGGACTCGGAACATGTAGGTACATTTTTAACTCCTACGACGCGAGGGCTTCCGTCCAATGTTGCATGATGGGTCGGAGATGGTGCCAACACTCTGGTAGTACGAAGCGCCAGCAATTGTGTGATCTTCCAGCACTGTGGCCTACCCAACCATGAGAAAAAATATTGTGTATCATGTGTGCAATCAGTGTGAAGACCAAGGGAATCATTCTCGGATGTGTCCACCATGACGATTCTAGGCAAACTTTGATGATGTCCAAAGAAGGTTACAACAGTGGGGAAAGCTAAGGATGTTGACCGCCTATAGAAGAGCAAGCAAGAGCTGAAGTATTTTCTCAAGCATGTCGAGAAGGTAGAGAATTGGCATCTCAAGCACCCACAAGGCGGGGTGTCATGTGCACCCTGCACTCAGGTACACAATGACACATTGGCATGATCCTCAGTGCAGCATTTGTATAGAAGTAGAAACCTTTTTAGAATTATTTGTCGTACGTCGTGACCCCATTGTGAGCCGGGATAGTCAGGCACGAGTTACATAGGTCAGTCTTTGAGCTTTAATGGTCAATCAGTTTTGTCAGTCCTCTTAACTCACTTGGAGAAAGCATCAATTAGGAGCATGTATGTGTCAACCTTAGCATTAGATGCATGTAAAGCTCTGTAAGTGCATTCACATAGAAGGGGGACCAGCCCCAAGGCAGTCCATACTTGGGCTAAGCCTTGCAAAGGCTTCCAAGAGCTTTGCCAAGCAGTTAGCCAGCAGCCGATAGGTGTGCTATAGCCCGACCAGGATCTTTTGGGGCAGCCGACAAGGTTTTTCTTCAGCCGACCAACATTTATCAGGTCGTGGGACATGTTTGCATTAGCCAACAGCCTCTTGAGCCAGCCGACTCTACTGCTGCTGGCCCGATGAGGTATAAAAAGCCTCTCCTCATCCCACATAAATATTCAAATATTCAGCAAAGAACATTCAGGTATTAAGCGCTCAGCAATCCCGATGAGGTATAAAAAGCCTCTCCTCAATTCAAATATTCAGCAAAGAACATTCAGGTATTAAGCGCTCAGCAATCCTACTCATCTCCAGGCAACAAGGAAGATACTCTTACATCTCAGCCAGCATATGTGCAGTCCTTCAGTCATCTAGACTTGCATCAATGACCAAGTTTTCCCTCCAAAACTCATAGGTTATTTGCTTTACTAGAGGAAGAAGAAGAGTGGCAAAGAAATGAAATGAGGGGCGCTTGGGGATGAAATGAGGCCATTGCTGCTCAGCTTTGAAAAGTGCAAATTTAGCCATTTATTTCAAAGTAAAGGATGACGAGCAGTGAAAATTCAGTTGAGACACCATAAGTAAAGAGCCATAATACAAGCAATACCCACAAAATCAATGTTTTTTTTTCTTTTAACGGTTGGATTAACTTAATGAAAAGCTTGACTCCCGAGTCTCCACAAAGTTCTCCAACACTAAGAAAAAAATTATTGGATTGAGTGAACCAAAAACTAAATAGCAATCTATATAGTAAAATATTGCTATATAGTAACCAATAAATTATTGCATAGTAATGTATATAGTAAAATATTAGTACATATAGCACATTATTTCTATATAACAAATCAATGTGTAAAAAACCACTATACAATAATGATTATTAAGACAAATACAATGAAAATCTAGTTTTTTTATTTTACTAAGTGTTATTATTCTAATGATTTCTATATATACTAGAGAATATTGTACTATTATGTAGATATCTAAATACATGCATGTTAACTTTGAGAGAGAGAGAGAGAGAGAGAGAGAGAGAGAGAGAGAGAGAGAGAGAGAGAGAGAGAGAGAGAGAGAGAGAGATTTAAAGTATTTTTTAGTAATTAAAAAAATGAGTAAATAAATTTTTTTAAAGTGAAACACAAGAAAAATCCATAATGTACAAAGATGTACTTTCGTGAGTGCAAATTAAAGGATCGTGTATAGTTGGATAATTATCCCAAAAAAACAAGTACACAAAATTTTTCTTAAGTGGAACACAAGAGAAATCCATAAAGAACAAAGACGTACTTTCAAGAGTGTAAACTAAAGGATTGTGTGTAGTTAAATAATTATCCCAAAAAAGAACTAAATTTTGGCTTAAGTGAAATAGAAGAGAATCCATAAAGACTTACCTTCACGAGAGAAAATTAAAGAATAAAGCATAGTGTGATAATTATCCAAAAACTAAGTATAGAAAATTGCTTAAGTGAAACACAAGAGAAATCTATGAAGCACAAAGACGTACTTTCATGAGTGCAAATTAAAGGGTGGAGTATAGATAGATATCTATTTATTAAAAAACAAATATAGTTATATATTTATTCCTAAATAATAAGTATACAAATTTTGCTTAACCAAAACACAAGAGAAATTCGTAAGGCACAAAGATGTACTCACACGAGAGTTATGTATATGTATATATGTATATGTATATGTATATGTATATGTATGTATGTAGTAGGGTAGTTGGAGGGTCATGTGCCTTTTGGTTTCTCATGGCTTAATCCCTTCATGTAGTTCATGTGCATAAGATTTATAACCACCATTTATCTTTGTATTTGATACGTACAACCAATGAATGGAATGAATGAATCTCAATCTGTTAATGGTTGTTTTACCTTAAACATTTGGAGATTCCAATCTTAGAGTTCTAGACTTTATACCCATATGTTGATCTCTGTGCAAACTGGTGAGATTCCAATCTCCTATTAGATTTGATGGTGTTATTCTCTAGTATGATGGTGCAGCATCGTTCTTAATGGAAAATGTACTAGATGCATAGTGTGTTGGCTGCCTAATGGAAGCCAACATGCAAGCTGGGCCACCGTGTGTGTTGACCATCAATAGGGTTGACCACAAGGGTCTTGATGGATGCATCTAACGAGATCAATCACATTGCCCAGAGCTAATCAAAGCAGACTAACGATGATAGAAATACAACCGACAGACTTGTCGTGATAACGTGGGAGGTGGAATCCAAACGGGTGTTAGTAACCTTGTTGATCAGCAAAACTCCAAATGTTAAAAGTTTTTAATTTTTTTAATTAATTTAAAAATAGCATATGTGTGTGTGTGTGTGTGTGTGTGAGAGAGAGTTTTTTAAAATGTTTTATTTATTTGAATAGCCAATGTGTGTGTGTGTGTGTGTGTGTGAGAGAGAGAGAGAGAGAGAGAGCGAGAGAGAGAGAGAGAGAGAGAGAGAGAGAGAGAGAGAGAGAGAGAGAGAGAGAGAGAGAGGTAGACTTATTATGGTGTGGCTTAAGTTTTTGTGAGGTTGATGAATTTTTTTTCTAAATGTTGAAAGTATTTTGAATAGTGTATGTATGTATGCTTTTTTTTAAAGGTGAAAGAATTTTGAATAGAAAAAATGTGTGTGGGTGTAAGTGGCACGCGTGTGTGTGATTTATTTATGTTTGTGTTTATATATACATATACAGTATACATATAAAATTTATGTGTGTGTATAATTCATTCATGTGTTGATATATATATTTATGTATATATCAATATGTATTTATGTACATTTGTATGTATGTATATATACATACATATACATATATATGTATATTTACACACATATATATGTATGTTATATTTATGTAATTATTTTTATCTTTTATATGTGTGTGTGTGTGTGTGTGTAATAATTATATATATATATATATATATATATATATATATATATATATATTTCATGTATTTATATTTATCTTATATGTGTGTGTTTATATAAATATCTTATATATATTTGTGTGTGTAATAATCATATATATTTTTATGTATTTTATAAATTAAAAAATGTTTTTTTAAAATTTTGAAACTGCATGTGTGTGTGTGTGTGTGAGAGAGAGAGAGAGAGAGAGAGAGTGCGTGTGTGTAAAAGAAAGGTAGGATTTTTTATGCGTGTCTTAAGTTTTTTTGTTGGTTGCGAGGATTTTTGTGTGTTATCTTTGCATTGTGCCATATGTTTTGTATACTAGGTTTATAAGAATCCAAGGTGCACTTACACCTAGGGAGAGTGGACTGGTTAGAGAAACTCTCAAACACACATGTACACACACATGTACACACACATGTACACACACAAAGGTTAAGCACCCAAATGTATAGGTCCAAACATCCATGTACACACACAATGTATTCGCATTAGTATATTTGACACACATCGACATACTTATATATAATTGTATGTATGATTGATAGATGGAAGAGGTGACATGCATTTTTTTTTAGCACATGAGAAGCACTCTTTCCTTTGAGGAAACGGTGAATTTGGTTGGCGAGTTTGAGCGTCATTATTTCCATGTTCCAAGTTGGTATGGGCCATGGCCAGTTTATGTTGTTAATTGGAATGATGTTTTCCAAATTACTATACGATTAGATTTAGATAAATTAAATGAAAATATTGCGCTCATGATTATTCAAGAAAGGCTAGGCTTGATTGATCGTTTATGAAATAGACTATAATGTCCATGGTGATAGAGATTAAGTACGACAAGTATTCGATGAGGTTATCAAATCTGTCCCAAAGCATAAGCTCCTTTGAAAATAAATATGGTTGTGTAATTGTTTAGTAACCATTGGTGGTAGATTGTATAAGTATTTTTTATTCTTTCTTACTATCTCTAAGTATAAAAAAGATCATGATTGTTATTAATATATAGCTTGATTATGTTTCATGCAGAGACATGCCATTAAATATCTTCAAGTTGACCTATGACAATAACAAATTGTTGGATACGATCTTCTTTGAGGAGATGCCACACTTGGGCTTTTTTGGATATCATTATAGCCCAAAATGAGAAGTTCTTGGCTTTGATGAGTGGGATGATATTAATCCTGGATATATTTATATAGTCTTAGATCCTTATAGGCTAGATGACAATCTCAAGCTCCTTTTAATCAAAGAGGCATTGGGATTATTAGATGGCTTTTACATTGTGGGTAGTAGATGTAGGAGCTCCGAGGAAAAGCGCTTGATTTTTAGGGAAATATTGAAATGCATTCCATTGAAAAAGTTGGTAAAGATAATGTAATAAGACTTAAGATTATTGATGGATTGGTCCTCTCTCTCTCTCTCTCTCTCTCTCTCTCTCTCTCTCTCTCTCTCTCTCTCTCTCTCCCCTTTTGTATGTTTGATTGTCTGTCTCTTTCTCTCTCCCCTTTTGTATGTTTGATTGTCTGTCTCTTTCTCTCTCTCTCTTTCACATACTCACACACATGAAATATACCAATAGTTATTATTGTGCTTTATTTGGTGTGAAATATAGTTAGGAGAGGGTGAAAAAATAGAGAGATCATATGTTTGTTATTTTATGTGTGTTTGTATATGAATGTGTAGAAGCAAGCACAAGGACGATTGAATCAAAGTTGGTGCTTTCGAGTATCATTCTCTCTTCAACTTGAGGTTAGTTCTTTTGATGCCATCACTATCTCTCTCAATTTTTGTGTTAAAAAGGGGGAGAGAGAGAGAGAGAGAGAGAGAGAGAGAGAGAGAGAGAGAGAGAGGACTGTGTACATCAAGATACTTTTTATATCTCTTTCTATATTATTTTGTTGTTGATTATCTGATTGCAAATATTAGTGTAATATTGATATGTTAGAAACCTTTCATTTTTTGGACTTCTACCTTTGAGATTGTTCATAATATATAGAATATACAAATTGTAGTAGTCTTGGAGAATATATTCTTAATTGGTACACGTTCTTAAAAATGCAAAAAAACCTCTCATAGACAATTATATGTATCACTGTGTTCTTCTTTTTTGTTGTGGTATACATGTAGGTTACTAGGGTTAGGTATATGTTGGCATAGAAACATAGAGATAATTGTAGAGCTTTAAGATATTTATTTTGGATTTCAGCAAATAGAGCTTCAAAATGATAACAACCGCTCCAAAGATGTAGTGGTTGTGGATGATTCTTCCAATGAAGAAGTAGCTTTGTCTATGCAGCCCGATCTTATGAATGTTCGAGCTGCAAAACACCTTGCTCGGTCAAGGTCTCCATCTAGAAAAACAAGCTCTAAATGTCTACAAACTATTGCGGATACATGCGACTGCACTGAGAAAAATTTGTTTGCTTGCATGGAGTACTTGGATGCCCTTTGGGATGAGATTCGTGGAAGTGGCAGCCAAAGGGGAGATACATTAAGAGATGAGTTTACTCATCATCTCCATCGTGTCCATGACAGTAGTGGTCGCATGGAGGCAAACCAACTAGACATGCTTTCTTTCATGGAGAACATGCATGTTGAAATTGGAGAATGTCTACGTGGATGTAATGGACAATGTAAAGAACACGTAGATTCTCTAAAAGATCAAGTGTGTACATTAGGCGTTGAGGTATTGAGTGTAAAGATATCTGTTAATCGACTCAATGCAATTATGAAAAAGATGTGTCGTGTTTTAGAAGCCTGGATAGTTGCTTAGAGATTTTGTGAGAGGGATGATGTTTTTTTATCAAGGGCTAAATTGTGTTCCAACTTAGAGATTTGGCTCTTCATTTTGGCGATGTATATGAAATTTCTATTTTGTCAAATTCAATACTTCTCTCTTGTATTTTGTCTCTAGCTCTTATTTTCCATCTCTCAATATGTTTTAACTTTGCTTTCTTTATCTCTCTCTCTCTCTCTCTCTCTCTCTCTCTCTCTCTCTCTTTCTCTCTCTCTCTCTATGTCATTATCTCTCTCTTTGTCTATCTCAAGTATTATGTTTGTTTGAAGTTAAGAAAAATAGTATTCATTATTTTATGTTTGGAAAGAGATTGAAGATGGCTAGGAACTGTACATACTTGAGTTTGAACCAAGTTCGTCGGCTTTGAATTTTGGATGCAACACGCATGCTTGCCGTAAACAATCACGAGCAAGGACTTGTATTCGGAAACAAATTGTTGCTAATTTTACGGATTACTGTAACATAGCTGGAATTGAAACATTTGGAAGGGTTGGAAATGAGGAGCATAGTGAACCCCATGGCGGAATCCACTTGGATTCAAGAAACAGAACAACTCTCAATGCTACGATTCTTCAAGAACCTATCAATGAACATCACAATGCTCAGACACATAGAGATTTCGTGCGAGACCCTTTCTCCTTTGATTTAAATGAGCTACCTATGGATAAATATTTTCATTTTATAACTTTTATCGTTGGTGATGTGAAAGATATTGAATCTGAATCACTCTATAAGGCGGGTGTTTTCTTTGCATTGGAATGTCAAGCACCCAGCAACTATGGTGGTATATTTTTGTGGTGCAATAATTTGGAAGTGTGAGGCGTCAAGAAAGCTTGGAGAATATGTGGGCAAACATTGTTATGGAAGTGGGAAGGTCTCTTTACTACCATTGGAAAATCCACCTCCTGCATTGGTGGAGTTGTTATGTGGTAATGATAATGCAAGTAAGGAATACAGAAAGAATATACGCTCTTATAATAATGCCTTGGCATTTGTTTCAATGGGTGCTCACTTGGATAGTTAGTTCACTAGGGGAGGAGGAGTATTCAATTTTTGAATCCATGGTACCACCTATCATCATGTTGGTTCTGTCATGCCTGATGAAACCCAAGATACGGCTCCTCGATTTGCTCAGTTTCATGTGTATGATACTACAAAACATGAATAAGAGAATAGACTTCATGCGATGCCCTCTTTAAATCATAACATTGTTGAAAGGTTGCAAGAAATGATGTATGTACATAATCCATATGCCCATGCACTTTGTTCAATGAGAGAAATGTTACTGACAAGTCCACATGCAGATTTGAGAATGGTCATCTCACTGAAGCTCGATCAACCTCATGGCAATACTTGGTCCCCTACAAGAAGTGAGGTAGCACCTATCATGCCAGGTCAAGGAGATGATATTCATGTGTGGCATAGAGACATTCAAATAATGTCGCGCATAGGTGTTGTAAAAAAAATATCTAATTTGCATCGCTCATATATGCCTCTATTGTATGTTCTTCTATTTCCTCAAGGAGAGGATGGTTGGCATGTTGGAATTCCAGTCAATGGTAGGAATAGAGAAGGCTCAAATGAGGATACAAAGACTGTACCTCAACGATAATATTATGCTTATAGACTACTGTAGATTAGAGAAGATACAAATGCATGCCATCACAGGGTGGCCGTCTTTTGCAACAGTACATTATTGATGTATATAGTAGCATGGAAGAATCTAGATTAGTATAGATACGCAATAATTAGAAAGTATTGTGTGCTGAAGTATACGAGGGTCTTGCAAATATGGTTAATTTAAGTGACGGGGTTAATAGAGTCTCTGCAGGCATCGTTGGACGTAGGGTGGTACTGCCATCTACATATATTGGGGTGCCTAGATATATGCATCTGTACCAAGATTCAATGGCTATTGTTAGAAAGATGGGTAAACTTGACCTGTTTATCACCTTTACTTTTGCAATCCCAAGTGGGATGAAATAACCAATGCTTTATTGCCGGGTCTAGATGCCCAAGATCGACCCGACTTGACTGCACGGGTCTTTTATGATGAGAAGCATAAGGACATGATGCACTTATTGGTGAAAAAATCAATATTGAAACGGTATTGGGATTTGTTTCTGTTATTGAATTTCAGAAAAGAGGCTTGCCACATGCACATATAATATTGATATTGGAAAGTGGATGTAAACCGATCGAGATCCCTTACCGATCGAGATCCCTTACTATGATATGTTGGTATGTGCTGAACTTCCTGACAAGGTTAGGTTTCCAGAGTTGCACAACATAATTAGTCATTGCAATGTCCATGGACCATGTGGTGAACTGAATATGCGCTCTCCTTGCATGGTTAATGGGAGTTGCAAACATCGGTATCCTTGAAATTTTTGCGAGACTACTAGCGTTGATGACAATGGGTATCCAACTTACATATGCGACGAGATGATGGTAGTTTCATCAAGGTAAAAAATCATAGAGTAGATAGTTGATGGGTTGTTCCATATAACCCTTTTCTCTCTCTGAGGTACAAAGCCCATATTAACATAGAAGTATGCTCTACCATTACAGTTGTAAAATATTTGTATAAGTATGTATACAAAGGACATGATAGAGCTACTATAGAGTTGCAAGACAAAAATGGAGTTATTGAGGTTAGTCAATATTTGGATGCACGGTACGTTTTTGCTTCAAAGGCATGCTGGCGCATATATCAATATGATTTGCATGATGAAAAGCCCGATATACAAAGGTTACATGTTCATCTTCCAATGCACAATAATGTGATTTTCAATGATCAGGACGACTTGCGTGAAGCGATTAGTTGTGACATAAACCAAAGAACATCTCTCATTGAATGGTTCAAAGCCAATCAATTGTATTCGGATGCAAGTAGCTTACTGTATGTTAATTTTCCTTGCAAGTGGGTGTGGAATTTGGCTCTTCGCTCATGGACTAAAAGGAAAAGGGAAAATATGATTGGACATATGTATAATGTTAGTCCGAGTGCAGGTGAGCAATATTACTTACGGATGCTACTCACAGTGTGCAAAGGGTGCAAATCTTTTGAGGATTTGCGAACAGTGAATGGACATTTGTATCCATGTTTTAAGGCTACATGTGAAGCCAAAGGAATGCTGGAGAGTGATGAGGAGTGGTACATGTGTCTCCATATGAGGTTGCAATATTCAGAATGCTGGAGAGTGATGAGGAGTGGTACATGTGTCTCCATATGAGGCTGCAATATTCAGAATACAGGATTCCAACTGCATCAATTGTTTGTCATTATAATGGTTTTTTGTGAGCCTATATACCCTAGGCAGCTTTGGGACAAATTCTCTGTCAAACTTTCAAAAGATTTTTTCCATTCATTGTAGCACCAGAGGTTGTGTTGATGTTGGTGTTTGTCACTCTATATAACAAATCAGGCTTTGTTGCACATGCAAGATCTCTTACACTAGTATGGAAAGTGGTTAGCTGATTTTGAAGTGTTGCCTATTCCAGATAGATCAAGTGTTACCACAATCAGGGTCGTACAACTCACTCACGATTCAGAATCCCATTAGTACTCAATGCTTCTAGCACATGTGGAATTAAAGCTAATAGCCCATTAGCGGAGGTGTTGAAGCTTGCAAGGCTCAAATGTTGCATAGGTACACATATGAAGCACTAAAGAGGACATTGAAGGAGATTATGCAAAGTGATACAGTGTTTGGTGGAAAAGTTATGCTCTTTGGTGGTGACTTCAGGTAAATCTTATTGGTTGTGCCAAAGGGATCCTGCGAGGACATTGTTGATGCAACGTTATGCCGGTCACATATTAGGAGATATGTGAGTGTATTAAAGCTCACCCAAAACATGCGGGTTAGACAGAGTGCTTATAATGGTACAGAACATGAATTTGTCAAATGGACATTATAAATATGGGATGGCACTATAGGTCATGAAAACAATGATGGCAGAGTGGTAATTCCACCGCAAATGTTGATCCATGGAAACTCTCTTTTGAGTTTGGTAGAATGGGTATACAAAGATCTTCAGAGAGTTGAGGATTATGCATGCGTCTTCAAAGACGGTGCGCTATTTTTGCACCACGAAACTTAGAGGTTGATGAGATCAATGAACTAGCCTTGAGTTCGTTGCCTAGTCTTGAAAGAGAATGCCTCAGTGCAGATTCCATTGTTTCTTACAAGAATGACGTAATACTGTATCCAATTGAGTATTTGAATAGTTTGAACTTAGGTGGTGGTTACCCTCCTCACCGCTTACTTCTTAAAGATTAATGCCCCTATCATTTTTCTCCACAATTTGGACCCTCGACGGGGACTTTGTAATGGTACTAGATTGGTATGCAAGCAATTTAACTCAAAGGTGATAGAAGCAGAAATCATTATAGGTACAAACATTGGAGAGAGAGTCTTTATTCCCAAGATAACATTTATGCCTACTATGCTTCAATTGCCTTTTGACATGAGAAGGAGGCAATTTCCTGTCAGGTTAGCTTTTGGTATGTCAATAAATAAGTCCCAAGGACAAACATTGAGTGTATTGGGACTTTATTTGGCCACACAAGTATTCACACATGGACAACTATACATTGCTATGTCACGTGTTAGATCATGCGATGCAGTGAGTGTAAAGCATATTGTGGAATATGAAAGCGGCACAAGAGATTCAAATGCAAATGAAGTCTTCACAACCAATGTTGTCTACAAAGAGGTTTTGCAAATGGCATGCCGAAGAATGTAAATGTAAATGGCAGCTTCCAAATGTTAGAGACTACATTTATACATATCTTTGTACAATGAAGTAAGCATTTGAATGGAGAATGTTTCCAAAGATGTGCAAGTGCAGTCTTTGTTTGCTTTTGGATTGCTTTTATATATAGTGCTTTTATATTATTCGTTGCTTGGCTCAAGCTACTGAGCACACACACACACATACACATAGCTATACATATATATATATGTATGTGTGTGTGTGTGTGTGTGTATATATATATATATATATATATATATATATATATATATATATATATATATATATAGAGAGAGAGAGAGAGAGAGAGAGAGAGAGAGTTATATTTGATATCAGGGGTATATTGCTTAGGATGGATGTGGCAAGGAGATCATTTTCGTTCGTTTATGGTGATGGACAAGATATTTGAGGTAAATGTTCTAGATGTTTGCTATAATATAGGTATTATTGTTCTCTGAGATCTATTGGCTGAATTGTAGACCCTCCATTTTGGGAAGGACAAGCTAATTATCAAACTATTAGAGAGCACTAGTGTTTTACGGTATATATAGAAACTTCCTTTTTATGTAGCTTTTGTGTTTTGTTTAATTAATTTATATATTTATTGAAACATTCTTTTTGCAATAGGGAATATCTTTACTGTTTAAAACCCAGATTATTGTTGGGTTTGTATGGTCGAGATAGTTACGATGAGAGCTTAGGGCTAATAGGAATTTACAATCTAAGATTGCAAAAGGTTGCAAATCAACTTCATGTACGTGTAATGTTTATGGATTATGAAAAGCCTGACAAGTTAGATTTTCGATGCATTGGCACTGGACAATACATAATTTTTTGATTTGTTGTTTACAAACCTTTTCAAATGCCGTTTGCCTCAAATATTGATCCACCAAATGAGTTCTATAAGCTTTTATCCTTATCTTGCTTTTTTCCAACGAGAAATACACTTCAATGCTAATGTTTTTTCTGGCATACATTTTGCTAGATGGAGGCGCGAGGTATAGGCTACCACTATCTTGAGGTAGACGTGTAGGATTTGCAATTCGAAGTGTCCACAATAGATCCAAGAGGCTGGGTTCCTAATGCTCGAAATACCATTGGATCATTGAGAACTTCTTTTCCCTTGCCCAATTCTTGCTTTAAGCTAGTGAACCCTTCCTTAATCTCAACAAACCCATCATGCAAAGTGTCACTAACTCTTTGGAATTGTTGATTCATGGCTACAAATCTTTGATCCAAATAGTTAAAGAACTTTTCCTCACTTGCATCATCTTGAGATTTTTGGCCTAAGCTCTCCATAAGCTTTAGCAATTTGCTCATAGTACTTTGTTGATTAAGATACATCTTCTCCATCAATTACACAATCCCTAGATTCTCAATGGAACCTTGTAGAATGTGTGACCCCTTTGATGCAAGTCAACATTACTTTGCACATGCTTTTAAGCATCTTGCCTTGTTTCTAGAACACCACCCTCATGCTCAACTACGTCCTTGAACGTAGCCTTGGTCTTTGACTTAGATGCCATTGAAAAATGACCAAATTCAAGTTGGATATGTTCCCAAACTCTGATTTACAAGATCTTTAGCTTTATAGATAGGCACTATGATTGTTTGACCAAGTCAACGGTGCAAAAATCAAGAGCCCTTTGTTTATTGGGGAGCTAATGGTGTGTGCAATGTCCCAACATGCTCAAATCTCCCACTTCATTCTCTGTTTTTGATTGGGCACCCCTTTTGTCTTATGGATAAACTTACCAATTAGAGAAGTAAATGGAGTCTAAACGTAGCCCTTGGAGACTAGAATGAAACTATGCAAACACCTTGAAAGCAGTCCTAACCCTCTCAGACTAAATTAGGGTTTAGAGCAAAAATCATTAAGATTCTCTCCAATTGCTATCCGCACTTCACCTTTGCATTGGTAATGTCTCGAACCCATTTAAAGGAATGAACCTCATCAATTTGTAACTTGTTATCCAAATGTAACCTCAAGTGTCTTGTATAAGTGCTTCTTGCAAAAATTTTGATAGCACCTCATTTGTTTTTGCAACCAAATCTTAATGTAAACTCGATTGAAAATCAATTACAACACTATATTACATTCTTGCTTGGAAATCTTTGCCCAACAAAATGCATCCTTTATAAGCACTTGGAAGTGGATGTAGAGCGTTGAAGCTTGTCGATCCAACAACCAAGCTCTTACCACCCTTGTACCTAGGTCAAAACTAGGCGCAAGTTGGGACCATGTGTTCACCACCGGTATCTAATCCTTCCGCTTTTCCAACACACTCACGGCAAGGTGGATTCAAGACATACTCCCCTCGGCCTCTCCTTGTCGAGGTGCCCTCACACCACTTGTTTAATAAGAATTGAAATGTGAATATAAGTGTATGTGATTTGTATAGCATGAACTTGAAAGTGTATATGAATTCACTTAAGAATTGGCACTTATAGTTGCATGCCTCAACCATTCGTAACAAGAGTTTAATTCTAGTAAAGAGGCTCACAAGGTTTCACTCCAAGTGGTTAGTATTCAAGGAAAACAACCATAGGCTATGTCCTCATTACATAATAGTCTTCAAGGACACCACCTAATGCATTCAATCTCTTCCATTCCATTGATTGGAGCATATAATCCCATCAAATGGCATGAATCTTGAGTAGATTCAATGGAATGGTCTCATGAAATCATGTAGATGCAAGTGTAATCATCCATAAACTTCATATGCATGTGCAAGGCACCTAAGGTTATAACAAAGCCCTTAATCAATCAAGAAACACCATTGAAGCATCAATGAGGTGAATCTCCAAAGTGTATTCAACCTTGCCCTTGTGATGAAATATCAAACTAATGGTGAAGGAGATAACCAATATCTTGCTTTCTTGATGCAAAAGCATGGAAAAGATACATGAAAATCATCCCCATGGATTCCAAGCACTCACCATTAGGATCAAAACACCATGGAAATGAGGGAAAAGTGAATATCTTGAAGGGCTATCCAACATTGCAATGCCTCATACTCTTGATGTAGCTACGAAAGCTTCAAATGGTGGCAATGGAAGCTTTCAAGGTTGGAGATTAAGACAAATCGTTCTATCATTGCAAGACATTACTCACTTCTTGTTGTAGCATTGGAGGCTTCAATTAGTATGTGGAGAAGCTTCAATGGTGGTCATTCACATTACTCACTTCTTGTTGTAGCATTGGAGGCTTCAATTAGGATGTGGAGAAGCTTCAACGTAGCCAGGTTGCCTGTATGTGCGAGAAAACACAGCAAAAGAACGCCATTGATCCACGATGCCTAATGTCTAGCTTTTAAGCTTGCCTAAGCTTAGGTGAAGCTTAAGCTAGCTTAAGCTTGGCTTCCAAGCTTCAAAACACCAAGAAAAAGGTGGATTTGCATGCAGCCATAGTAGTCCCACGAGCAGAAAAGGGTGACGATTTGTAGCAAGGAAGAGCTCAAATCAAAGCTTGTAACATGGCCAATCTTCCAAACTAAACGATGGCTGAGATTTCCCACACAAATAAAGCTCCAAAGCCATCCAAATCAAGCACACAAAGGGAAAAACATGGTAAAATATTTTAGATTAAGAAAGTTAATCATGATTAACAAAAGTTTCCCCAAATTTGATCCAAACTTTTCAAAATTTGGAGCACCTACCCCAGATTTTGATCCACTATGATCCATATCCCCTAAAAGGTTAGAACAAACCAAAAATCAAATATATTTTCATCATCCCACAATCATCATGCCCATTTCTTGATCAAGAAATCAAGAAAGTCCAAGAAAATCAAGAAAATATAAAAATGTAAAAAAATAAAAAAAATAGATCAAAGACATGGACTCTGATACCAATGAAAGAAAGTGGCAACTAGATTAACCTAGATTTAGCCTAATTAGCCTTGGACTAGCCTAGATTAAGATGATTAGCCTAGGTTTAGAGCAAGAAGAGAAAGTAAGAGACTTATATAATCTTGATTATTAAAAGGTTCCAAAAATATGGTGTATGTGACCTGTATACATGACCCCCCTTTCACACTATCATAAGTGTTGTCCATGGGCATGGTCAATTGGCCTTGGGCCCATTATTCATATGAGACTATTACACTCTATTACAATTAGTATTAGAACCATGGATTCTCTTCATTGCATTGGTATCAAAGCTATGGATTCTCTTCATTGTATTGGTATCAACGCCATGGATTTTCTCCATTACAAAATACAAAATTCCAAGAATTAACTGCTCATAGCACTTACATGCTAGTGGTCAACTTTTTGATGAAACTTCACCATGTGACTAGGCACTACTGGTGGGCCTATCCCTGCCCATCTGTGGAGTGTGTAACAAGGAAGAACATCGACTAACCAATGTCCTTAGAGTAAGTATTATTTACTTGGAGTCTAATGCTAATATTTCATCTTTAATGTAAATGTGTACCTATATTGGTAGCTGGGTTTTTCTTGGTCTTAGAGGACTTTGTGAGGAATCAAGCTTTTGGTTTAGTCAATCCAATGGTTTCTTTGTTTTTTTTGAAATAAATATGAGATCCTTGATTCTGTTGGTATTACTTTTCCCATGGATCTGTTACGATAATTAATTTATTATTGGGTAAACCAATAAGTAAAAAAAATATCTTGGGTGACCCAAGTGCGATTAGTTTGGCTGTGAGTGAATCCAACCAATTGTGACATGTGTGATGCATGTAAGAAATGTGTGAGTTTGATTATGAGTGAATCTAATCAACTCTTTTGAATTAATTCTTAATGAGGGTGACCCTAGTTGGTTATGAGTGAATCCAACCAATTGACACGTGTGAAACATGTGGTGTACTCTGTGAATACGTGTAACGCGTATGAAAACATTATGAGTGAATCCAATGTAGAAGATTGATTGTGAGTGAGTACAATAAACTCTAAGACACGTGTGAATTTGATTGTGAGTGAATCAGATCAACTCTAAGACACTTGTGATGCATGTGAGGATATGTGGGAGGGAATCCACTTAAATACATAATGACATTGTGAGTGAATCCAATGTGGGAATAATTAACATGTTCGATCACTCGTGTGTGCTGATAGTTACAACCGAGGACGGTTGTCTTCTCAAACTAGAGGACTATCATGAGAGTGAGGTTTTTTACAATATTTTATCATGGGAGTGAATCCAAATAATTATGTGTGAAGCATGGTAGTGAATGATTTCCATTTGTTAGAATTATTTTTGTGAGTGATTCCAAAGTAATTGTGATCTAACATTGTGGAATATGTTGAGTATAGATCATGAGTTCAAGACAACCAAGGTGAACATTGGACGAGATTATCTAACCAAGCACATGTGTGCTAAATATTTAATTTTGTATGGTTTGGCCCATTGTACATATGTTAAGCAAGGTTTATTTTTGATGAGATCCTTTAAAAGCATTGGACTAAGGTTCAATTTTGTAAAAAGCCCAATTTTGGAAAAAGCTATGCTATTTATGGCTCTAAGGACTAAATTTATTAATATGATTTACATACCGCGTGTGGGAGTGGAGACACACACATCGGGGGGGAGATTGCACCCAATCTTATGTTCTTTAATTTTTATGTTTTTGTTTTATGCTATGATGATGATGGTTAATTTCTTCTATTATTCAATTTGTGAAAGATTCTAATCTCCATTTACCATGGTCCTGAACAGTGGTATCAGAGCACGGCAAGTTCAAGTATTGAATTTGGATCATGGAGTGTTGAAGAAAAATCAAGAAATTGATTTTTACTCAAAGGTTATTGGCTTGGAGCAAATTTGAAGACTTTTCAACAAATTCAAAATACTTGCACGAGAAGAGTAGAATCT
The DNA here is from genome assembly GCF_041138505.1 of Cibotium barometz. NCBI lineage: Eukaryota > Viridiplantae > Streptophyta > Polypodiopsida > Cyatheales > Cibotiaceae > Cibotium > Cibotium barometz. The sequence continues at coordinate 27,054,503 of NC_141086.1, forward strand.
GCAACAAGGGTACAAAGGCTTTGGACAAGGACATAATTCATTCAAAAATCCAAGAGATAAAGACGAGAAGGTGTGGAAGACCTTTAGGCAAAAGAAGGTATTATTATGTGAATTTTGTGGACCATTAGATCAACATTTAGATCAAGGGCTAGGAAGAAAGCCACCCTTTTGAAGAAAACCATCCATGGATTCCCAAAACCACCTTCCTCAATTCAAATTCTCTCCATAATCTATCCTTATGGATGAAATCAGCTCTCTGAGGAGATTATGGGTCTTAGCTCAAAATTGCTAACCTTGCTTCATGGTCAATTTGCATTTAAATTTTTTAAATTTAAATTTGCTTCATGGTCAGGAGGGCTTTTAAATTTTTTCTCTTGTTCTCTTCTTCAAAAATATCAGTGCACTGGTGGGTTAATTTTTAAAGAGCCAAGAAATTTTTTTAAATATATATTTTTTCCAATTAATTTTTTTCCTTCCCACCCTCTTTCTCCAATTCGGTCTGCGAGAGCGCTTTTTAATTCTCTCCTCTTCCTCTCCACGACGGTGACACAACGACGATCCCTTTTTGTTTCTCTTATACGCGTGGCTATAACGCTGAGCGCGCTGGCGGATTGCAAGCGACATCGTTCATGGCTTAAAGTTTTTTTTTTCAAAGCTTTAACAAGATTTTAGATAAGCTTAATATAACATAAGCTTTATATATATATATATATATATATATGTATATATATGTCTATATATGTATATATATGTATATGTATATATATATATATATATGTATATATATGTATATGTATATATATGTATATGTATATATATGTATATGTATATATATGTATATGTATATATATGTATATGTATATATATGTATATGTATATATATATATATATATATATATATATATATATATATATATATGTATATATATATATATAAGAAACTGGATATTGCACCCTTTTAGTGGAGAAGATTTCTTTAAACCTTATCTTTTGTAAGCTTTATAGCTTAAAACTTCCATAAGCTTATCTTTTAGCTATGACTTACCTTTCATAAGCTTTTCTTTTTATTTATTTATTCATTTATTTATTCAAAAAAAAGAAGAATCTTATATTCATACAATCCTAAATCCCTTTTTCCTTCACAAATCAAAGAAGAAAGAAAGGTAGTTTTTTAAAAGCAAAAGCAAGTGGACAAGGGAATCTCTTCTTCAACAAATTTTCTAGTTGAAAGATTTCTTCAACGACTTATTATTTGGGTTTATTGCCGACATCAACGCGTTATTGGATTATTATTTTTATTCTTCGTGGGCAACATCGATAACAAGCACTTCAACAACCCTTCTTTCGAAATACATGGGAGTCAGATAAGTTTGCTACCTTTTCTATTTTATTTCTACATTTCCATAATATTTTACTTGTTTCTTTTGCAATGGCAATCTATCCACAACCACCTACTATCCAAGATCAAGTAAATGCACTTCAAGCTCAGTTGTTGAGCGAGAAGAGGCAAAGAGAAGATTTCAAGCAAAAATTTACTCGTCGTTAAGAAGCGAAGGCGTGCATATTCAGAATCAGATTCTTTGGATTCTGAGGAGGACCCTATTCAAAAGACTGTGTGAGCTACTCTTAAAGCTCAAGAGTCTCGAGAGGGACACAAGATCAGCAAAAAGGCTTTTACTTTTTAGGATTATGATGGCAAAAATGATGCACACGTCATACTCACATGGTTGAGCCAGCTTGATGTGATTATTTTTCTAGAGAAAAATTTTCTGAGAAGGATAAGGTTAAATGTGCTACTAATCATTTGGTAGAGGTAGTGCAACTCTTTGGTGGAATGTTATTAGACAAGGAAAACGTAAACCAAAGTCATGGAAAGAATTCCAAAAGCTGATCAAAAAGTATTTCTTATCTCCGTTGTATAAGGGTAAAGCCAGACAACAATGGGATATTTTTAGATAGCTCAAAAAGAAGAACATATCAGCGTATGTTGATAGATTTTGGCAAACTTTATTGCAACTTCAAGCTAAAGAGAAAGTGCGTGAAAAAGAGCAAAGGAGAAAGTTCATGGTAGGTCTCAAGCCAGTTATTAGAGCAGAAGTGAACATGTTTCATCCTTGTTCTCTTAGCAATGCAATCTCTCTAGCAACAAACTACATGAAAAAAAATGGATTTTCGAGGGATACTACAGTGATAGATTCTCATATTCCTCAGTTTTCTTGATCTACACATTTTGAGAAGTTTTAGCACAAAGATAAAGTAGAGAAGCACAATGGTCCACAAGTGAATGAGAAGAAAATTGAAGCTACATATTAGACCATTCACTACCAGGACTTGAGTGAACTAACAATGATGCACATATGTTTTTCGTGAGACTGATCACCGAAGAATGTATGTAACTTATTGTTATTTCACATTCAACCTTTAAACTTAATACACTTTCTTCAAATTATTCTCTTTTCTATTTCAAATAAGGTTAACTAGGTGTCTGCGAGAGAGATACTTGTGTTAGAGTCTATGAAAGATACTCGTATTGGTGTTTGTGAAAGATAGTCTTTTGATGTTTGTAGTACAGATAATCTAAGTGATATTTATCTGTGTCACGATCTAGTATTGAGAGAGATTCTATCTATGACAGATATTATATTCTAACTCTCTTCACTTGCTAATTAAATATACAACTGAGGTTAGTTGTAACCCAAATAAGAGATAATGTTACGGTAATTAATTTATTATTAGGTAAACCAATAAGTAAAAAGAATATCTTGGGTGATCCATGTGTGATTAATTTGGTTATGAGTGAATCTAACCAACTGTGACATGTGTTATGCATGTAAGAAATGTGTTATGCATGTAAGAAATGTGTAAGTTTGATTATGAGTGAATCCAATCAACTCTTTTAAATTAATTCTTAATGAGAGGATAACCCTAGTTGGTTGTGAGTGAATCTAACTGGTCGTGACACACGTGTGGTGTACTCTGTGAATACATGTGACGCATATAAAAACATTGTGAGTAAATCCAATGTAGGAGTTTGATTGTGAGTAAGTACAACCAACTCTACATAATGACATTGTGAGTGAATCCACCAATGTGGGAATGATAATGTGTTCGATCACTCGTGTGTGCTGATAGTTACAATCGAGGACGGTTGTCTTCTCAAACAGAAGGACTATCATGGGAGTGAGATTTTCAGAATATTTTATCATGGGAGTGAATCCAAATAATTATGTTCACTTGCTAATTAAATATGCAACTGAGGTCAATTGTTGCAACCCAAACAAGAGACAATGTTACAGTAATTAATTTATTATTGGGTGAACCAATAAGTAAAAAGAATTTATTGGGTGACCCAAGTGTGATTAATTTGGTTGTGAGGTGAATCTAACCAACGATGACATGTGTTATGCATGTAAGAAATGTGAGTTTGATTGTGAGTGAATCCAATCAACTCTTTTGAATTAATTCTTAATAAGGGTGACCCTAGTAGTTGTGAGTGAATCCAACTAGTCGTCGTGACATGTGTAAGACGTGTGGTGTACTTTGTGAATACGTGTGACGCGTATGGAAACATTGTGAGTGAATCCAATGTAGGAGTTTGATTATGAGTGAGTATGATCAACTCTAAGACATGTGTGATTCGTGTAAAGGTTCTGTGAATTTGATTGTGAGTGAATCCGATCAACTCTAAGACACGTGTGATGCATATGAGAATATGTGGGAGTGAATCCACTAAAATACTTAATGACATTGTGAGTGAATCCAATGTGAGAACGATTAATGTGTTCGATCACTTGTGTGTGTTGATAGTTACAATCGAGGACGGTTGTCTTCTCAAATGGGAGGACTATCACGGGAGTGAGATTTTTCAGAATATTTTATCATGGGAGTGAATCCAAATAATTATGTGTAATGCATGGTTCATGTGTGAAGCATGGTAGTGAATGATTTCCATTTGTTAGAATTATTTTTATGAGTGATTCCAAAGTGATAGTGATCTAACATTGTGGACTATGTTGAGTATAGTGAGTTCGGGGAGACAGCCAAGATGGACATTGGACAAGATTATCTAACCAAGCACATGTGTGCTAAATATTTAATTTTGTATAGTTTGGCCCATTGTACATATGTTGGGCAAGGTTTATTTTTTATGAGATTCTTTAAAAGCATTGAACTAAGGTTCAATTTTATAAAAAGCCCAATTTTGAAGAAAGCTATGCTCTTTATGGCTCCAAGGGCTAAATTTATTAATATGATTTAAATACCGTGTGGGAGTGGAGCCACGCACGTCGGGGGAGAGATTGCACCCAATCTTGCGTTCTTTGATTTTTATGTTTTTTTATATGCTATGATGATGATGGTTTATTTCTTCTATTATCAATTTGTGAAAGATTCTAATCTCCATGTACGATGGTCTTGTAACAGGATCTTTAATGATGAGTGTGCACTTCTGATGGAACGTAAGTACTATATGAGAAAGTATAGTTTTGTTGACATTTTCCAGGTTACTAATGGGTTAGAGATTCCCCTCACATAACCCATTTCAAGCTTCTATTTATATGGGTGGAAAATGAAAAGGTAGTATTGTCCAAAGAAAAGACAAGAAAAGCTAAAAAGAAAAATTGATCGAAGGTGCCGCTAAATTTTGCTGCCCATCCTTTAGTTTGAAATAATTGACTAAATTTGAGGTAAAATGCTCATTGTAGATTTTTTTTACATTTTAATATAACTTTTCCAATGTTTCAATGCTGACCTTCTCTCTAGCTTCTCTACCAAGCACCCTTCATTCAATGGCCTATTTTCATCTCCAAGCGCCCTTCATTCAATGAAACACAAGAGAAATTCAGAAGGCACAAAGATGTACTCTCATGAGAGTTATGTATATGTATGTATGTATATATGTATATAGGTATATGCATATGTATGTATATATGTATATGTATGTATGTAGTAGGGTAGTTGGAGGGTCATGTGCCTTTTGGGTTCTCAGGGCTCGATCCCCTCATCTAGTTCACATGCATAGGAGTTATAACCACTATCTATCTTTTTATTCGATATGTACAACCAATGAATGGAATGAATGAATCTCTCTCTGTCTCTCAATCTGCTAATGGCAGTTTTGCCTTAAACATTTGGCAATCATGATCTTAGAGTTCTAAACTCTCTTACCCATATGCTGATCTCTATGCAAACTGGTGAAGGTTCCAATCTTCTATCACATTTGATGGCGTTATTCTTTAGTATGATGGTGCATCATTGTTCTTAATGGAAAATGTACTAGATGCATAGTGTGTTGGCCACTTGATGAAAGCCAACACGCAAGGTGGGCCACCATGTGTGCCAACCATCAGCAGGGTTGACCACAAGGGTCTTGATGGACACATCCAACAAGATCAGTTATGTTGCCAAGAGCTAATCAAAGCGGACCAACAATGATAGAAATACAACCAATAGACACTTGTCATGATGGAGAGGGAGGTGGAATCCAAACGGGTGTTAGCAACCCTGTGGATCACTGAAACTCTGTCTAGGACCAGGCAAAGTCAATATTCAAGAACCCATCTTCTTGGAGATGGGTAGTCACAATCGTACCGAAACTCCATCTGCGCCTAGGCAAAGTCCGCGCTCGAGAATCCCTCTTCTTGGAGAAAGGTAGTCACAACCAAACCAGTGGTCAAAGGATCCGCTATCTAATTGTCCATTCTCGGGTGCCTCTGCCAAGTGGAATCCTCTTATCTAATATTCTCTTATCTAAGGAGTTAATATTTCAATAGCATGATATCAAGCAATCAGGCTGGCAGATGATCCGGCCATGGACATAGAAACATCCGAAGGCAATTGCAATCTAGTGGTGGTGGTTCTTCTGGCATCCGAAAACTGATCGATACATATGGAAAAGTCTTCTAGTTGTGATGTCAAACACCAAGCAACGAACTGAGCGTAGTCCAACATTCAAAGTCCGAGCGTGGGTCTAAGTTCTGAGATCCGAGTCAGAGACCTCCATAGTTCTGAGTCGGAGATCAAGCCACATAGCTAGGTCCAAGTTGGCGAAGTCGTCGAGGCTCTTGAAGTCCGAGCTGAGCAAAGCCTATTCCTTGTTTGAGTCAGGAATTTGCGTTATGTGGTGCGGAGAGTCAGGAGTCCATGCCAATTCTGAGATCCAAGTCCAACTCTATGCGTTTATGTCGGGACTCGAAACATGTAGGTACATTTTTGACTCCTACGACACGGGAGGGCTTCCGTCCAATGTTGCATGATGGGTCGAAGATAGTGCCAACACTATGGCAGTACGAAGCGCCAGCGATTGTGTGATCTTCCAGCATTGTGGCCTACCCATCCATGCGAAAAAATATTGTGTATCATGTGTGCAATCTCAGTGTGAAGACCAAGGGAATCATTCTCGGATGTGTCCACCACGACGATTCTAGGCAAACTTTGATGATGTCCAAAGAAGGTTACAATAGTGGGGAAAGCTAGGGGTGTTGATCGGCTATAGAAGTGCAAGTAAGAGCTGAAGTATTTTGTCAAGCATGTCGAGCAGGTAGAGAACTAGAATCTCAAGCACTCACAAGGCGGGATGTCATGTGCACCTTGCACTCGGGTACACAGGACATGATCATCAGTGCAGCATCTGTACAGAAGTAGAAATCTTTTTAGGATTATTTATCATACGTCCTGACCCCATTGTGAGCCCTCAATCCAGGGACAACCAAGCACGAGTTACGTAGGTCAGTCTCTGAGCTTAGTGGTCAATCAGTTATGTCAGTCCTCTTAGCCCACTTGGAGAAAGCATCATTCAGGAGCATGTATGTGTCAACCTTAGCATTAGATGCATGTAAAGCACTGTAAGTGCATTCACATAGAAGGGGGGCCAGCCCCAAAGGCAGCCCATACTTGGGCTAAGCCTTGCAAAGGCTTCCAAGAGCTTTGCCAAGCAGTTGGCCAATAGCCGACAGGTGTGCTACAACCCGCCAACTAGGATCTTCTGGGGCAGTTGTGACAGGGTTTTGCTTCAGCCGACTAGCATTTATGAGGTCGGGGGACATGTTTACATGAGTCGACATCTCTTCAGCCAGTCGACTCTGCTGACCTGATGAGGTAAAAAAACCCTCTCCTCAGCCCACGTAAACTCAATTCAAATATTCAGTAAAGAACATTCAGGTATTCAGTGCTCAGCAATCCTCCTCATCTCTAGGCAACAAGGAAGATACTCTTACATCTCAGCCAGCATATGTGCAGTTCTTCAGTCATCTTGACTTGCATTAATGACCAAGGAGAGTCTTCGACAGAGCCTCGGATAGCTAGATACTTTGCCGATGTCTGGGCCTCCTCATCCTTGCGTTGGGCATTCATATCATTTGTACTCAGTGGGTATTTGGACCCAATACTGTGTCCTCTTCTACATTCTCTTCTCTCTCCCTGCTCTTTAAAGTTAATGCTATAGATTCTCACCACATAAAGGTATAAAGAAGGCCTTGTTGTGTGTTATCACGATCAACCTCAGTGCATGTAACATGGGCATTTATTGCAGGACATTTGGTGGGCAGCATTTGCAGTGTGACAGCTCTTATCTGATGTGAAGCATGATGTAGGAGAATAAATGAACCCGGAGGGCATCACTAGATGTAGGAGAATTACCATGATGCAACTTCAACTGCTTTGGCCCCTTCCTCGCACAACACGAAACACTGGGGCTCAGACATCCTGGATAGGGTCCCTGGAAAGAGGCCACACGAATGTAAGATCCCGATTTGGACCTTTGAACTCAAGGATCCGACCTTCCCACTCCTCCTATCACACTCACAACTCAGATCTGACATGGGTGGTGTAGGGAGTCCAGAGATCACCCATAACACTCAGATCCACAGGCAAAATGAGAAGCATCCGATCTTGTCTCACCACGACAATTTGTGATGAAGCCGCTCTGGAGCCCACCATATCCAATTTTGCCTAGCGATGTGTTAGACATGTATGTATGCATAGGTATAAACTTAAAAAGGTTTCACAGCCATGGCGGTGGACCTTCACTAATACATAACATTTACTGTGTTAAACTTGCCTATATATATATGGCTCACATGACACCAAATCTCTTTCTCTCTCTCCCAGATGATGTTATTAGTCTCCACAAGATCACCAAATCTACACTAAAGAAAGCATGGAAGGGTTGGTGGTACAAGAAAAGGGCCAATTTTTTTTCCACCTTTTTGGTACTTTGGGGGGGGGGAATTTGAGGGTAAAAGGTTTGTATTTAGGAACTATTTTTAAGATCTTTGAGAATCTTTTGTGCAGTACCACCCCGTGAGAGTAGTGGTGTCATTAGTGGTGGTAGTGGTTTCAATTTTTTATGGTTTCAATTTTTTATTGTTTTTGCTCATTTCTGTTTGAACTAAGCAGGCGTCGTCTGGTCGCACCATCTCTCTCTCTCTCTCTCTCTCTCTCTCTCTCTCTCTCTCTCTCTCTCTCTCTCTCTCTCTCTCTCTCTCTCTCTCTCTCTCTCCCCCGCATTCGATTGTAGCAGAGCTGCTCTGCTCTAGAGCAGTCGTCTAGCCATGAGGACCCCAAAGGCCAAGGGAGCTGCTGCCAGCAGAGCGTCACCTTCAACATGCAAACCGAAAGCGAAGGCAAAGGAGGGCATGGTGCCTCCTGGCAGCAGGCAGCAACAAGAAGGGTGCTTCCACCACACCCCCCCAACAAACAAAGCCGGAGCACATAGCCAGTCCCAACACAAGGGCAAGTGCAAAACAGTGCAAGGTCGACTCCGAACGGACCTCACTCCTCTTCGACAACGATGAATCAAAATCTACCAGCAAGTCAAGACGTGGTACGCTATTCATTGGCATATGCATGTGCTAAGTAAATGGTGCATGTTTAATCCCTGCACTGACGTTTGAAGTTAAATGAACAGTACTATATTTGGGAGCGTCACCTACAACATGCAAACCGAAAGCGAAGGCAAAGGAGGGCATGGTGCCTCCTGGCAGCAGCAACAAGAAGGGTGCTTCCACCACACCCCCCCAACAAACAAAGCCGGAGCACATAGCCAGTCCCAACACAAGGGCAAGTGCAAAACAGTGCAAGGTCGACTCCGAACGGACCTCACTCCTCTTCGACGACGACGAATCAAAATCTACCAGAAAGTCAAGACGTGGTACGCTATTCATTGGCATATGCATGTGCTAAGTAAATGGTGCATGTTCACTCCCTGCACTGACATTTGAAGTTAAATGAACAGTACTATATTTGGTACTTTGCAGTAGCAAATTTGGTACTCTTTGAGTACCACAAATGGTTCTGTAGGGCATCACCTCACATTAGACATAATGTCGGGCACCACATTTAATCTATAGGAGTCAGCAATTCTCTGATTTGTTTTGAACACATTTTAGGTAAGAACAAAATGGAGGAGTACCCTCAACAAACCAGGTTCTGTTACACAGCACGGGACCTGCATGAAGAGTACGGTCTCAGTCTTGAGGGAAAACTCTTCAAGGACTTGACTGATGAGGACATGCCACCCGACCAATGGTTAACTGTATTCAAGTTCAAGTACCAAAAGAACAGCAAGATCTATTTAAACCATTTGCAACCACAACTGGTGGAAGACTGCAGACTTCTATTCTCCAAAGTTTATCAGGGGCCCCCTTCATGTGGTGAATTGACCAACAAATTTGCTACGTGCTACGCTTTTGAGAAATGCCATGCAGCGAAAAAAGACCCAGCAGGGCATAAAGTAGCATGGGCCCGGTTTGGGGAAGGAGTGTTGCAGATGATATCATCTAGGAGTGGCGGGCTTGAGCGTAAAATTGAGGCATGGAGGAGGCAAAATGCTTCCTCTCCTGGCAGTGTCCTGCATTCAGATAAGAAGGCCCGGATGACTCAAAGTGGTAGTAATATCTGCACAGAACCAGATAATGCTTGCAGAGGGGTAATTGCTGACTACCTACCTGATTTAGAGGCATTGCTGCAAAGACTGGCAGACCCAGTGTCACATCCAGGATGGTCAAACCTCAGAAGCCTGAAGGCCTCTATTCAAGCAAACAAGGACCAACTATACTGGTATATGAAGGTAGAAAGGACGTGGCGAAGAGTTTGATGGAAGACATCGATACCCTGGAAGCACGCATTGTTCAGCTTCAGCAACAAATCCCTGTTCCCGGATGAAGAGATCAGAGAGGTGGAGGCTGAGCTGGGAGCAAGTCGGCGCTTGTTGCGACGACACGGGGTTTTCGAAAATATCCAAAAGCTCCAAGCGGAGGTTGAACAGCAGGAGGTATTGTATTTCTGGCCTATTGCATTGTGTTTGACTGTTGATAGTGTTTAATTTGCACATGGTTTGGCAATTTGGCATGTTTCACTTCTTGATTGGTTTATCTGCTGACATTTTTGGTGGTTTTGGAACTTCTTGAACTGTTTTGGTACTTTCTTTACTTGTTTTGGTATTTTTTATAACACTTGGTGTTGTGCTACTGCCTTTCTTGGTACTTAATGGTGCTTCTTTATTTCATTTGGTACTCTATTGAACTATTTTTGTGCGGTTTTGGTACTTTCAGGTTACTGAGTTTAGTCTAATAGGGCACCTTTGGTTGTCTTGGATAATTGGTTACACCCATGACTGGTACTTTTGGTGCTTTGCTGTTCATTTGAAACTCTTCTGACCTATTATGATACTGCTATGGGACTTTGTAGCTACAAGTTTTAGAGTCTTTAAGGTATTGCAGTTACATCTTGGGTTCAATGTTGGCACTAACTTTGGTACTTTTTGTGCTTCTTTGCTTCATGTGGTAATCTTTTGAAGTGTTTTGGTACTGAAGTTGAGCTTTTATTTGGTCTTATATGGTAGTGCTAAATATGTCTTGGGTGCTATCTAGGTATTATCTTTGGTATTTTTTGTTTTCTTTGATTCGTTTGGTACTTTTTGTGCTATTTTGGTACTAGTTTGGAATTTCACTGTGACAAGTTTTTGGGTCTTTTGGGTATTTTGGGAGTCTTGTGTGTTTTTGGTACTTAATTGTACCAAATTATTGCTGTTTACAACTGTTTTGGCATAATTTACATGTTTTGGTACTGTTTAGTTACCTTTTGGTACTTTTTTGAGACTGATTTGTTAACCTTTTGGTACTGTTTTAGTTTGTCATTGGTTTGTATTGGTACTATTTTGTTACGTATTTTGGTACTATTTTGCTACTTTTTGGTTTTGTTTTGGTACTGTTTTGTTTCCTATTTGGTGCTATTTTGCTACTGTTTGCTACTATTTTGGTACTGATTTGCTACCTTTTTAGCACTGTCTGTAACCTATTTGGTACTATTTTAGTAGTATTTGGTACTATTCTGCTACTATTTGATATTATTTTGGTACTGCTTTGCTACATTTTTGGTATTGTTTTGGTAGTTTTTGGTACTTCATGTACCAATTTTGTGTTGTTTAAAACTATTTTGGTACAATCCAACCTTTTTTAGTACTGTTCTGGTAGTTTTTGGTACTTCATGTACCAATTTAGTGTTGTTTAAAACTATTTTGGTACAATCCGACCCTTTTTAGTACTGTTTTTATTCTGCTTGGGTTTGGCTTGGGAGTTGTTGAAACTTCATTGTACCCATTTAGTGCTGTTTAGAACTGTTATGGTACAATTTACCTGTTTTGGTACCTATTTTGGTTCAGTTTTTGTACTGCTTGTGTACTTCCTTGCTAATTGTTTGTTTTGGTGGATAAGTAGATAGAGTATGTCTGTTTTGCAGATGGAGTATGTGAAGCTCCACAATGAATGCTTGGAGACCCAAGACCATCAAGAATTTGTACATAAGTTGTGTGCTGATGTGAAGAGGGGGATGAAATATACATTGACTCCAAGGCCTCATGTTGTGGACCCTGCCAACACAATTCATGTGTTTGGTACTTGTGTTGCCTGTGGGGAGGCTTTGGAGGCTTCTTACGTGGTTGGTACCTTCATGCTTCCCTGCAGGCATCAGTACCATCCATTGTGTTTTGCAGCTGTGTTGAGAACAAGAGATATGTGCGTGAAGGCACGTTGCAACACCGCAATCCCTTCGGAGGCAAAGGCCTGGGTGTCAGGGAGGTCATTATTGAAGAGTAAGTGGGGTGTTTGTGTTGGACATTGTATGTTTATATTGTTTGAACTGATGATCTAATCTTGTCTTTCATCTTTGTGCATATGTAGGTAGAGAATCTTTCGGTGCGGACACCCATGACACCACCCCAAAGGATAGGAAGGATCTTCCTGGTCACAGTAAGTCAGATGCCACTTACATGTTTAAAGAATATCCTGACAAGTCAGTGCAGAAAATACTGCAAGACCTTGATGCCAACACAAGGGAAGGGAAAGGGGCTGTAGACTCAAGCATGGGGGAAGATCGACTAAAAGCGGAAGTGCAGGGGAGAGACAAAGACGAAAAGGGACCGGAGGAGAAAGAACAGGGGGGAAGTGATCTGATTGAGGAGGTTGCTGAGCAAGAGACTGACCAAGGCGAGAAGAACAATGAAGAGATGCCGGCTGTTGAGGAGGTGACAGTTGAAGTTCTCTCAAAGGCAGAGGTTTTGGCTACGGCATCAACATCTGCAAAGGACAAGGCAGGTAGAAAGAGGAGGAAGAACGGAAATAGGGCAGCGGAAGCTACTCAAAGTGCACAGGAGGCTACAGGTGCAGAGGAGCCCAAAGACACTGAGGAGGCTAAAAGCAATGAGGAGGCCAGAGCGGCGGGGGAAGCTACTGAAAGTGCTGAGGAGGCTAAAGGTGCAGAGGGGGCTGAAGGTGTAGAGGAGGCTAAAAGCACGAAGGAGGCCAAAGAGGCTAAAGGTGCAGAGGGGGCTGAAGGTGTAGAGGAGGCTAAAAGCGCGAAGGAGGCCAAAGAGGCGGGGGAAGCTACTGAAAGTGCAGAGCAGGTTAAAGGTGCAGAGGAGGGTGAAGGTGTAGAGTTGCCTAAAGGCACGGAGGATACAAAAGGTGTGGGGAAGGACAGAGCTACGGAGGAGACACCTGATGCAACACCCTTAGAAATAGGTGATAGCAATGATTCAGCCACCCTCTTTGAGCTCTTCGCTATGAAATGTAGAAAGCGCCCCGTTGGTGGTGGTCTCAAGCCGCAAGGCTGCAAAAATTAGCTGATGTTATAGCATTTTGTACTTGCTTCTGGACTAATTTGAAATACCAGCCCATTTTGCTTTTGTCGATGCGTTTTGTGTCATGCCGCTCTACTCTTGAAAGGTGTCAATGTGTTTGTAAACTGTCATGTCCTACTGTCACTGTTTTGTAACCTTTTATTGGTGCCCAATGTCTAACTTTGCTTTTGCGAAAAAGCTGTGTTCTTCTACTCATATAGTTTAGTGGTACTACAACAGGGGACCATTGGTGGCTACATGAACAACCACCGGATACATCACTGCCGATACATGTAATGGCAAGCAATAGGCGCCTTGTTGTTTTGGATGTCAATGGAGTGCTACTGAAGGATTATGTTGAAGCACCCAAGGATTTGTGGCAGCTCCCGTTCCCAGATGGAGTTAGGCCCCGAGGTGTGCAAGTGTCTCAATACAAATATTGTGTCGTCAGACCTGATGCGGAGGACTTCATCATCAACTTGAGGAAGCGATGCGACGTGATGCTCTGGTCATGTAGCCAAAGGAAGAACCTGATGGCCATAATGAATGCTTGCTTCCCTCGGTTGATGAAGATGAAAGGCCTCTTTTTAGGTATTTATCCCTAAACTTTCACAATTGGTTTTATTGATTTTGATATTGTTTGGCTAGCTTTGCTACTGTTCTGTACACAATCTGGTACTATTTGGTAGTTTGGTACTTTTGGCACTGCTAACACAATTTGGTACTTTTTGGAACTTTGGTACTCTGGTGCTATGCTGCTTTGGACTATGTTTGTTCATGTGTACACAATTTGGCACTGTTTTGTACATAATTTGGTACTCTTTGGTTATCTTTGGTACTTTGGTACTCTGATGCTATGGTAGTTTGAAATTGTGTTTTTTATTTTGTACACAATTTGGTACTGTTTGGTGCTTTGATACTATGGTACTTGGTTCTGTGCTTGGTAACATTTGTGTACACCATTTTATAATGTTTGGTACTTTGGTACTGTGTTGTACCAAGTTTGGTACCTTTTCACTGTTATGTACTGTTTGTTAGCTTTGGTACTCTTATTTGTGCTGCTATTCTAATTGCTTGGTTTACCTGTTTTACAGATATTTTTGACCAGTCTCATTGTGAGAGGTGGGCTACCAAACTCAGAGATGTGCCAGTCCTTGCGAAGGAGTTCGGTAACAAGCCTATTTTTCTGAAGCTCCTAAGAACAGTGTGGCGCAAGTATCCGCAATTCAATGAAACGAACACCCTCCTTGTGGTGGACGACACGAGATACAAGTCCTTGAAGAATGATTACGACTCGTGCTGGTGCATCCGGTCATATGAGCCTAAGTATTATGACCCCCACAAGCCGAAGTATCTTATGGATGTCATTTTCCCGTGGATCTCCGGGTGGCTAGCTGATAAGTTCCCCACTGCTTACAGCCACCAGAATCCCTTGTTTGATGTTGAGGATGACATTTCCTCGTTCGTTGTCAACTACTTTGTATCTATGGAGGGGTATTCGTACCGCTTTGACCCCCCTGATGTGTAAAAGATTCTGTATGCTTGTACATTGCCTTTGGCATTTAATGATAATTATCTTTTTGTACATGTACTTTTCTTGGCTACTGCTTTTGTACTTTTCTGTTACTACTTGGTGAAAACAAAAAGGAACAGTACCAAAATTTGGTACTACAAAAACACAGCAGAGCTAAAAACAATAAAGCACAGTACCAAATTGATAACACAGCAATAGCATTAGACAGTACTGATCACAAGTAAGATTCTAATCAAGAGAATTAGACAGTACTGATCACAAGCAAGATTCTATTCAAGAGAATTACAACTGTTGCCAGTGGTTAGAATTGTAGTTGGGGTAAACACTGTATAGCTCCCGTCCTGGTCACTTCCGTCTTCATATGGCATACTGTTGTAGATATTTTCATATATCTCTAAGGATAGTTTAAAGTGGTGATGGAGGCCAGGGATAGCCTCCATGGGGAACCGTATGGCTCTAACAAGATGCGAGTAGATCATCACCGGTGGTGTCTGATCTAATAGGGTATAGGTATCAACTTTGCCCTCAACCTGGGCATAGTACAAGCCCTCAACTAGCAATCCACCTCTTACGATCTTGTTATGCCAAAGGTCCTTCAGTACTCTTGGTGCTACATAAACGGATTTTGTGCACTTAAGAAGGTAGAAGTCCTCCTTCTCCTCGGCTGCGTTCACTGCAAAGTTATCCCCAATGGACAATAATTGGCTCAACACCTCGGGGTCTCCTTCATACATAGGCATGCTTAAATCCTAACTCACATGGGAGGAAAACAAATCATTGTAGTTCTCCTCATCATCGTCGTCCTCATCAGTATTTGTAGGTTGTACTGACTCTGTCAATGGCTCGATGGAGACATATTTCCATTCTTCAATGTGCTGTTTATTATTGCATCTCCTCCACTGCCCATTCACACATGGATCACAGAAGCATGACAGCGTACGAAAACGCACATCACTTGGATTGTGCGTTGAGTAGCCGTCAACACAATGGAATGAGCGAGAGCTTGCAATTGGTTTACAGTCCCATAACGGAAAACGCAGCACATCATTCGGTGAAACCAACCAGAACACCCTCCTTGTGCTGGCGCTTCCACCTTCCGTTGTCGGTTGAAACCTCGCGTTCAAAAAATTGACCACATCAGCCGCACACTTCATGGGCCAGCCATCAGGTTTTAGCTCTTCGTGCGTCAAGGTTCTCTTGATAATAGCACCTGCACCATCATGCTCTCCTTTTCCATGCCCTGAAGCAAAGAAGTTATGCATCATAAGCAATCCTGTCAACTGATAATACCTGGCTACGAAATAGTGTGGTCTTCGTACCTTGAACTGTGAAGCGGCACCATCTGACCATACCCAATGATAACGCAAACAATGTCCTTGCTGTTTCATCCAGTTGTCATGCAGCATAAAACAATGCTGAACAAAGAGCGTGTCGTGGAGCTTATCATCTGATATGTAAAAATGCACAGTCTTCTCAATAGCTCCTACTGAATTTCTGATATAAGAGATGTGTACCAGTATTGTTACCTGTGTTGACCACCAATGCATGGACTGGATCTCATTTTGCACTTTAAAGCTATAATTCTCTGCAAAATCAACAACAGATACCACAACATCTCTGGGAAACTTAAGCAAGCAGTCTTTGAATTGTTGGGCCTGCCACCTAAACATAAAGTTGTGCTTAACGAAGCTTTTCAGATGATCTGAAAAGAGATGAATGAAAGTTGCACTTTTCATCCTTTCCACGACCAAGTCCTTTCGCTTCTTCTCTTTTCCATCACCATTAACCTGTCCAGTGCGCACATCCTGGAATATCTTAACAGTCACCTCCTTGCTATCTGTTTTGCAATCTCGGTTGGGCAGAATGACAACTTTCGTACACCACATTTGGGGCACTCTCCAAGCAAGCATCTCTTTGCATGATATTCACCCTCCTTAGGGCGAGGGCACAATATAAAATCCAGCAAGTTACTTATGTGTTGAAAAACAGCCTGGTTTGCAGAACATTGGCCTGCCTCACTACGTGTACCACAAACGGAGCATGTACATGGATGTTCTTTGCCGTGATGCCCAAACTTGTTCTGGCGCATTGATTGAAAGCATCCTTGAAGTATACCATCTGGATATGGTAAATACAGCAGCAAGTATAGCGCTCTTTCAATCTTCGGACAAAAAAAGGCTTGAGTGTCTCAAAGGACCTAAGTGACAACTTCACCGCAGGATACGTGCTCTTGAATCTTTTGTAGAGCTCCACCTTTAAACGAAAAATGAACCACGTTAGAGCTCAGAATACTATCAAACAAGAGTAAAGCACCAAAGCTATTTACAGTACAAAATTTGGTACTGTAAACCACCAACTCATTCTAAAGTACCAAATTTGGAACTGTAGTGCCAGATAACAGACTATAGTGCAAAATTTGATGCAGAAAAGCACCATATTAGGCTCTATTTATTACCAGGCGGTCCATAGTACCCAATTGGATACTTTTCTACATTAAGCATGGTACCAAATTGGATCATAGTAACAAATTGGGTGCTTTTGTGAATACAAAAAAGCACCAAATTTGGTTCTATGTACCAAGCTGGAACCATAGTACCCAATTTGGTACTGTTTTACATACTGCATATTACCAAAATGGATCCATAGTGGCAATTTGGGTACTTTTTTGGATACAGAAAAGCTTTAAAATTGGTACTATGCATCCAGTTTGGTACTTTTTTGTTTTCACTAAAAGCACCCAATCTGTTTCCAAAACACAATTTGGTATAATACTACCAAGTGTGAGTGGTGCCCAAAAACACCAAATTGGATTTGTGGAACCCCTTAGGTACTATGCAGGCACACTTAAAGCACCCTGCATAGTACCAAAATTGATCCATAGTACCAAATTGGCTATTTCTCTGTATACTTCACAGTACCATAATTGGAAGCTTAGTACAAAATTGGATACTTTTTTGGATACAAAGAGCGCCATAATTGGTACTATGCATCTAGTTTGGTACTTTTCAGTATCCTCTAAAAGCACCAAATCTGTTTCCAAAACCCATTTTGGTATTATACTACCAAGTGTAAGTGGTGCCCAAAAAAACCAAATTGGAGCTGTGGAACACCTTAGGTACTAACCAAGCACACTTAAAGCACCCTGCATAGTACCAAACTTGATCCACAGTACCAAATTGGCTATTTCTCTGTATACTTTACAGTACCATAATTGGATGCTTAGTACAAAATTGGATACTTTTCTGGATATAAAACGCTCCAAAATTGGTACTATGCATCCATTTGGTACTTTGCAAGATACATTGAAAGCACCAAATCTGTCTCCAAAACCTAATTTGGTATTACACTACCAAGTGTGAGTGCTTCTCAAAAGTGCCAAATTGAGACTGTGCTTCCTTACTCTTGGACATTGCAACCAAAAGTTGTACCGTGAATCCTGTTGGGTACAATGCAAAATTCAGAGACGTGCCAAATTTAATCCTATGGAGGTGGAATTGGTACCTACAATGATACTATTATGGAGCTGGGAATTCAAACAATGGTAAGTACTTGGATATGGGAATTAGTACCTACAATGATTGCAGTACCAAATTGGTACTTATGGCCTAGAGTGATTGCTGGTAAAAAACTACCAGTTTGGTACTGAACAGCCAAGCTTTCAGTGCTGCCCAAAGACTACAAATTTTGAACTATTCCAACAGAAATCAAGGCCACCATGGATTGCATTGTAGCAAAAACATATTACCTGAGAGTCATCTAGAAGATGAATTGGATGTTTGATGACACATTTTGCCTCGATCCTCTGCTTACAAATATCCTTTTTGTTTGGTGAAACTCTCATCTCAGATTTCCAAAAAGCGGTCACCAAATCTCTAGTTTCACTTGTGATACTTGTATACAAAGGCAATTGTCTGTGATGACAAGCACTAAGTGGCAACACTTCATTCTCATCTTTCGTTTCCAGTCGACTGCTTGCTGCCGCTATATTCCGTCGATGAACACCCAAGACAGCAGCAATTTTGGACTGGTTCACTGACATTGTTCTCTGATCTCACCATTGTTCAGTATCATCATCAAAGAGGCTCTCTTTACAAACAGCTCACTTGCAGAGTGAGGTACTTTCAATTGAGTCAATGTGTTGCGAACGTTGGAAAGAAGACTCGATTGCACATCCGAACTCCTCAACTTGGAAAACGGCTGATGATGCATGAGCTGCTCTAGAATTTCCTGTTGTTCTACTGTTGTTAGTCCTTGGGTCTGTCTCGACGCCAACATCTAGCCATGGCTTTGCATATATTGTTCCTTGACCTGGTTCTTGAAAGGCTACCTTCCCTAGCAGGGTGCGCTCCTTGCATCGTTGCTCACGCTTCTTTTGCGCCCAATAGCCTCGGAGAAATTCTTGGTTGCCGACAGGTTCGTGAGCAGCTTGGGTTTCATTGATAGTATCCTCTGTAAATGCAGGTATCCCTGACTCAAGGTTAGTGAAGGAATCACACTCAACCTCCAGCATCGTCTCTGTAAATATGCTGACGGCCTGAGCTGCCATGTTTATACAGAGAGAGAGAGGGCTATGGTGTTCCGCAGGGGATAGAGGATGTGCAGAGAGAGGTCTGAGAGAGAGAGAGAGAGACAGACAGACAGACAGACAGAGAGGGGAGGTCTGAGAGAGAGAGAGAGGGAGAGAGAGAAATCTGCTTCCTTGCGTCTGCACCCACGTCTCCACCCACGTCTATCTGTTATGGGACGTTTCAAAAAAAAGACTAAAGTATAACACCTCAGGGAATTTTCACAGCTTAATATTTCTCCTTTATTTCCTTTTTGCCCTCTTTTTCTTTACTCTCGTTCTACCAAGCCTAGGTGGTGTCAAGGACAACCAATTTTGTACCACCATCCCTTGCTTTCGCCCCGTGGGGATATGCGTATAAGCAAAGAGATTGAGACTATAGGAGATCTCCAAAGTTGGGCATATGTAACTGTATTTCTAGGTGGCTAAGAGAATCCGGGGCACTGTGATTGTGTATGCATGGATTGGGGACCATCTTTGATCATGTCAAATATACATGGGTTTAGCATGTGGGGATGTAGTTGACCATCTTGTCCTTGGGGATGACCATAATACGTGGTAAGGTGGCATATTGTAGCAGCCTGGCATGAATGCAAGGTGGATTTGACCTATGTTGTAAGATAGTTGATAGCCAAGACATCAGCCAGGTATAGCCCCATTAGCATACTCAACCAAGGGATCCAAATCACATCACTTGGCCTGAGGTGTCATACATCATAGTATTTTTAATGATATAATGTATTGTATTGTAATATATAATATAGATTATGGGAAACCTATAGTTAATTGCAAGAAACAATGGAGGCGATGATAACCTTGCAAATTGTGGCTAAGGCGATGATGACTAGCTGAGGAGGCAACGATGGTCATTCTTCCAGGACTGTGGCTGAGGCGATGATGGCTGGTTGAGGAGGCAATGATGGTCATTTAAGATGATGTGGCTAAGGCAATGAAAGCCCTTGCAGATGGAGGCCCATGAGTCAAGCATCTTCATGGAATTTGACCAAAGCTTATTGGAGCTTGATGTGGACATGTGTGCAGTGCAAATAAGTGGAGTTAAAGATGGTGATGTGGCTGAAAATTCTCATTTTCATGGTGGTGTGGAGCCAAATGTACTGAAAGCTGAGTTGATGTAGATGCTAGCTAGTGATCTCAGTAGTGAGGAGGAAGAACAATATGGAGCTTTGTTTCACAGTAGGTACCCAAAGCTTTTTGCTAAAGATTACACTCAAATGAGAGGAACATCAAGCGTGGTTCATGAGATAAACTTGAAGGAAGGGCCAAAACCGGTGGCTCAAAAACTACGAAGACTAGGAACTATTCAGAGACAAGTTTTGGAGGTAGAAATCACTAAGTTATTACAAGCTGGTTTTATAAATCATGTTGATGATACAGAGTGGGTTTCTCCAATGGTAATTGTGCCTAAGAAGGGTAATAAGTGGAGGGTTTGTGTGGATTACAAACCTCTTAATGCAGCTACAAAAAGACATCACTATCCTCTCCCTTTTCAGGATGACATACTAGACCAAGTTGCAGGACATGAGAGGTATTCGGTATGTGATGGTTTTAGTGGTTATTTTCATATCAAAATAGCCCGAAAGGATCAGAAAAAGACCAGCTTTATCACTCCTTGGGGGGTGTTTTGTTACAAGGTTATGCCTTTTGGGCTTCTTAATGCATATGCTAGTTTTCAAAGCTGGGTTGACAAGGTTCTTGGCCCTTATCTTGGGTCTTTTGTTAGAATATTCATGGATGATTTTTGTGTTTATAGTCATAGGTGGATACATATAGAAAGGTTGGACATGGTCTTCAAGAAGCTTGATGATGATGGAGCTCAACTTAATCCAGCCAAATGCAAACTAGCAAGAGCCAGGGTAATACTCTTGGGACATGAGATTAGTGAGAATGGCATAGCTCCAGATCCTGTACTCCAGATCCTGTAAAGGTGGAGAGTTTATTGCTGATGGATAGCCCAAAATCAACAAAGGAGCTCGTGAGTTTGGTTCAAAAGCTCAGGTATTTATCAAGATCTTTTTGTATGCTAGCATGGCATGTTTATCCTTTACAAAAAGCTAGTCAACAGGATCCATTCATGTGGAGTCAAGTGGAAGAGGATGCTTTTAAGAACATCAAGAATATGCTTTCCACTCTTCCTATCATGATGCCCTTAGATTGGAACCAAGTATTCTACTTAAGTCTCAATGTTGAGAAGCATGCAATAGGAGCGGTGCTTATGCACAAGGGGAGGAAACAATCATACATGAGGCCTATCTACTACATTAGCAAAACGATGGGTGAAGTGGAGAGGTCATGGCAAGAGATTGAGTTGTTGATTTGGACTCTTCTTTATGCTACTAAGAGGCTTAAATCATATTTGATTTAAAGGCCTGTTGTGGTACTTACCTCTTGTAACTTGTTGCCTCATGTGTTAAGATTTCCAGGTGACAATCCAAAGGTGCAAAAATGGGTTATGTCTCCTCAAGAATTTGATATGAGCTTCATCAAGGAGGATAGTGTGAGGGCACATATGGCTGATATGCTCACCTATAAGGAGATACAGATAAAATCCAAGCCTATAAAGGATGTTGAGAAGTAGATTATTCCCAATTCTACAATGCATGAAGAGTTACAGGACATAGATGGTATTTTGTTTTTTGATGGAGCTTTCACGAGGAGTATTGGCAAAGCAGGAGTTGGTTTTGTTTTTATGGATAAGCAGGGAAAAGAGCTTTGGTATGGATGCCAAGAGATACTGGTGGTGAAGAGTGTCAGGCTAAAATCTGAAAGGGGTTTTTGGTCAATGTATATATGGTACATGTGGTGTGTGAATAAAATTTGCCCTGAATGCCCTGTCAAGTGTACAGGCCGAGTGGTTTGGTTGTAAGCTGGTTTATGCACGTGTTTTGTTTTCCGGAGAGCAAACGCTGAGATCTGGAGGTTTATTGTAACATGCGGTGTGCAGATGGTTACTAAGCAAAGCACCGACTGGGAAATTGATGGGCAAATGTCGTATTTGGTAATTATGATGCTGATGAAGACTGTGGATAGCTCTTGTTTAGGAAAGGTTATGGGCGCCGTATATCAAGGGAAAACAAGGTCATGCTGGCCTCATGTATGATCGAGAGCAAACCATTGGTGCCATGTCCTATCATTTTAGCAAGGTTTGGGTATCTGTGGTGGAAGGTGCACTCTTTCAGACAGTCACATACGCCTATCGACTCCATGCCATGGCTAGCCACAGGGTAGGTGTACACCATGTTTGGTCATCAAAGTAAAGGGAGATGTACCTGGAAATGCATCTTAGCATTTTGTATGTTTATAGCATTATACAATATATGGGTGAACATCACAAGCTCAAGTGATGATGATGTATCTTGTGAGGGGCTTCTTCGACAAGATAAAATTTGGTGATGGCCAAGGTTGCCTTGGGCATTTGGTGTAAAAAGGGATAATTGGTGGCTTTAATAAATAATAAAATGATGAAAATGTGGCCAGTTACGTGGGGATTGGAGCTGCTGCCAGCGCACAATTCTGGAAGCTGGCGAATTGAAGAGAGTCGGCACAACTGAACAAAGAAGAGGAGTGAGATAATCGTGTGGAGAGCGGGGGAGTTCTCAGTTGGGCGTATCCGCTGAGTAGAGAGACGGTGGAAGCAGCCACAAGAGGAGGAGAGGCCAAGCAGCTGACTGGCGCAGAGGGCACGAGGAACAAAAGGGAGGGCCTAAGGGAAGGCGACTCTGAAGAGCAGCGCAGCTGCAAGTATACATGGAAGAGATGTCTTCTGGGGGCATTCACAGAGAGGAAGCCGCCTCGTAGCCAGGCGTGCAGGAGGGAGCTGGTTTGGGTCGACCAGAGGGTCCTCGGGTGTGTGCAGCTGACGGCTGGAAGGCTAGCGATGGTGGGTCAGGAGCGCAGTTGTGTGAGCATGGAGAGTAGAGGCGTGGAGCGCAGCTACTGAAGTAAAGGCAACTGGAAGAGCTGGCGACACAAATAGAGGGTTACTGGGTTTTTGACAGTGGGCTGGCGGGACTGCTACGGAGGCTGGACCGACTGCAGTGCAGTATGGCTTTTGGTGTTGCACTGGTCAGCCTGGGCTAGCTAGCACACTGGTGGTGGGCAACGAGGTGAGGGAGCCGCCTCTAGTAGCAAAAGCAAGAGGAGTTGGCTGTACAGGTAGCCGCCTCTAAAGAGAGGGAGAGAGAGATAGATAGAAGGGGATGGATGGATCATAGGGGATAATCCAGAAATGATGTGTTGAGAGTGTTCTAGGAGGAAGTATCATCATCTGCTCCTCCAGAGAGAGAGAAAGAGAGTGTGTGTGTGAGTTCTGTACATGTGTGCCACGGTGTACTCTTGGATTCCTCCCCGTGTGAGGGTTGTTTCTCTGTATCTGCTCATTGGAATGCAAGCAATAGTTGATGTGCCCTATCTGTTTCCTTCTTTTGAGTAGTGTAGCAGTGTGTGGTGTTGCTCTAAGCGGATTTGTGTTCCAGTTGGAGAAGCTGGTGGTGCCCCTTATGCTTGTGAGTGTTCTGAAGGTGGTGAGTCGGCGAGCTATAGTGGCCTTTTTGTGTTCTTGAGCTGCCTCACATCTTTCTGGTGCCCCCACTGAGGAGTGGCTCTTTCTGTTATAGTTTGACTGAGGATTGCTCTGTTATTTCCTTCAGTTATTAGGGCGTGTGCCCTAGGGTTGAGAGTTTCAGAGAAGGTGCTTTCTTGGGATCTGAGGTAAAGTTTGGGGGTTAAAATGATGTCTTACCCAGAGTTTTATGGTGGTCCGAATGAGGATGTGGCAGATTTCTTGGAAAGGATGGAGGTTGCATGTATAAGCAACCATATTAATGAGTCGGTATAGGTATTGCGACTGCTGAGCATTTGTTTGAAAGGGGATGCAAGGACCTGGTACAGAGCTTATGAGGAGTCGTTAAGGGATGCTGTTCCACGCATGGAGATGACTGAGGATGGATTAAAGACAGCACTTAGCAACAGGTTCAAGAAAGGTAGAAGACCCCGACAAGGTTTGGCATGAGGTGCAAGCTCTGACACAAGGTGAGTTTGAATCAATAGATGATTATATGAAGAAATTTTCTTTGCTATGGGAGACTCTATGCAGGGCTTTGGGAGAAGATCAGGTACCGCCTGACATGATGAAGAAAAACAAGTTTGTA
The DNA here is from genome assembly GCF_041138505.1 of Cibotium barometz. Classification (NCBI taxonomy): domain Eukaryota; kingdom Viridiplantae; phylum Streptophyta; class Polypodiopsida; order Cyatheales; family Cibotiaceae; genus Cibotium; species Cibotium barometz. The sequence continues at coordinate 27,078,883 of NC_141086.1, forward strand.
GCCGGGCTTAAGAGGAGTATTCGCTGGAAAGTGGAATTGAAGAAGCCCAGGTCTTATGAGGATGCGGTAGAAATTGAAGAAGCCCAGGTCTTATGAGGATGCGGTAGAAATTGAAGAAGCCCAGGTCTTATGAGGATGCGGTAGAAATTGCTAAATCAAAAGACTGGAAGCTGCAGAGCGGATGAATCAGCTGGGGATGATTCCAGTTGTAGCACAACCGGAGATTCGTAGAGTGGAGGCTACACCCATGAATGCAGTGATTGAGAGGATGAAGCCCACTGAAGCCCAAGCTATGCAGATGGTGCCACAAGCTAGTCAGGGAGTACCTATGGTTCCTGCAGGTTCTGGTGAGGGATTGCGGCAGGATATGAAACAGATGGTTGATCTTATGAAGAATTTGAGCTTAAATTTAATGGGAAGTACAGGTGGTGGACGTGGTAGAGGCCGTGGCAACAATCATGAGGGGGGAGATGGACAAGCAGGGTATGGACATGGTCATGGTAGGGGCCGTCGTTTCATCCCTACATGCTAGAACTGTGGTGAGCTTGGTCATCTGAGTACAGATTGTGATAAGCCTCAACGTATGGGCGGTGATATGTACCCACTACCTTCACAGTTACCTGATAGGTCAAATGATTATGGTATTGATATCAGGGATCAAGCAGGCCCTTGTGGAATCACAGCTGAAGAGAAGGGAAAAACTAAGGTGATAGATGTGGTCACCCTTGAGAAGATGAAGGAGGCAAAAGCTGATGTGATGCCTTTGGGGAAACGGATGCCACAGGAAAGAGAAGGCAAGGATGCTGCAGGGCCCATCAAGAAGAAAGGTAAAGTGAAAGAAGGAGGGGATGTGAAGGTCAAGCAGAAGCGGAAGTCTCGTAGGAAGTTTCAGGTAACTGATTTTCCACTAGGGGGTGGGCAGAATAGCTATAGTTTGCAGGAGGACATGGCCGAAAGGAAGGCTAATATTACTTTTGGGCAATTGATAGAATTAGTTCCCAATTTGAAGCGTCAGTGGAAGAGACTTGTGAACCCGAAAGAGAAGGAGCCTGCCAAAGGGATAGTGACTGTTCTATCTGTCCAGGAGTTGCCTGATATATGTCTTGTGGTGAATGTGTGGTATAAAGGGAAGAATCTGGGAGAGGCATACATAGATGATGGAGCACAGATTTGTGTGATCACATTAGCAGCTGTGGAGAGGCTTGGTCTTAATTTTACTGAAGCATTCCGTATTCGGTTGGCCAATCATCAGAAGGTCAAATGTTTGGGTATGATTAAGGAATTAGAATTGGAAGCTTTTGATGTGAAGGTGCTTGTGGATTGTCATGTTATGCCTGCAGGAATGGGTGCATTCCCCATTATTTTGGCTGAGAGCGGTGAAGGCTATGCAAGATTGGAGGAAAGGGGTTATTACTCTGTATGATAGGAGAGGGGATAAGAAGCAGTTTAACATGGATAACCAAAAACCGGTTTGTGATGAAGAGGAAAGTGAAGCTGATTCGAGTGATGACACGACTAGTAGCACCACTACTAGTGAGGGAACAGAGGATACTTCATCCAGTGAGGAGGATGCAGAGATGGATGCCGTGGTTATTGATGAGGAAGTGCTTGGTGATGAGGTTGCTGAACAAAAAGAAGCCATACATGAGGAATGCGAGGAGGTACAAATGAATCCTGAGCAAAGGTATGCATGTGATGTGAAAGAGCTTGCTTTTAAGTCCTTGGATGATGAACCTGTGGGATGAGTGGGAAATAGACAGTCTACAGGATGATGAGCCCGAGTTGGAGCTGGATAACCAGATGTGTATTAATGTTAAAAAAGCCATGACTAGAATTGAGGCTATGAAGGAAGAGAAACACCAGAAGGCTTTGAATGATGCTGCTGCTATAGATGAGACTATGGATGCTGTAATGAATGAATTTCTTGGTGGTTTTGATGAAGATGAGCATACAGGAACTGAGGTGGATGCTTGGGGAATAGTGTCGATTGAAGAGGAGTTTGTTTTGCCTGTGGTGGCCGGTTTTGATGGTGAGGCTTCTTATGTGGATGGACAGGAAAATGTTATGGTACAACCGGTTTTTTTTTATGAAACTTTCATCAATTTTTACCCTCAACAGGAGTTGTTGCATTGGTTCTCCGATATTGACCAGTGCTGATCGTATCAAGGATTTTGGGTTTGAGATGAGACGGGATGGTGTGTATATCAGGAGCTTTGTCTCCAGAGGTTTTGGTGTTATGTTGTGGGATGCGGGATGGCAAGACATGCCTTGGGAGGATGACAGAGTTTCTTGGATCACCTGGAACAGAGATGTGTTAGTTACACTGTATGATGCTTAGAGGATTGATGGAGGGAAACGTGGTCATATGCTTTCTGCTGATCATAAATGATTCAGCAGGCTAGGGGTTGGGCAAAGTATGTCAGGCTAAAATCTGAAAGGGGTTTTTGGTCAGTGTATATATGGTGCGTGTGGTCTGTGAATAAAATTTGCCCTGAATGCCCTGGCAAGTGTACAGGCCGAGTGGTTTGGTTGTAAGCTGGTTTATGCACGTGTTTTGTTTTCCGGAGAGCAGACGCTGAGATCTGGAGGTTTATTGTAACATGCGGTGTGCAGATGGTTACTAAGCAGAGCACCGACTGGGAAATTGATGGGCAAATGTCGTATTTGGTAATTATGATGCTGATGAAGACTATGGATAGCTCTTGTTTAGGAAAGGTTATGGGCGCCGTATATCAAGGGAAAACAAGGTCATGCTGGCCTCATGTATGATCGAGAGCAAACCATTGGTGCCATGTCCTATCATTTTAGCAAGGTTTGGTTATCTGTGGTGGTAGGTGCACTCTTTCAGACAGTCACATACACCTATCGACTCCATGCCATGGCTAGCCACAGGGTAGGTGTACACCATGTTTGGTCATCAAAGTAAAGGGAGATGTGCCTAGAAATGCATCTTAGCATTTTGTATATTTATAGCATTATACAATATATGGGTGAACATCACAAGCTCAAGTGATGATGATGTATCTTGTGAGGGGCTTCTTCGACAAGATAAAATTTGGTGATGGCCAAGGTTGCCTTGGGCATTTGGTGTAAAAAGGGATAATTGGTGGCTTTAATAAATAATAAAATGATGAAAATGTGGCCAGCTACGTGGGGATTGGAGCTGCTGCCAGCGCACAATTCTGGAAGCTGGCGAATCGAAGAGAGTCGGCGCAGCTGAACAAAGAAGAGGAGTGAGATAATCGTGTGGAGAGCGGGGGAGTTCTCAGTTGGGCGTATAGACGATGGAAGCAGCCACAAGAGGAGGAGAGGCCAAGCAGCTGACTGGCGCAGAGGGCACGAGGAAAAAAAAGGGAGGGCCTAAGGGAAGGCGACTCTGAAGAGCAGCGCAGCTGCAGGTATACACGGAAGAGATGTCTTCTGGGGGCATTCACAGAGAGGAAGCCGCCTCGTAGCCAGGCGCGCAGGAGGGAGCCGGTTTGGGTCGACCAGAGGGTCCTCGGGTGTGTGCAGCTGACGGCTGGAAGGCTAGCGACGGTGGGTCAGGAGCGCAGTTGTGTGAGCGTGGAGAGTAGAGGCGTGGAGCGCAGCTACTGAAGTAAAGGCGACTGGAAGAGCTGGCGACACAAATAGAGGGTTAATGGGTTTTTGACAGTGGGCTGGCGGGACTGCTACGGAGGCTGGACCGACTGCAGTGCAGTATGGCTTTTGGTGTTGCACTGGTCAGCCTGGGCTAGCTAGCACACTGGTGGGAGGTGAGGGAGCCGCCTCTGGTAGCAAAAGCAAGAGGAGTTGGCTGTACAGGTAGCCGCCTCTAAAGAGAGGGAGAGAGAGATAGATAGAAGGGGATGGATGGATCATAGGGGATAATCCAGAAATGATGTGTTGAGAGTGTTCTGCGAGGAAGTATCATCATCTGCTCCAGAGAGAGAGAAAGAGAGTGTGTGTGTGAGTTCTGTACATGTGTGCCACGGTGTACTCTTGGATTCCTCCCCGTGTGAGGGTTGTTTCTCTGTATCTGCTCATTGGAATGCAAGCAATAGTTGATGTGCCCTATCTGTTTCCTTCTTTTGAGTAGTGTAGCAGTGTGTGGTGTTGCTCTAAGCGGATTTGTGTTCCAGCTAGAGAAGCTGGTGGTGCCCCTTATGCTTGTGAGTGTTCTGAAGGTGGTGAGTTGGCGAGCTATAGTGGCCTTTTTGTGTTCTTGAGCTGCCTCACATCTTTCTGGTGCCCCCACTGATGAGGAGTGGCTCTTTCTGGTATAGTTTGACTGAGGATTGCTATGTTATTTTTTTCAGTTATTAGGGTGTGTGCCCTAGGGTTGAGAGTTTCAGAGAAGGTGCTTTCGGGATCTGAGGTAAAGTTTGGGGGTTAAAATGATGTCTTACCCAGAGTTTTATGGTGGTCCGAATGAGGATGTGGCAGATTTCTTGGAAAGGATGGAGGTTGCATGTATAAGCAACCATATTAATGAGTCGGTACAGGTATTGCGACTGCTGAGCATTTGTTTGAAAGGGGATGCAAGGACGTGGTATACAGAGCTTATGAGGAGTCGTTAAGGGATGCTGCTCCACGCATGGAGATGACTGAGGATGGATTAAAGACAGCACTTAGCAATAGGTTCAAGAAGGTAGAAGACCCCGACAAGGTTTGGCATGAGGTGCAAGCTCTGACACAAGGTGAGTTTGAATCAATAGATGATTATATGAAGAAATTTTCTTTGCTATGGGAGACTCTATGCAGGGCTTTGGGAGAAGATCAGGTACCGCCTGACATGATGAAGAAAAACAAGTTTGTAGCCGGGCTTAAGAGGAGTATTCGCTGGAAAGTGGAATTGAAGAAGCCCAGGTCTTATGAGGATGCGGTAGAAATTACTAAATCAAAAGACTGGAAGCTGCAGCGGATGAATCAGCTGGGGATGATTCCAGTTGTAGCACAACCGGAGATTCGTAGAGTGGAGGCTACACCCATGAATGCAGTGATTGAGAGGATGAAGCCCACTAAAGCCCAAGCTATGCAGATGGTGCCACAAGCTAGTCAGGGAGTACCTATGGTTCCTGCAGGTTCTGATGAGGGATTGCGGCAGGATATGAAACAGATGGTTGATCTTATGAAGAATTTGAGCTTAAATTTAATGGGAAGTATAGGTGGTGGACGTGGTAGAGGCCGTATAGCAACAATCATGAGGGGGGAGATGGACAAGCAGGGTATGGACATGGTCGTGGTAGGGGCCGTCGTTTCATCCCTACATGCTGGAACTGTGGTGAGCTTGGTCATCTCCTCACAAAGAGCAACAATGAGGCCGAATATTTCAGCCTCCTATGGTTAAGTCTTGAAGAATGTAAAAGAAGAGGACTTCGGAGGCTGATTGTAAAGGGTGATGCTATGCTCGTTTATAAGGCAAGTACATGGCACTTGGAAGGTCAACAAGGATGAGATGAAGGGCTAGTTCTTCAAGGTAAGGAGGCTTCTTAATAGTTTTCAAGCTTTCCAAATATGGCATGTATCGCGAGGGATGAAAACAAGAGAGCACATGAGTTGGCAAAACAAGTATTCATCAAAGATGTGCATGCTATGACGATTCAAGAGCCTTTGTATCAAGGTAGAGGGAGTATGTATTTCTTACAGGTTTTGCAAGGAAGACTTTAAAGGTCTCGGAAAGAAAAGCTATTGTCAAAAGAGCAATGAGGTATGTCTTGATTGGTGATTGTCTTTATCACAAGGGGATTGATGGCATTTTGCGTAGAGTTTTGTGTCATGATGAAATTTAGGAATGCTTGAACGCTTTCCATGAGGAGGGATGTGGAGGTCATTATGGAGTTGAAATTACAAAGAGAAAAATTTTAGCGGCTAAGCTTATATGTGGCTAAGCATGAATAGGGATATTATTCATTGGTGCAGGAGCTGTCACACGAGTGCCAAGCTTTTCAAAAGAAGGTGTTACTTTCGGAACCTATGCATCATATTTTAAGCTATGGAGCTTTTGAAAAGTGGGGTGTGGGATGTGATAGGCCCTCTTCCAGGTACAAGAAATCAAAAACATTATATTATCACTGCAGTAGACTATTTGACTAGATGGCCAGAAGCAAGAGCAACAAGCAGTGCTACAGCAAAACAGGGATGTAAGTTCATATATGAAATAATTTGTTGCCATTTTGGGGTTCCTTTGGAGCTGGTTTTTGATAATGGGAAGGAGTTTAGAGTTGATTTGATGAAGAACCTCACAGAGATGTTGAACATAAAGCATAGGTTTACAACTCCCTACCACCCTCAATGCAATGGGCTCGTTGAAAGTTTTAATGGTGTGTTGCAAAAACTTCTATTCAAGCTTGTAGAGGAGCATCTAAAAGATTGGGACATGTATTTGGATAGAGCATTATGGGCATATAGGGTGTCAGAGAAGAATGCTACAGGATTCACCCCCTTTCATTTAGTGTATGGTGAAGAATGTGTGCTGCCTATAAATATTATGCTTCCATCACTTGATTTTATTTTGTAGCATGATTTGGTACAAGAAGAGCAAGAGAAGAAGAGATGGACTAGCCTTCACTCTCTTATTTTGGATAGGGATGAAGCCATCAAATGGTATGAGAAGATGAGCAACAAGAGGATTGAAGCATTTAATGAAAAGGTGAGCAATAAGGAGTTGAAGAAAGGTATGCTTGTGCTAAGGTACAATAGTGCTCTTGACACCACTTTTCAGAAAAAATTTAGGGTAATATGGGAAGGTCCATATGTTATTCATGAAGCTTTCTCTAATGGAAGCTACCAGTTGAAGGATCTTGATGGCAGGATGCATCCAAGCAAAGTCAATGGCCTAAGGTTGAGGCCATATCACATCCGAATTATGTAAATCAAAGAAGATGGAGTGAAACACTTGAAAGTGTTTCACAATGAGGTTGGGGCAAATATGTGAGGAGTTTTTTGTGCCTCATGAGATGGGGTTTTGGACAAAACCCCATGCAAGAAAAACAGTTTTGGTTGTCAGAGGAACGGATAACACACCGCAGTGATGGCAATTGTCGTGGTCATTTGCGTTTTGTTCTAGAAAGAATAATAGACATCAAGGGTGATGTATTTAGAGGTCTTTAGTTATGGAAATAATATGGTTTTCATATTTGGAAAGCAGGTAGTTACTATTTTATGTATTTAGCAGGTTTTTTAGGTAATTTTGAGTGGTTTTTATAGCATGCAGAGTAAAAGAGTGGAGAGCAAGTAAAGCAAAAACTTTGTGGGGCTAAAATTAAAGGAAAAAAGCTCAAAGAAAGGGAGAAGAAGTTGTGGAAGTGAAAGAGAGGGCGCCGCTACTACATGAAATAACAGGAAAACACAGTTTTGCTCTTAGATTTCTCATCCGGTGTCAGAATTAGGTGAACCAAAAGTCAATCTTAGGGTTTTGGCACGCTCCAAATGCAATGGTGTAGTCAATTTTTTGAGTTCAGGTCTGTTTTTTTCCTGCAACAACCACGAATCTCTTTCTACATAGAAGATGACAGATTTACAAAGAACACCATATTGGGGAATATGGGAATTTTCCACAAGTTTGGGACACGTGGTCAAAAGTTTGGATTAACCATAACTTGAACACCACTAATCCAAAATGAGCGCTTTATAGCTCTTTAGATTCTATTTTTCAAGCGCTTTCCAACGATAGGTCATATGATAGGGTTTTGAGAAACTTACAAACATGTTATCCATGTCCCCTTTTTTAAGTATTCAAAAATGGGAATTGGGAAATTCCCAAATTCACTAATATGGTGTTAAAGATAGCTTTGGCCAGATTATGTTGGTTTGCAAAAGAACATGTTTGAGTGGATTTGTGGAAAAGGAAAGAGTCTTTGCATCAGGACTTTGTTTGGTGATTTGATCCATTACAGTATTGTTGTTGAAACTTGAGGAGTGGAGAACCCTCTGATGTAGTTTCCAGAGGTGGAGCTTTCTTCAGAGCAATGATGTAATTTCTAGAGTTTTTTTGGTCTGTGGAGAATCAATTGTTGGTTGAAGCTGATCTAAGCTCTCTTTCTTTCTATTTCTTATAGACATCTATCTGCAGTTGTGTGATGTATTATTCTTGCCTATGAAGCTTCGTATCCAGTCTCTCAATAATACTTGCTTCTATCTTATATTCATCCATCTATAGCTTCTATCTTATATTCATCCATCTATAGCTTCTCTTAAAGGACTTGATTGAAGTTATTGTGAATATTACTCCTTGGTTCTTTTTCTAGTAAAGTTGTGGGAGGTGTTATATAGAGGCCATCTCTCAGAATCGTCTCACAACGTATACGTATGTGTGTAGTATGAATGTGTTTATATATAATAGTATGAATGTGTTTATATATAATAGTATTATTATAAATTTACTATATGTATATTGATTTATATATCATTATTATATATTTACTTTTTTTATTTTATAGATTTGTATTTATTTATTATATATTTATATTTTACCTTATGAATTTCATATTTTATTTGTATTTCATATTTTATTTGTATTTGTATTTATATTTTGTTAAAATGTACTTTTATTCTCTCTCTCTCTCTCTCTCTCTCTCACACACACACACACACACACACACCCCCTCTTCTCTCTCTCCCACACATGGAAACTCTCTCTCTCTTACTCACACACTCATACATGCACACACACACACACACACACACACACACACACACAAACATACATACATACATGTAGATATAAATTATATAAAATTATAGATTTTATTATATTTCTAAGACACATATACCCATCCATCCATACATACATATATATATATATATACACACACACACACACACATGCACACATACATATATAATTTCAAAAAGTCAACTTTTAATTTAGGTTAAATATTAAAGGATGGGGATGCATGGTGAGGTGTGCTCACGACACATCTTACATTTATTTGAGAGTGAGGTGTGCTCACTCTCAAATAAATGCATCTTACATGTAATCTCTCTCTCTCTCTCTCTCTCTCTCTCACACACACACACACACACACATCTTACATTTATTTGAGAGAGGTGTGCTCACTCTCAAATAAATGCATCTTACATGTAATCTCTCTCTCTCTCTCTCTCTCTCTCTCTCTCTCTCTCTCACACACACACACACACACACGCACGCACACACACACACACACTCTCTCTCTCTCTCTCTCTCTCTCTCTCTCTCTCTCTCTCTCTCTCTCTAAAGTGTGTTGATGCCTTAAAGTAATTGGGGGGATGTCTTGGTGTGGTCAGGTGCATTGCAAGCACACCAATGACGTGGTTGCATTGCCAATTGCTTGACTAGAAGTGCCGGGTGGCTATTGGAGAAGCTAGGGGTGGCATGGCGTGGTTGGTGGTGTTGTGTTGGTATGCCAATGGAGCTTGGTTAGCTTGGTGAGGCCGGTGATAATGTTTTGCAGGAGGATGGGAAAAGTATTGAAGGTGGGTTAGTTCATGTTAGTGAAGCGGCTGGACCCTTGGGGTTATCACGGTGAGACCGAGAGTTATGTAGTTGGAGAAGGTGTGGCTTGTGTGGCCGGCTATGAAGTTGGAAGGCCAGTTGCTAGGCATGAAGTGACGAGTTCTTTCTTTTGGTGAAGTGGTGGTGATGATGATGGAGAGGCCGAGGGTTATGTTGGTGAAGAGGCCAAAATTTTGGAGTTGTGACGCTGATGATAAAGTACGGTCTCTCTTCTCGGCATTGAGAATCAATCTCTCTTGCCCTTAAGTTGTCTCTCCTAGCCAAAGGGTTGGCCCATCTACATGAAGCTTGCTCTCAGACCATCCTGCACCTCACCATCAAACCCCAAAACATCCTCCTAGATGAGGATTTTGAGCCAAAGATGGTAGATTTTAGCTTGGCCGTGCTCATGGCTAGGGATGCCTCTCACATGGTGACTGCTCTAAGGGGAACTCCTGGCTACATAGCACCAGAGATGTTCTTGTAGCATGGAACCTGTGTGAGAAAGAAATGTGACATCTATAGCTTAGGCACGGTGTTGCTAGAGATGGTGGGCAGGTGAAAAAACATAGACTTGGCATTGTTGATTGCAGAAAATGTAGCTAGTAGTGACGAGCAACCTCAGGGGAGTATTTAACGAGTGGTGGCATTTTGCAAGCTAGGCCACCAAGAAGTGCGAAGAGGGGAGGAAGCTGGGACTAGTGGACAATATGACGGATGGGTATAGGGTGGTGTCCTTTACTAACAAGGCTTGGAGGCAATGGTGATTACTAAAGTGCTTTTTGGAGCTTATCTCTATATTTATAGCAGTGGGAGAGGTGTACTCTACTTTTGCAAATAAAATAAATAATAGATTGTATCTTTTTTAATGTTAATAATAAAGGAATCTTTTCTCAAATTTCTACACCATAATAATAAAGGCATCTTTTATACTTTTTTAGAAAGAGCAAGTATATATTGGATTTCAGATAAGGGGTTGTGTGTTTTGTGGAGCACCTTAACCCTCTCTCGTCTGTCTCTAGCTCACCGTTCCCCTCTCATTTCCATAAGATTTTGAACCGATGATCACTTCTAACGTGAATACCATTCATCAATACATGACCATGTTCTAGAATATCCTTGTCAATGAGATGTATTGGGAGATCAAGCTTAGTCCATACTCAGCGTTCAACTCGTCGGCCGTATATCAAAATCATGTGAGGCAAGGGTATTCGAAGTTAGCGGACTGCTCATAATTCCTTGCATAGAAAACCATAGAACATGACGAAGAATCAAGATTGATTTCCTCAATGAGGATCATCATGAAAACATAAAAGAATTAGCCATTTAAACTAATATTAAAGAAACACCTTACCTTGGGAAGGAGCTTTTGATGATGACTTTCTTGTTCCAACATCATCAAAGGAATATGGAAGGTTTTTATTAGCACATTTTCTTAGAGGAGTTTTCATTCCACACAAATAATTTAGGGAAAATAGGCATGTTACACACAGACACACAGAGTGCTATTTTTATGTTCTACACCTCCTCAGGTTCCCACAGGTGTAGTTGTCGTTTGTTCTACATTCCTTATTTCTTTTTGGTTTTCCCTTTCATTCATGATGAGAATCATATGTATTCTTTCCTTCGTTAAATTAGGTTGTGTTGCTCCCAATAGCATTGATAAAGGAGTACAAATGTAGAAAGCCCACACCTCTCGTGGGGTTAGACACATGAGCCCACTAGTTCTCTAGTGAATTTGCATCACACACACACACACACACACACACATAGAGAGAGAGAGAGAGAGAGAGAGAGAGAGAGAGAGAGAGAGAGAGAGAGAGAGAGAGAGATGACACATCCCATTGCTGCTAGTAGTAACAGTAAAACCACCACCACATAATGTTTCATCATGAAGTGTTTTTTTCATGAAGTTTTTTGAACTCCTAAACATTCGTTCTCACATTTAAAAAATGTCCTTTTTACATCCTAAATGATTACACCTTTCAAAAAAGAGAAAAGTGGTACCATCTATGCATGCTTTAACTCCTTTATACTTTACTAAATATTTGTAATAAATATTACATTTTCTTGTGGTTATTGCAATTCCTAGCAAAAAGGATTAATAGTATAAGAATATATTCAAGAAAGGAGTATTTATTTATTATGAATTGATTTTATGTTGGAATGATATGTGAATAAGAAATTGGAGTAAAAGATTGTCATCTTCAATGGGTGGTTTATGTGCTAGAAAATAAAATTGTTATTTTATAATCCTCTAATAACATGTATATACACCGTGACAAATATCTGTATAGGGTATAAGTGAGATTAAAGATAATGTAAATGAGTAAGATAGTGTTCACGAATGACGTTGGTATCATCATCAATTTTGTATCCTCGAATAATATCATGTTGTTCCATGAGTTGATAAAACTGAATATTGGAAGGAAATATGTGAGTGTTGCCAATAGGGATCATGACATGACATGCTTCATGATTGTGTGTCCGGGACTTTGACCATTTATCTTCAGGTTTATCTCGTTGAAGATGCATAGTAATGCATCAAATAAGTTAGAATTACATTCAAATATATAAGAGTCAAAGACATTCCACCAGACGTCGAAGAAGTTTGGATAGCTAATAAGGATTGTGAGTTGATGGGCAAGTCATTCTAATGCATACAAGATATTCCAGCAAATAAAAAATCTCAAGTGTGCTAGTTTTAAAAAGAAACAATAAATAATTTACCAGTTGGTGGCTCCATTGAAATTGGCATGTATAAGTGGTCGAAAATGTACCCAATTTCTTGCAAAAGCTCTGAAAAACTTTCTAACTTTTTGAAGAATTTTTTTTGGTAATTATTAACAATTTTTTAGGCTCAAAATAGCAATTTTAGGTAAAGTAGGGATTTTTAGGCCAAAATGAAGCTCTTTAATTTTATTTAAAAAAATTAAAGAGAAAAAATAATTTGCAAGGCTACGGTTGGATTATGAAATACAGATTTTAAAAAATAGAGGCTTGAAAGCTTTTCAAATGCTTTAAGAGAAGTTTTGTAAAGTTTTAAGTTTTTTAAAAAAAGCTCTAAAGCTTTGAGCTATTAAAGCTTAAAAGCTTTAATAGTCAAAGGCTTCAAAAATAATAAAAATTTTGATTGACAATTGTGTGCAGAGAAATCAACAGAATACTTTAGGATGCAATTTGCATTGTGCACCTTTGGAAGATGATATTGGACTAAAAACTGTAATAACAATGGTTTTGGAGATCGTAGATAAAGGCAAACAAAACTGTGGTGTCAAATAGAAAGAAAACAGATAAACCACTTTTAGATTTTTGATGGTTTTGGAAAGTGCTTTTCTACCTTTCTTTGACTTGTGATGAAGAAACATGGATTTTGGTTATCCAATAGACAAAAACAAGACTTCTTAAATGAACCTTCGCCTTTCGTTGGCAATTTATGAGTGAAAAACTACCTTCTCTTAAATTTCAAAGCTTCTTTATCTTCTAGTTCTTCACCACCTTCAAACTTTGCTATCAATCTTGGCTCTGATACCAATGTTGGAGGGTGAAAAGAACTCACTAGAATAATTGCAAAGTATAAATCACAAAGCATAAAATAAAAATTATACATAACACAAAATTGGGTCCAATTTGCTTCCACACAGAGCTCACATCTAAGTCTTGGTGTATTTAAGTTATATTGCTTGAAATAACTTATGGGCTCAAAATAGTGTCCACTTTTACAAATAAGTCGTCTTCTTCAAAAATAGCTTGCTTTATTGGACGTGCAAGCTAATCTACTTAAAAATAGGTGGAAATCTTGAACTTTATAAATATGTTTATCTCTTATAAAATCAAATATGTACATGGGAGGTTTCATATGTTCCAATAAATATATACATTGATAACAAATATGGTTAATATCCAAAATGAGATAACGATGTCGTGCATTGTCACAAAATTAAATAATATTTGTCGACACCCAAAATCGAGTGTCTCAAAATAGTCTTGACCACACTACGACCTCACCTCCATTATTCAATCCAAGGATCTACACTTATATCAACTATATACCAATCAATTAATAAATTAATTGATTAAAATACAAATAACCATACGAGAATCATAATATTAAGATGATGTAACTAATACTCCCACACATGTATAGAGTAACCCGTATACACGTAAAGTAAGCTATAATCACCCGGATTTAGAAAGGTGTCCCAACAATCTAAACCCATATAAGAGGATTCATAAATAATGGAAAACATGGAAATATGTAATGAAGCAATTATATATGAACATACACATGTATGGGTATGGACTGAGGCGCATGGACCTTGGGTCCCTTGAGCATAGATTTGGGGCATTGGCATATTGATTGACCAATGTGAAATGGCCAGGCACTATATAAGTGACCTTGGTCTAGGCTATTATAGCCTTTTACCATCATTTGATATGATGGATATTTTGTCTTATTGGATCTTATGCCCAATCTTTCATGGCAATCTTTCCATGTCTAGGTGCTACTCCCTAAGTTGAGTGGGATATGCGTGTACTCCATGCTAATGAGTGCAAACCCCTGGGTCCCTTCATTGCATTAGTATTAGAAGCATTGATTCTCTTCATTGCATTGGTATCAGAGCTATGGATTCTCTTCATTACATTGGTATTAGAGCCATGGATTCTCTTCATTACAAAATATAAAAATCCATGAATTAATTGCTCATAGCACTTACATGCTGGTGGTCGACTTTTTGATGAAACTTTGCCATGTGACTAGGCACTACTAGAGGGCATATCCCCTGCCTATCTATGGAGTGTGTGAAAAGGAAGAACATCGACTAAGCAATGTCCTTAGGGTAAGTATTGTTTACTTGGAGTCTAATGTAATGTAAATGTTCAACTATGCGGGTAGGTGGGTTTTTTCTTGGTCTTGGAGGACTTTCTGAGGAGTCAAGCTTTTGGTTCAGTCAATCCAATTATTTCTTTGTTTTTTTGAAATAAATATGAGATCCTTGATTTTGTGCGTATTGCTTTTACTATGGATCTTTAATGATGAGCGTACACTTGTGATGGAACGTAAGTACTATATAGGAAAGTGTAGTTTTGTGGACATTTTCCAGGTTACTAATGGGTTAGAGATGCCCCTCTCACAACCCATTTCAAGCTTTGATTTATATGGGTGGAAAATGAAAAGGTAATATTGTCCAAAAGAAATACAAGAAAAGCTAAAAAGAAAAATTGATCAAAGGTGTTGCTAAATTGGGTTGCCCATCGTATACTTTGAAATAAATAACTAAATTCAAGGTAAAAAATGCCTTGTAAAATTTTTACGTTTTAATATAAATTTTTAACTTTTTTCAGTGGTGACACAGTAGTTGAACTTTACTGTAACTAGACACCAGTTGGTGGGCCTATCCCCTGCCCATCCGTGGAGTGTGAAAAAGAACACCAAGCAAGCAATTCCAAATTCCCTTAGAGTAAGTATTGGGGTTTAATACCGATATTCCCTCTTTGATGTAAAGGTACAACAGTGGTAGGTGGAAGACTTTGCTACTAAAACCCACTTGTGGAGGTGGGTTTTTTCTTAGTCTTGGAGGACTTTGTGGAGACTTGAGAGTCAAGCTTTTGGTTTAGTCAATCCAACAGAACTATAGATGGAACTGTAGTTTTGTGGGGACTTTTGTGAGGACTCGAGAGTCAAGCTTTTGGCTCTTCTCGAGTACACTTTTGGATCTTTACTTATGGAAGAGCGTAAGTACTATAGGTGGAACTGTAGTTTTATCGACGTTTTTCAGATCTAGTAAAAGTGGAACACTTCCGAATTCTTCATTCTAAGAAAACACTTACTATATACGAAATAAACTAGCCATAAATCACTAAATAGTAAACTATATAGTAAAAAGTTGCTATATATCAAAAGTCATGAAAGCATTCACTATATAGTAATTGATCTAGGTAACTTTTTCTAGACAACAATCTATATAGTAAAATATTGCTACATAGTAATTAGTAATCAATAAATTATTATATAGTAATGTATATAGTAAAATATTACTATATATAGTATATTATTGCTATATAACAAATCAATGTGTAAAAAACCACTATACAATAATAATTATAATTAAGATAAATACAATAAAAATCTAATTTTTTATTTTACGAAGTGTTGTTATTCTAATGATTTCTATATACACTAGAGAATATTGTACTATTATGTAGATATCTAAAGACACACATTCTAACTTTGAGAGAGAGAGAGAGAGAGAGAGAGAGAGAGAGAGAGAGAGATTTAAAGTACTTTTTTATAATCCAAAAAAAATGAGTAAACAAAATTTTATTAAGCAAAATGCAAGAGAAATGCATAATGCACAAAGACGGAGTGCAAATTAAAGGATTGTGTATAGTTTGATAATTATCCCAAAAAAATATGTATACAAAATTTTGCTTAAGTGCAATACAAGAGAAATCCATAAAGAACAAAGACGTACTTTCATAAGTGTAAACTAAAGGATTGAGTGTAGTTAAATAATTAATCCCAAAAAAATAACTAAATTTTGGGTTAAGTCAAACACAAGAGAAATCCATAAGACACAAAGACTTACTTTCATGAGAGAAAATTAAAGAATGAAGCATAGTGAAACAGGAGAAATTTGAAACGGTTGGGTATAGTTAGACATCTATCTTTAATATATATATATATATAGTTATATATAGTTATATATTTATTCCTAAATAATAAGTATACAAATTTTGCCCTATATCCGATTGTCTGATCAGAGCTGAGCAGAGCTTGTTCCGAGTCACGAGTCCGTGTCGAGGTTCTTGAAGTCCGAGCTGAGCAGAGCTTGTTCCGAGTCAGGAGTAAGAACCGACAGTCAGGAGTCTGAGCCGATTCCGAGATCCGAGTTCAACTCTACGCGTCTATGTCGGAACATTCATTCAGGTACATTTCGGACTCCTCTGGGATGGGTCGGAGACAGTGCCAGCACTGCGGCAATCCGATGTGAAGCACAAGATTGAGGAGCTGGGGCATAAGGACAATAGTTCAGAGAGCAACTCAGAGAGAGTGAAGCCTTTGATGCTGATCCGGATAATAATGCTTATGGTTTCCATGATAATGGAGTGGATCTGGCTACGTATGCTTCAGGGTGCACAGGAGGGGCTGAGAGGCGTTCAAGTGCCATTATTGTAGTGCAGTTAGTGTGGAGACCAAGCACATGTATTTCACATGAATGTCCACAGTAACGGCACTTCAAGGCCTCATTCATAGCTGTGCTACAAAACAAGGAAACCACCAGTCACCTAGATGTCCAGCCAAACTCCCTTCTTCTGCCGCAAGATCGTCATCAAACAGATTCTCTGCATTTGCCACTTCAGCCATTTCCCATTGCTTGTGCATATAGCCGTCATCCACATGAAACACATATTCAACACATAGCTCTTCAGGCACAAGGTCTCGGTAGTAGCCATATCATCATCATTGAACATTGCATGTACGTCCGTACTGGCATCAGGATCGCTCCCCAAGCATGGAACAAGCACCCGCAGCAAGACTAGCAGAGCTCTTTGTAGTGCAGTTAGTGTCATTATTGTAGTGCACTTAGTGTGAAGACCAAGCACATGTATTTCACATGAATGTCCACAGTAATGGCACTTGAAGCCCTCATTCATAGCCTGTGCTACAAAACAAGGAGGCCACCAGTCACCTAGTTGTCCAGCCACACTCCCCTCTTCCGCCGCAAGATCGTCATCTAACAGATTCTCTACATTTGCCACATTTGCCATTTCCCATTGCTTCTGCACACTGCATATAGCCGTCATCCACATGAAACACATATTTAGCAGCATAGCTCTTCATGCATAAGGTCTCAACAGGAGCCATATCATCGTCATTGAACATTGCATGTACATCCATATTGGCATCATGATCTTTCATGCTCCCCAAGCATGGAACAATGACCCGCAACTTCCAAGCTCAATCGCAACCAACGAAAACCCTTGAACATGAGAACCCACATACATCTCATCATCATGGCTAAAATCGCTGTGTGACTCTAAATCATATTGATATTTCTCCTCTCAAGTCCCTCGACAGCTTCCTGCAAGATGTCTATCCACCTGATGCTTGAGCAAGACTTATGTCTTCCCTTCTCATGTTCCTCATGCCAATCACATGCTTCCACTAATGTGTGAGAAAAATTAGAAAGTTTTTCCCTTGGCCTCTCTAGCTTCCTAGACGAGGATCCGCTTTGGTGATCCGAGAGAGTTCAGTTGTAAGATCTACCATGCACCAAACTGTGCATTTATCCCCTTTGCTGTAGGGTTCACACACATAAGGACAGTCATCTATCCCATGATCTCTGTGCAAACATATTGCACATTTCTTCTTTTTCTTCTCTGCCATGATGTTGCTGCAGATAGATTAAGGGCAAGACCTCCCTCCCCAATCTGAGGGACAGCAAATGAACTCGGATGGAATCGCTGGAGCTGGAGAATTACCATGATGCAAAACCTAGCTCGAAACACGGAGCAGTTTCAGCTGCTTTGGCCCCTTCCTCATGCACGACACGAAACACCGAGGATTAGACATGCTGGACAGGGTTCTCGGAGAGAGGCCATACGAATGTCAGATCCCATATCAGACCTTCGAACTCAAGGATCCGACCTTCCGACTCCTACTATCACACTCACAGGTTAGATCTGACAAGGGTGGTGTGGGGAATCCAGAGATCACCCATAACACTCGGATCCATAGGCAGAATGAGAATCATCCGATCTCGTCACCACTCGGATCCACAGAGATTGAGACTGTCGGAGATCGTTGGGCATATTTCTAGCATGCTAAGAGAATCCAGGGGGCACGGATTGTGTATGCATGGATTGGGGACCATCCTTGATCATGTCAAATATACCTGGGTTTAGCATGTGGGGATGTAGTTGAGCATCTAGTCCTAGTCCTTGTTGGGGATGACCATAATACTGCGGTAAGGTGGCATGTTGTAATGCATGCAAGGTGGGTTTGACCTATGTTGTAAGATAGTTTGATAGAGCCAACACATGTCAGCCCCATCAACATATTCAGCCAAGGGATCCAAATCACATCACTTGGCCTGAGGTGTCTAGATACTACGAAGACGTATACATTGTACCTTTTTCAAATCCACCCTTGTTGCTCTATAAGACATATACCTCTACCTGCCCAAAGCTTGCTGAGCCTTCTCATCCACCCACTGAAAAAGACCTTGCAAGGCATCCCACTTGTTGCTGCCCAAAGCTTACTGAGCCTTCTCATCCACCCACTGAAAAAGACCTTGCAAGGCATCTCACTTGTTGCTGGCCAAAATTAGAACGGAGAACCCTACCTTAAATATATAACTATATATATAGTTATATATATAACTATATATATAACTATATATATATATTTTAAAGATAGACATCTAACTATACCCAACCCTTTAATTTGTCTTTCTGCCTCTCAGATTTCTCCTGTTTCACTATGCTTCATTCTTTGATTTTCTCTCATGAAAGTAAGTCTTAGTGTCTTATGGATTTCTCCTCTCTTTCACTTAACCCAAAATTTAGTTATTTTTTGGGATTAATTATTTAACTACACTCAATCCTTTAGTTTACACTTATGAAAGTACGTCTTTGTTCTTTATGGATTTCTCTTGTATTGCACTTAAGCAAAATTTTGTATACATATTTTTTGGGATAATTATCAAACTATACACAATCCTTTAATTTGCACTCACGAAAGTACGTCTTTGTGCATTATGCATTTCTCTTGTATTTTACTTAATAAAATTTTGTTTACACATTTTTTTGGATTATAAAAAAATACTTTAAATCTCTCTCTCTCTCTCTCTCTCTCTCTCTCTCTCTCTCTCTCAAAGTTAGAATGCGTGTCTTTAGATATCTACATAATAGTACAATATTCTCTGGTGTAGATAGAAATCATTAGAATAATAACACTTCGTAAAATAAAAAACTAAATTTTTATTGTATTTATCTTAATAATTATTATTGTATAGTAGTTTTTTACACATTGATTTGTTATATAGCAATAATATACTATATATAGTAATATTTTACTATAAACATTACTATACAATAATTTATTGATTATAGCAATATTTTACTATATAGATTGTTGTTTAGGAAAAGTTACCTAGATCAATTACTATATAGTAAATGCTTTCATGACTTTTGATATATAGCAACTTTTTACTACATAGTTTACTATATAGTGATTTATGGCTAGTTTATTTCGTATATAGTAAGTGTTTTCGTAGAATGAAGAATTCGAAAGTGTTCCACTTTTACTAGATCTGAAAAATGTCAATAAAACTACAGTTCCACCTATAGTACTTACGCTCTTCCATAAGTAAAGATCCAAAAGTGTACTCAAGAAGAGCCAAAAGCTTGACTCTCGAGTCCTCTCACAAAAGTCCCCACAAAACTACAGTTCCATCTATAGTTCTGTTGGATTGACTGAACCAAAAGCTTGACTCTCGAGTCTCCACAAAGTCCTCCAAGACTAAGAAAAAACCCACCTCCACAAGGTCATGTATTGATGATTGGTATTCACGTTATGAGCATTCATCAGTTCGAAATCTTAGAGAAATGAGAGGGGAACGATGAGCTAAAGAGAGAGGGTCAAGGTGCTCCACAAAACACACAACCCCTTATCTGAAATTTCATGTATTAAAAAAAAATCCAATACAAACTCGCTCTTCCTCAAAAAAGTATAAAAGATGCCTTTATTATTGTGGTGTAGAAATTTGAGGAAACATGTCTTTATTACTAACGTTAAAAAAGATAATTTATTTTTTATTTTATTTTTTTCAAAAGTAGAGTGCACCTCTCCTACTGTTATAAATATAGAGAGAAGCTCCAAATCACTTTCTTAATCATCATTGCCACAAAGCCTTGTTAGTATAATACACCACTCTAAACTCTCCTTCATATTGTTTGTGATGGCCTCATCAAATATTAGCATTGAAGTTGTTGGTGTATATCCAGAGGGAGGTCATCAATGTGGAGGTCAAGCAGCAGACCATAGATGGTGCATAAGCATGGAAAGGTATCACATCCTTTCCGCTTCCTGGTAATGATGATGCTACTTCTCAAGTGAAGGCCAAAGTGGTGGGCGTAATTGTGATACGGCAAGCCTATGGTTTTATTGATGAATCGTTTGAGCGTGTCTTGCTAGAGAAAGTGCGAAAGGGTACGAATATTGTTCGCTTATGTTGTGTCTTCATCTCGGAGAACAAGCGAGGTCCATAATAGTAAAGATGATGGTTTTCACATTTTTGTATTTGGTAGTTGTAAGTGAATGAACTTGGTTTTATTTTCAGTTTGAAGCAATAACCTCGATGTAGAATGTGATGTTGTCATGTTTTTTTGTTTTCACTTGCTCTGGCTCTCTATAGCCCTCTCCCTCTCAAATAATTATGTTATAAAACTCTCTAACTCTCTTCACTCCTCTGTCTCTCTTGATGAAGGGGGGAAGGGTATCATTTTGGAATCTGCTCGTCCGATTCCCAAAAAGTAATCACTATAAAATTCTCACAAATTTTTTTCCCAAAGAAGTATATGAGACGTGGAAGTTGGTTTGTATATTGTTAAACTATGAAGGCTAGAATGGTGTGTATGACAACAAGGGTTTTTATTTGCATGGTATAGTTTTGTAGCTACTATTTGCTATGTAGCAAATTTTAAAAAAATGATTCTGCAAGGCGGTAGTATGACATATCTGTAAAAGACGTTATCGTAATATATCTACATATATATGCATAAATATGTGATGTGAAATTTATATAGTTGGAGACTACCTTCTTGTTAATTATTCAAACTTGTTGAGGACGTGTGGGAAACTTGAAGGTATTGGCAGATGCTGGATCTGACACAAGACTGAGTCTGTTAACTGGAGAAGGGGGCGCTCTCTAGTGGATGCTTGATCTCTCTAGCCACCATTACACCACTGTTCTAGCTGCAGGCCTCCAGTTGGGTTTCTCTTGGGGATGCACCACTACGCCATCTCTATCACCTTGCCAGCTTCTTCAGTGCAGAAGGCCCCTTATAGCCGCTTGTCCACCAGCTCCAGCTTCCTCTGCTCTTCGCACTTCTTGGTGGCCCAGCTCGCAAAATGCCACCGCTGGTTGAATACTCCGTTGAGGTTGCTCTTCACTACTAGCTACATTTGCCACCATCAGCAATGCCAAGTCTATTTTTTTCTACCTGCCCACCATCTCTAGCAACACCATGTCCAAGCTATAGATGTCACATTTCTTTCTCACATAGGTGCCATGCACCAGAACATCTCTAGTGCTATGTCGCCAGGAGTTCCCCTTAGGGCAATCACCATGTGAGAGGCATCCCTAGCCATGAGCATGGCCAAGTCAAAATCTACCAGTTTGGGCTCAAAGTAGTCCTCATCTAGGAGGATGTTTTGTGCATGATGGTTTGTGAGTAACCTTCATGTAGATGGGCTAGGCCCTTTGTAGGAGAGACAACTTGAGGAAAAGAGCTTGATTCTCAATGTCAAGAAGAGAGATTGTACTTTATCATCAGCCTCGCAACTCCAAAATTTCAGGCTTGTCACCAACATAACCCTTCACCTCTCCATCATCATCACCACTACTTTACCAACAGAAAGAACTCGGCACTTCATGCCTAGTAACTGGGCTTTCCAACTTCATAGACAGCCACACGCCTTCTCCAAGTACATAACTCTCGGTGCCACCGTGATAACCCAAAAGGTCCAACCGCTTCACCAACATGAACCGATCCACCTTCCACACTTTTCCCATCCTCGTGCAAAACATCATCATCGGCCTCACCAAGCTAACCAACCTCCATTGGCATACCAACACAACACCACCGACCACACCATGCCACCCTTAGCTTCTCCAACAGCCACCTGGCACTTCCAATCAAGCAATTGGCAACCCAACCACGTCATTGGTGTGCTTGCAAGGCACATGACCTCACCAAGAAATCCTACTAATGACTTACTTTAAGGCATCAACACACTTGCGCGCGCGCGAGAGAGAGAGAGAGAGAGAGAGAGAGAGAGAGAGAGAGAGAGAGAGAGAGAGAGAGAGAGAGAGAGAGAGAGAGAGAGATGGAGTGAGTACACCTCACTCTCAAATAAATGTAAGATGCGTGGTGAGCACACCTTACCATACATCTTCACCCTTTAATATTTAATCTAAATTAAAATTTAATTTATTGAAATTATATATGTATGTGTGTATATTTATATATGTGTTGTTGAGATATTGAGCTCAACTAGTGCTACAACGGACATTGATAACCCACCTGGGTGATAGCTTCCGCATATATCGGCTCCTCTTAGACATAAGAATATTAGATAAGAGGATTCCAGCTGGCAAAGGCACCCGAGAATGGACAATCGGATAGCGTATCCTTTGACCACTGGTTTGGTTGTGACTACTTGTCTCCAAGAAGATGGATTCTCGAGCGCTGACTTTGCCTCTAGGCCCAGATGGAGTTTCGATTCGATTGTGACTACCCTTCTCCACCAGGAAGATGGGTTCTCGAGTGCTGACTTTTCCTGGGCGCCCAGGTGGAGTTTTGCTGATCAACAAGGTTGCTAACACCCGTTTGGATTTCACCTTCCACTCCATCATGACAAGTGTCTGTTGTTGGTTGTATTTCTATCATCGTTAGTCTGCTTTAATTAGCTCTTAGCAACGTAATTGATCTCGTCAGGTGCGTTTGTCTCAAGACCCTTGTGGTCAACCCTACTAATGGTCGGCACACACGACGGCCCAGCTTGCGTGTTGGCTTCCACCAACACACTATGCATCTAGTACATTTTCCATTAAAAACAATGCTGCACCATCATACTAGAGAATAACACCATCAAATCTAATGGGAGATTGGAATCTTCACCAGTTTGCACATAGATTAGCATATGGGTTAGAGAGTCTAGAACTCTAAGATCGCGATCTCCAAATGTTGAAGGTAAAACTGCCATTAACTAATTGAGAGACAGAGAGAGATTCATTCATTCCATTCGTTAGTTGTACGTATCGAATACAGAGATAAATGGTGGTTATAAATCCTATGCACGTGAACTAGATGAAGGGATCAAGCCATGAGAATCCAAAAGGCACATGACCCTCCAACTACCCTACTACATACATACATATACATATACATATATACATATATATATATATGCATATATATATATACATATATACATATATACATATACATAACTCTCGTGAGAGTACATCTTTGTGCCTTGTGAATTTCTCTTGTGTTTTACTTAAGCAAAATTTGTATACTTATTATTTAGGAATAAATATATAACACTATTTATTATTTAATAGATCGACATCTAACTATACTCCACCCTTTAATTTGCACTCATGAAAGTACGTCTTTGTGCTTCATAGATTTCTCTTGTGTTTCATCTTAAGCAATTTTATATACTTAGTTTTTGGATAATTATCACAATATGCTTCATTCTTTAATTTTCTCTCGTGAAAGTAAGTCTTTGTCTTATGGATTCTCTTCTATTTCACTTAAGCTAAAATTTAGTTATTTTTGGGATAATTATTTAACTACACTCAATCCTTTAGTTTACACTCTTGAAAGTACGTCTTTGTTCTTTATGGATTTCTCTTGTGTTCCACTTAAGAAAAATTTTGTATACTTATTTTTTTGGGATAATTGTCCAACTATACAAGATCCTTTTATTTGCACTCACGAAAGTACGTCTTTGTGCATTATGGATTTCTCTTGTGTTTCACTTTAAAAAAAATTGTTTACTCATTTTTTTGGATTACTAAGAAATACTTTAAATCTCTATCTCTGTCTCTCAAAGTTAACATGCATGTCTTTAGATATCTACATAATAGTAAAATATTCTCTAGTATGTATAAAAATAATTAGAATAATAACACTTAGTAAAATAAAAAAACTAGATTTTCATTGTATTTGTCTTAATAATCATTATTGTCTAGTGTTTTTTTACACATTGATTTGTTATATAGAAATAATATACTATATATACTAATATTTTACTATATACATTACTATGCAATAATTTATTCATTAGTGATTACTATATAGCAATATTTTACTATATAGATTGCTGTTTAGGAAAAGTTACCTAAATCAATTACTATATAGTGAATACTTTCATGACTTTTATTATATAGAAACTTTTACTACATAGTTTACTATATAGTGATTTATTGCTAGTTTATTTTCTACATAGCAAGTGTTTTCCTAGAATGAAGAATCGGAAAGTGTTCCACTTTTACTAGATCCGTTATTTTACTAGAAATGTTTATTTTTTCTAGTAAACTATCTAGCAAAATGTTTTTTTGGCTATATAGGAATGTGTAAAACATCGAACTAGTAAAGTTTGTGGGCCTTCCTAGACAAACACAAAGGTAGAAATCAAAGACACTCTGATCGATGTGTCGATTGGTGCATATCCCCAACAAACAACCTTTCCAGCCATTAGAAAATGAGCAAGAACGTGAATGGGAAAAAATAGCTATTGTTGGGGGTTGAGACTCTAGAATTGTTAATGAAAATGGAAACCAAGGAGAGGTTAAAACTTGCAACTAGTGGTATTCGTTGGTGGGCCAAATAAGTCAGAGTGAGATGCAAAGTTAGAAGAGTAGCAAGAAACAAAATGAGGGGTGCTTGGCGATCAAATGAGGCCATTGTTGCTCACTATCCCCTAGTAGAGAAGCTGGAGAGAAGCTTAGCATTGAAAAGTTATATTAAAATGTAAAAAAATTACAAGGTGCATTTTACCTCAAATTTACCCATTTATTTTGAAGTAAAGGATGAGCACCGAAAATTTAGTGGAGAGGAGACCCCTTTGAAGTTTTCCACCCATATAAATCGAAGCTTGAAAGGGGTTGTGTGAGGAGCATCTCTAACCCATTAGAAACTTGAAAAATGTCAACAAAACTACACTTCCACCTATAGTACTTATGCCTCTCCATAAGTAAAGATCCAATAGCATACGTGAGAAGATCCAAAAGCTTGACTCTCGAGTCCTCACAAAAGCCTCCACAAAACTACAGTTTCACCTACAGTTTTGTTGGATTGACTAAACAAAAAGCTTGACTCCCGAGTCTCCACAAAGTCCTCCAAGACTAAGAAAACACCCATCTCCACAAGTGGGTTTTGGCAACAAAGTCTTCCAAGACTAAGAAAAAATCCACCTCCATTAGTGTACCTTTACGTCAAAGAGGAAATATCGGTATTAAACTCCAATACTTACTCTAAGGGCAATTGAAATTGGTTGTTCGGTGTTTTTTTTTTCACACTCCATTGATGGGCGTGGGATAGGCCCACCACCCACTGGTGTCTAGTCACGGTAAAGTTCAGCTATGTCACCACTTAAGCCATTTATTTCTTCTTTTTCTTTGAAAAGTTGGAAAATTATATTAAGGTAAAAATTTTACAAGGAATTTTTACCTCAAATTTAGTCATTTATTTCAAAGTAAAGGATGGGCAATGAAATTTAGCGGCACCTTCAATCAATTTTTCTTTTTAGCTTTTCTTGTCTTTTCTTTGGACAATATTACCTTTTCATTTTCCACCCATATAAATTGAAGCTTGAAACGGGTTTTGTGAGGGGCATCTCTAACCCATTAGTAACTTGGAAATATCAACAAAACTACACTTTCTCATATAATACGTATGCCTCCCATCACAAGTGCATGCTCATCATTAAAGATCCATAGAGTATTATTGAAAAGGGAAGGGAACGTGAAAGCCTGTAGGCTAGTGGTATTCGCTGCTGCGCCTGGGTCAAATAAGTTATGGTGAGATGCAAAGTCAGAAGAGTGGCAAAAAATGACAAAGAGGGGTGCTTGGGGATGAAATAAGGCCATTGCTACTCAGCTTTGAAAAGCTATGAATTTAGCCATTTATTTCAGAGTAAAGGATGAGCGAGCAGCAAAAATTTAGTTGATACACCATAAGTAAAGATCCATAATACAAGCAATACCCACAAAATGAATAATCTTGTTTTCTTTTAACGATTGGATTGACTTAATGAAAATCTTAACTCCCGAGTCCCCACAAAGTCCTCCAAAACCAAGATAAAACTATTGGATTGAGTGAACCAAAAGCTTGACTCCTCCCAAGTCTCCACAAAGTCCTCTAAGACTAAGAAAAAACCCACCTACCAACTCTACCTTCTATATATAAATTACTTGTGACCTATCATCATGTGGCAAGCAAAAGAGACCTCCACTTGGCAAGAGGAGGAGAGATCTTTCACATAAAGGAGAAAAGAGATTTTTCTTAAATTTTTATACATATTTTTTACACATGCCTAAATGAATCGGGGCTCACAATTAGTTGTCACCATCAAGTCATTTGCTCATTGAACGAGTATATATATATATGTATGTATTTATATGTATATGTATGTGTGTATAGGAGAGTTTCACATTTTTAAATTTTTTAAAAGGAACGGTTCTTTTCCATAAGCCTAGATGCATTGGGGCTCACAATTAGTTGTCACCATCAATCATTGAATGAGTTTCTCACACACACACACACACACACACACACACACACACACATATTAAAGAGTTTCTCATTTCCTCATTTGTTTTCCCTAGCACACATAATTGCACAACACACACACACACATACATATATGTATTTATTTATAGGTGTGTATATATGTATATATAAATAGATCTATATGTATGGCACCACACACACACACACACATGTACACAACAAAAAACACATGCACACACACTCGCATGCATGTGCACATACACAAATATGCACACTTACACGCACACACTTACTCAACCTCACACATACATATACATGCATATTAACTTACATATATATACACTGAAATACACAAATACACGTGCACAGACATCGATAGGCACACATGCATGCATAGATGCACATGCACACACACACTTGCACATGTACATGCACACAATCTCACACATATGTATATATATATATACATGTATATATGTATATATATATATGTGTGTGTGTATATATATATACATATATATATATATATACACACACACATATACATATATATATACATACATATATATATATATATATATATATATATACATACATACATATATATACATGTATATACATGTGTATATATATATATATATATATATATGTATATATATATATATATATATATATATATATATATTTCTTCATAATATTTTTATATATGCGTGTAACAAAGAAGACTAAGCAATGTCCTTAGAGTAAGTATTGTTTACTTGGAGTCTAATGCCAATATTTCATCTTTAATATAAATGTGCAACTATGCGGGTAGGTGGGTTTTTTCTTGGTCTTGGAGAACTTTGTGTGAGTAGTCAAGCTTTTGGTTTAGTCAATCTAATTATTTCTTTGTTTTTTTGAAATAAATATGAGATCCTTGATTTTGTGGGTATTGCTTTTACTATGGATCTTTAATGATGAGCGTACACTTGTGATGGAACGTAAGTACTATATGGGAAAGTGTAGTTTTGTGGACATTTTCCAGGTTACTAATGGGTTAGAGATGCCCCTCTCACAACTTGTTTCAAGCTTTGATTTATATGGGTGGAAAATGAAAAGGTAATATTGTCCAAAAGAAATACAAGAAAAGCTAAAAAGAAAAATTGATCAAAGGTGTTGCTAAATTGGGTTGCCCACCATCGTATACTTTGAAATAAATAACTAAATTCAAGGTAAAAAGTGCCTTGTAAAATTTTTACCTTTTAATATAAATTTTCAACATTTTTAAGAAAAAGAAGAAATAAATGGCTTCAGTGTGGTGACGCAGTAGTTAAACTTTATTGTAACTAGACACCAGTGGGGTGGGCCTACCCTGCCCATCCGTGGAGTGTGAAAAAGAACACCAAGCAAGCAATTCCAAATTCCCTTAGAGTAAGTATTGGGGTTTAATACCGATATTCCCTCTTTGATGTAAAGGTACACCAGTGGTAGGTGGAAGACTCTGCTGCTAAAACCTGATCATCATAGGCATGATAATCATAAGCATAGGCATGGTCATCATAGGCATATGCATTGCCACGAAAATTCACACCATCCCAATATCCATGAGAATCATAAGCATGACGTGCCTCCGAATCATTGATGAAACGGCCACCCAAGTCATTGGAATGACGATCTTACAAACTTGGAGAAGCATTCCAATTGCCAAATGGACGTGGTTCACCTAATGGAGTACCTTTTCCTCTTTCCAAACTTCTCCCTTGCATTGGAAATAACCCAAGCAACGATATACTTGCCACATATTAGCATTCCCTTGATGCAAAGGCATGTTTGGAACATTATTTCCACTTGATTACATAGGCACCCCATAACCACCTTGTTGCATCCCATAACCACCTTGTTGTGTCGGCATTCCAAATGTACTTGTTCCACCTTGGTACATCTTAGGAGAATCGTGACTTGATTCAAGTTGATGAGAACTAACTTGAGGTAGATGTGTAGAATTTGCATTTGAAGTGCCCACGGTAGATCCAAGAGGTTGGTCATTGAGAACTTCTTTTCCATTGCCCAATTCTTGCTTTAAGCTAGTGAACCCTTCCTCAATCTCAACAAACCCATCATGCAAAGTGTCACTAACTCTTTGGAATTGTTGATTCATGGCTACAAATCTTTGATCTAAGCGATTAAAGAATTTTTCCTCACTTGCATCATCTTGAGATTTTTGGCCTAAGCTCTCCATAATCTTTAGCAATTTGCTCATAGTACTTTGTTGATCAAGATACATCTTCTCCATCAATTGCACAATCCCGAGAATCTCAATGGAAGCTTGTGGTATGTGTGACCCTTGATGCAAGTCAACATTACTTTGCACATACTCTTGAGCATCTTGTCTTGCATCTTGCCTCGCTTTCGGAACACCACCCTCATGCTCAACTACTTCCTTGAAAGTAGCCTTGGTCTTTGACTTAGATGCCATTAGAAAACGACCAAATTTAGGTTGGATATGTTCCCAAACTCCGATTTACAAGCTCTTTAGCTTTATAGATAGGCAATGACGTGTAGAACCCCCATGTATGATCACTTTGACCAAGGTCAATGCACCAGTACTCTCTGTTTTGACTTCTCTTGAAAAAGTCAACTTTATCACACAAGTGACCAAATCTCAATCAAGCAGAGACCGATTTTGGAAGCCTTTAGCTTGATGGAATTCTCTCAACAAGTCCTACGCATCCATGTCAATGCCTTGACCACGTTTGATCTGCAACTATCCTTTGTTTTAACCTCTTTAATTGGTCACCTATAGCCGTTTGACCAAGTCAACGGTGCCAAAATCAAGAGCCCTTTGTTAGGCGAGAAGCTAATGGTGTGTGCAATGTCCCAACATGCTCAAATCTCCCACTTAATTCTCTATTTTTAACTGGGCACCCCTTTTGTCTTATGGGTAGACTAGCCAATTGGAGAAGTAAACAGAGTCCGAATCAAACATTTGAGGGCTCTAAACGTGGAGACTAGAATGAAACTATGCAAACACCTTGAAAGCAACCCTAATCCTCTCGGACTGAATTAGGATTTAGAGTGAAAAATCGTCAAGATTTTCTCCAATTGCTATTTGCACTTCCTCTTTGCATTGTTAATGTCTCAGACCCATTTAAAGGCATGAACTTCTCAATTCGTAACTTGGCATCCAAATGTAACCTCAAGTGTCTTGCATAAGTGCTTCTTGCAAAAATTTTGATAACACCTCCTTTGTTTTTGCAACCAAATCTCAATATAAACTCGATTGAAAATCAATTGCAACACTATATCCCATGCTTGCCAAATCTTTGCCCAACAAAATGCATGCTTTATAAGCACTTGGAAGTCGATGTAGAGCATTGAAGCTTGCCAATCTCCCAGCCAAGCCCTTTCCACCCTCGTACCTAGGTCGAAACTAGGCACAAGTTGCGACCACGTCTTCATCACCACTATGTTAGACATCATCATCTCCTTGTTGTTGGCTTCCTGTTGAGTGTCCTATTTTAGCCCTTAGGGGGGCTGACCATGCTAACTAGAGGGACTGGTTGTCACCAATTGGCCGACCATTTGGTCCATCTCCAGATTTTGTGTCTCGTTCACTTGTTGAGGCCAGGCCGGTGTCTCATGTGAAGAGGCCAGTATTTTGCTGACATGGACGGGAGCCAGACTAGTGCCACCCATGTGTTAGCAGGATGGTGTCGTATGGACGGGAGCCAAACTAGTGCCACCCGTGTATGACCTGGACTGTGTTCGACCCACGGGATTGTCACGCCATGGAAGAGCCAGTATTCGTGCCGTGTTTTGCCTATGGGACTGTCACACCATAGGGAGACTCGTGCCTGGGACTGTGTCTTACTTATGGGACTATCACTCCATAGGAAGACCAAGTTTTTATGTTTTTATGTCGTGCCAGTTTTGTGACGACAGATATTTTGTACTTGTTCCATGAACGGGAGATATGTCCATGTTACTATTTGCACATGCACACATGATTTGCATGTTTGAAACTCTTTTTGCATGAATTGTATTTTTGTGTTTGCCTGCTTGACGTGTTACTTACTGAGCGGGGATGCCTGCCAATGAGTCGTGAAGTCTGCTCTATATTCTGACGAGTTTTAGTGCATGTGAACAGGTGGTAAGTATATGGTACATGTTGTTTTTATTATTTTATTTCTAACGTTTAGTTTTATAAGGTTAAGTGTTCACATTCACTTAAATGTGGGCACCCCCTTTGGGCACCCACTTAGGGGCCAAGGTGGGGAGCCCCACTTAAGTGAGTGTGGGGGTGGGCATGGTCACCTACCCACACTCCTCACCCACATGCAAGCGTAGAGAAAACTCCACTCTAATTTTTATAAAAGAAAACCTTCCCTTTCAAGCGTGGGCATGATTCGCTTCCACCTTATGTGAGACAACCGGCGACTCTCTTTCTGGCGCAAGCTTTCATTCAGGCGACTGCTTCTGTACCCTCTACTGGCTACTGGCTATGCCTGCCTCTCTATAGGCGGCTAATTATTGTTGCAGGTGGCTGCGCCTACACCATCTCTCCCTACAGGACAGGCTGTGCATACCTCATCAGGCTGCAGCCTCAGGCACCTGTGTACAGCAGCCAGGCGTCGTTTTTCTCACAGGCGGCTGTGTGCACCTCAGCCCCTTCAGTAGGCGGCTGTCACCTCCAAAAGGCTGCACTGCTGCGCTACCTCCTCTCTTGCAGGCGGCTGCTTCTACTCCCATACAGGCAGGCAACTACACCCTCTATAGGCTGCGCCTTTTTTACCGACGGGGCTGCCCACCATCCTCATAGGTGGCTGCCCTTTACTCTTGCAGGCAACTGTGTTGTCCACTTCCTTCAAAACAGGCTGCTCATCCAAGCCATCTTCTCCTCCACACAGCAGCCAGGTATCTTCTCCTTGCAAGTGGGTACTCCTCCTTTCATAGCAGGCGGCGGTGGTCTCTTGTGATGGTACTTGTCTTGGTGGTTCACCACGAGGTGACTATTTCTTCAACAAGGTGTCTTTTTCCTACTTTGAAAGAGGTTGCTCATCTTCTCCACCGACGACTACAAGAAGACTTCACATCCCCTGGGTGGCTTCATCTTCTACACAAACACCACGAGTATTGGTTTTCTATCAGCCATCCACAAGTAAGTGAATTTCAGATTTAAGTAAAGTATTTTGTGTTTAAATCTGATAAGGGATTCCCGACTCCCTCTACGGCCACACCCGTTCGGTGTCGGGTTGTCCAAGCTCTATTGGAGAACCTCGGTCCAAAGGTGCTGAGATCGGGAGAGCCAAGCATTAGTACGAGAGCGCCTGTTTGTGCATGGTCTCGGAACACCAGTGAGGCACTCTCCGCGGAGTCCAGTGAAAGCACAGGACCGTAGAGATTCGACCATGCTAGTGGTCGTTCTGTGTCGAGCTTCTACATCGAAATTCGACTTCGAGCCTATTTGTTTGGTACTGTTTTCATATGTACATGGACATCATCTGGTTCTTGGAACCCATGGAGCATTGTATTCATTAAATACTCCCAATGAATATATCATATATTGAGGGGGGGTCGAGTGCTCGTGTCCATCTTTCCATTTCATTTCAATTCAATTTCAAGTTGTATTCAGTTGTCCATTTCAAATTTGTGGTTTTAAAGTTGTGCTATTAAGCGTGTGGGTGTCCAACAACGGAGTCTTAAAGTTGTGCTATTAAGCGTGTGGGTGTCCAACAACGGAGTCTTTCCCACTTGACGGGATCGGTTCCATTGGTATCAGAGCACGGTTGTTTCCCTCTTCCTAGTGGGGAAACGAACCTGTGTACTGGACATCCCGCTTTTAGCAAACTTAAAACACAATGGACAGCCAAGGCAACTCTTTGGAAGTGCCAAATTCGAGGGGTCCAGCTAGTGCCTCTCGTGGGTCTGATGCCCTGCGAGGAAGACACAAGCCCCTTGAAAGGGTTATTGATAGTGAATCAAAGGGTCAACTGTCTCCAGGAAAGACAGTTATGCTTGAACAAGAGCCTGATGCTATGAGGGCTGAAATGGAACATATGAGAAAACTTCTGCAGGCTCAAGAGCAAGAGTTAAAGTTTTTGCGTGAAGATCCCCATCTGCAAAGTGCTATTGAAGCTAGGAAGGCTGATGCTATGGTAGATGTAACTTTTGAATCAATGGCACGGGAAGTGGGCAAGAAGCCAAGGGAATCGGCACTTGCCTACCTTCTCCGTAAAGGTGATATCAAAGAGGGAGATGACAGAGAGCTGAAATTCAGAAATCCACCTCGTTTGAAGCATGGATATCTCGCATCTCAAAGGCTGAAATCTTTTATGCAAAAGGAAGAGGTGACAGTCACCTCTCGTCGACATGCATCTTCTCCACAAGGTACAAAGCCTGACAGATATATGTATGCCAGTTCTCATGGAGGGCATGAAAGTCACATGCATGCAAGACATGTATCTCATGGTGACAGGTCTACTTCTAGAAAAAATTTGCCTTCTGAGTTGTCTCATGGAGAGACAATGCCATATGCAGGTAAGTCACATGCATCTAAGTTTCGAGTTCGTGGAGCACATGCCACCGTGCCTCATGAAACTTCTATGACGTCCCATGGAGCCCATGCAGATAGGGCTACCCCATTGGAAAAAGAGAAGACCATGAGCCTCATGCCAGAAAGCTCAAGGAATTCAAAGCAGGTGACAAATCTGTTAAATTTGATGTCTTTCATGGTGAACATGATGCCTCTAAGGTGTTAGCATTTGTGGCACAGTTCGACATTGCTTTTAGCGATGAGGATTTCACAGAAAAGTCAAAGGTGCGCCATGCTAGCATGTTTTTGAAAGGGACTGCTGCTCATTGGTGGTGGATCACTGAAAAGATCACCAAGGATCCCATCTCCACTTGGAAGGAGTTTAAAGACAGATTTTATGCTCAGTTTTTGCCACCAAATGCAGAGCAAACTCTCACTCAAAAGTGGGACAGGTTGGAGCAAAGAGATAATGAAAGCGTGCAACAGTATGTTAACAAGTTCTGGAAAGTGTTGCTGGAAGTGACTCCCTTTATGCAAATCACTGAGGATGAAAGAAAGAGGAAGTTTCGTTCTGGACTGCAACCAGCATATAGATCGGGTATTGAATTACACCCGAAACATACTTTGCAACAACTCACAGCTTCTGCTCTAGCTACGGAGCAATTGGTGCTTAAGATTAAGCAGGACCAAGGAGGTTCAAAGGGGAAAGACAAGGCTATCCCAAATCAGCAAAAGGGTGGATAGCCACCTAAAAAGAACTTCCGGGAGCCCTACAAGGGTGGCAAAGCTGAAAATAACACATCTAAAGAACAGGGCCCAAGGAAGAACAAATTCCGCTTAACCCCGAAGCAAAGAGAGCAATATGCCAAGGATGGAAAATGCTTTTCTTGTGGTAGCAAAGACCACATGTTTCGACAATGCCCAGATCGCAAATCAAAGCACGAGGACAAGCACACCAAAGCTAATGTACATGCAGTTCCTGATGTGCAAGGAAATACAGGTCATGATGCAAAAGAGCGAATGGTTTGCAAGGCTTGGGGGCAAGTCAAGGATCAGCCCGCACTATTCATGTTTGATGACTGTGCAACTGACAACTTCATCTCTATGCAAACGGCAGCTGCATTGGGTATTGAGGTTGAGAACATGGGACCTCAGATTGAAGGCGAAGCTGCATTTATTGGTAAAGAGGTGCAGGTTACCCCTGTGATAGGGAAGTTGCGCATCCATATCCAGGGCTACCTTGATAATGAGTGCCCCGAATACCTCTGCATTTTTTTCTCCTACAGGTTTTCTAATGTTGTTTGAAGCTTGGTGGTACCTATCTCTTATGTGTTTCCAGAATCTGCCTCGAATAACTCTACGTTTTCAGATTTGCAACCACGGTTGTTGCGTTTTTTCTGAACACATCTTGTGGTAGCTCTACCTTCACATGGGCTCCTCCCCTTGGACCCGAAGGTACCTTCTCTTCAACGTTTTTCCTCATAGGAGGTGTGGACACTAGTTGGCTTGAATTTTCAGGTTTGTAGCCTCTTGTTTGGCTGCATTTTCTTCTCCAATGGACATAGATCACTTGTAGAGGGGGTTTTTTGTTTGGATTGTGGCTTTGGAGGTAATTTGGTACGTGAGAAGGATACTGAATTTCTGATTTCAGTCAGTGTTTTGTTGATTTTGGAGCATCTATACCTGTTTTTTTCCTGGCCCTTTCACAGTTACCCAGTTTCTTCATGTTCCTTGCCTTTTGTTGGCGGTGCAGTGCTGTTTTTTGCTGGACAGCAATGTTTTGGTTATGTTTTGCTTCCTAAAGGAGTTTTCTACACTCAGAGGGGGCCCATCTCCAACTACTTCACTTGAGGATCAGTTTCAGGAGCTATTTTGTATCTGTGGTGGACACTTTCTTCTGTGAAAGAAGTTTACAGATTTTGGAGGAGAGTAGTGATCTTTTCAGAGATCCTGAGCAAAGTTTATTTTGTCCAAACTTGTGTTCTTTGCAATGTTTACAGAGAAAGGAGGGTGTTTTACCTGTGAGGTGTGATCCTTTCACATGGATCACTTGTTTGTTTGCTAATTTTTGGGATCTGATTCTACTTATGGAAGAGTCTTCTGCTATCAGTGATGTTTCTGAGGACCTTGTTACCACTGCAATTTATATTCCTTTTTCCATTCCTCATTGTGAGGAGTTTACCTCTCCCTCTCTTTGTGATGCTTCTGAGGATGCCCCTTCCCCTGCCAGATCTGGATTAGGTTTGATGCAATGTGCACGTTTGATGTTTTGGAGGATTGACTTTTAGACCCGGTGGGATGCTTTGGATCTTTGGTTGCTAACCGTGCTTGGGGCACAGTGATACTTCTAGAGTTTTTTGGATTTGGATCATAATCAAATTGGGCTTGTACCAGTCCGACGACATATTTTTTCAAAGGGCGATGTGGAGTCCTTTCATCTGGCGATGCCCACGTCAGTGGAGTGTGCTTATGTACAGCATCAGGCAACTCATGGTATGGAGTTTGAGCAGATGGACCCCATCTTTTCTACATAGTCTTTACATCTTGCCATGCCGACCTTTTCAGAGGATGCTTTTGTACAACATTTGACTACTCTTGGTACAGAGTTGAAGCAGATTGATTGTATTTCTTTTTAGGGTTCCAGTGAGGAGCAGTTTGCTTCTCCCAAGATTGATTATCTACAAGATCTAATCTTCGTTGGTTTTGAGGTTTTTCATACCTTCTCTAAGCTAGAAACACGACATATGACTTCCGAAAGTGTTCTTACACTTAGGTTTGGACCATTATTTGGAGCAGCACGTCGCAACCTACATGGTTGTTTTCTTCCAAAGGAGCGGTACACCTGGCAGCTTGTTCTACTACTTTTGTAGTTGAGTTACTGAGGAGATTGCTTGTGGAGCTTTCTTGGTACTTGATTCTACAGTCTTTCATCTTTGATCGAGGACAGCGTCTCTGGCTTCTTGGAGTTCACTCAACATCCAGTGCTGAGAGGGGGTGTTAGACATCATCTCCTTGCTGCTGGCTTCTTATTTGGTATCCTATTTTAGCCCTTAGGGCTAACCATGTTAGCTAGAGGGGTTGATCACCCCTCACATATTTTTCCCATATTTATTCCCCAATTTATGGAGTCTTGGACACTTTTTATCCTACTTGTGGAGGTTTTTTTCCTAGTGAGCTGGTCGGCTGCCTACTTTTAGACATATATATAGATGGCATACCCTCACTCCTTATTCATTTCTTAGCATTTTCAATCCCTCACATACGACGCCTTCTCCCCTCTTGCTCGGGACATCTATTCCATGTATTCTTGGTTGATGATATTAAGAGCAGGTCTATATACCTGTGTTTCCTCTCAATCTTTCTCTCTCACTCTCTCCTATGTTTCCACTTTCCCTTCTTCTGCTATGCATTCTATCACGGTACCTAATCCTCCATCTTACCGCTTTTCCAACGCACTCACAATGGCAAGGTGGATTCAAGACATACTCCCCCCAGTCTCTCCTCCAAATGCCAAGATACCCTCACACATCACTTGTTTACTAAGAATTAAAATGTGAATACAAGTGTGTGTGAGTTGTATAGCATGAACTTGAAAGTGTATATGAATTCACTTAACAATTGGCACTTATAGTTGCATGCCGTAGTCATTCGTAATAACAAGAGTTTAATTCCGATGAAGAGGCTCACAAGGTTTCACTCCAAGTGGTTAGTATTCAAGGAAAACAACCATAAGCTATGTCCTCATTGCATCATAGTCTTCAAGGACACCACCTAATGCATTCAACCTCTTCCATTCCATTGATTGGAGCATGTAATCCCATCAAATGGCATGAATCTTGAGTAGATTCAATGGAATGGTCTCATGAAATCATGTAGATGCAAGTGTAATCATCCACAAACTTCATACGCATGTGCAAGGCATCTAAGGCTATAACAAAGCCCTTAATCAATCAAGAAACACCATTGAAGCATCAATGAGGTGAATCTTTGAACAATAGGAATCCAAAGTGTATCCAACCTTGTCCTTGTGATGAAATATTAAACTAATGGTGAAGGGGATAACCAATATCTTGCTTTCGTGATGCAAAAGCATGGAAAAGATTGTAACAAAGCCGTAAATAATGGGCCATGGGCATGAGAAAGAGGGCCATGAGCCTTTGGGGCTATAAGTGGAAGGCCAAACGATTGTAAATAGTTGAATAGGGGCCCATGGGCATGGTCAAGTGTGGAGGCCATGAGTTAATAAGTGTGAACAAGGGTCCAAGTATAAAAGACAATGTGTAATAGTTAATCATAATTAACCAATACTAATCAAGATTTACAGCTTTGAGCTCTCTCAAGCTTTCATGGTGGCTTCTCACTTGAAAATGCATGTGCCCTCCATTCTGAGTGTTAAACCCTAATAGTTGCTTGCAATGTATCAGAGCCTTCACTTTGATCCATTTCTTGCATCTTTTTCCAATTTTTCTTATCCATTTCCAAGCCCTGTTTGCAGCTTTCATATCCATCCAAGAAACCCTAGTTGTGGTCATTTGTTGCAAGATTTACTATCTCCAATATGATTAGATCAAACTTCACATTAGTCATATGCTTTTAAGCATCATTAGGGAGTGATTTGATAAGCACAAAAAACCCAGCAGGCTGGCGCAGATTCGCACCATTCTAGCAGTCTATTAGCTTTGCTTTGTGGTGATTCAACTCAATGTGATGCATTTGAGAGATTAGCCATGGATACTATACATGTTGGTGATTGTTTCTTGCCCAAAGGGAGCCTTCCATTGATTGGATTGAAGATTTCCATCAAGAGGCCAAGGAGGAGCAGGGGAATTCCAAGAGGCTATTTTCTTCAACAATTGATTCAATCTTGACTTCTAATCAACATTGGTGAGTCCCTCAAACAATTCTTAATTGATTTTGGTGGATTCTTGGCATCCAAGTCCAAGAATTAGGGTTTCTCCAAGAAAACCCTGATTTCTGGGATCTTTTCAAGTTGAAGTGAATCATTGGCAACATTGGTATTGTGCTGAAGTGGAATATGAGCCCTATGCATGGATCTTGAGGCTACATGAGTCAATTGCCCAAACCCTAAGCCAAGATTTGGGGTTTTTGAAGCATTAAGGCTTGTATGTTGCCATTGATGAGTGCAAAAGGGTGCCATAAGGTTGATTACCATTGCCTATTGTCTATTGGAACTTGCCAAGGGATTGAGTACTCTTTGACCCCAAAACAAGGTACTCTGCTGAAACTGAAGTGTGATTCAGTCCGAGGGTTTATGGACTAAAGTGAAGTGGTTTACACCCTTGGATAGTACATGGAAAGAGCTCTCTATCAAGCTGTCAAGTGCCCGAATTAGAGTCCATTTGGTGGGTCAACCGGCCAACTTTGATCGCACGGAAAAGGGTGATTCAGTCAAAAATGTTAAGGACTGAATTTAAGTGGTTTACATAGCCTTAGTATACTCATTCTAAGCTACCATTTGAGGTATTAACCACTCCAATTGGATAACCCTAGCTAGGTCAACCCAATTTTGTTGACTTTTTAAAAAAGTCAAAACATAGACATATTGCACATTGACTGAAGTCAAACGGGCATTTGGATCTTGTAGCATCCTCAAAAGCTTCCCATAGAACCCTAGATCAACCAATTCCGACAACTTTTCACCATCCATGTAACACGCGGAAGCTCTGGGGGTCTTCTTTCAGCCCTAAACACTCTTGGAAACCATCTGATGCAAAACGCAGATATAGAGAGAGAGTAGAGAGAGAGTAGAGAGAGAGAGAGGTGCTAGAAATTCAGTATATTCTATGGTACAAAAAGGTACCTAAATCTGCAGCCATGGGCTGCCTTACATAAAAGGTGGTAACACACCAAAATCTGTCCCCTATGGGACCCCTAATGACTCACACCCCTAGAGGGAGTGAATGATCTCAACTATGGGCACACGTTGCCTTTTATAGGGTTATTGAGCAATATAGAAGCTGGCCGATTGCTGTCGGACCAGCCGACTGGGCCTGAAGCGCACATATTGCTGGTCGGCGGGCTGCGCTTCTCCATGGATTGAGGTGCCTGTTGTTGCAGCCAGTCATAAATTCATTAATATCTTTTTAATGCAGCCCAACTGGATCTACACCTTGTTCTTGATGCGCCTGCTCTGGTGCTCCTATTTGCTGGTTCAATCAGCCGACCACGTCTATGGGCAACCGCCGACACCACCTGTCCTGCAGCCAACACATTTCTGGCACTGCTGATGTCAGCCAACAGTACTTCATGGCAGCCAGCCGACTGCATCACCCCTCCATGATCCCAGTTTGTCCTGCTCCAAGTCAACCACAGATGCTACACCTGAGGTTCCTAAATTCTGATTCTTCCTATCTTTTACTGGCTCATACTCTTTATCTGGTTGCCTTTTCTAGATCTAGCCCTGAGAATGTCCATGGCATCTATGATGCACATGAAATCCCCCTCTGCTAAACTTGATGGCGGGATTCCAACCTGCTCTTGGATGACTGTCATCATCCCAATCGTGTCCCGAAGTCCCTCTGTCATCATCCATCCCTAGCAACCGTTTTCTCTGAAAACACGGCCTGTTCTCCAAACCACTCTGTCTTCTGGCGAAGATCTATGCATCGGTTTTCCTCTAGTCCACAATCCATTCCTGCCCTAACTTGGAACACCGTCTTGGTCTTCATTCCTGGGAACTGAATCTGGCACCCTCACATCACCCTTGGAGGATAAACCTCCCTTGGGACCATTGCCTGAGAACCTATCTGGCTCACGGAACTGCCATCCTCATCTGGCACTCTGGAACACCACCAACAAACCTCCTGGGCGTTCTTCCCGATCTGTGTTCCTTGCCTTGGGCTTTGAATCCATGTACTTTCCTGTACCTTGGACCTGTACACCATCATATGGGACTGAATCAGTGTTTAGCTTCGCTGAGCTTGATGCTCTGATACCAATGTAACACGCGGAAGCTCTGGGGGTCTTCTTTCAACCCTAAACACTCTTGGAAACCATCTGATGCAAAACACAGATATAGAGAGAGAGTAG
Source organism: Cibotium barometz (assembly GCF_041138505.1). Classification (NCBI taxonomy): domain Eukaryota; kingdom Viridiplantae; phylum Streptophyta; class Polypodiopsida; order Cyatheales; family Cibotiaceae; genus Cibotium; species Cibotium barometz. The sequence goes on from NC_141086.1 coordinate 27,119,436, forward strand.
AGAGAGAGTAGAGAGAGAGAGAGAGAGGTGCTAGAAATTCAGTATATTCTATGGTACAAAAAGGTACCTAAATCTGCAGCCATGGGTTGCCTTACATAAAAGGTGGTAACACACCAAAATCTATCCCCTATGGGACCCCTAATGACTCACACCCCTAGAGGGAGTGAATGATCTCAACTATGGGCACACGTTGCCTTTTATAGGGTTATTGAGCAATATAGAAGCTGGCCTATTGCTGTCGGACCAGCCGACTGGGCCTGAAGTGCACATATTGCTGGTCGGGCTGCGCTTCTCCATGGATTGAGGTGCCTGTTGCAGCCGACCTGATCTGGTACAGCTCACGATGCCCTCCCTACAGCCGGTGACTCCTTCTGGGTCTTCTTCAAGCTTTGCTTCATGTCTAACCTTTTGCTCCTTGTGCCCCAACTCTGGTTCTCATGCTCTTTTTCGGGTTGCCTTCCTCTGGACTAGCCCTGAGAAGGTACATGGCATTGATCATGCACATGACAATCCAAATCCTAAAAGTCCATTTCCAGCATGGGGCGGAGCAAGCCAAGGAAGGGTGTGGATGCAAACAATGATTTGGGGATTGGTGGATATGATATTAGGGACAATGTGATTGAGAATGAAGCCATTGCGCAAGATCTTCATGAAGATGAGCAAAGTCTACATGAGCATGGAGTCAATGTTGAGGCAAATGTGCATGAAAGGGTACAAATGCATGAGGGGAATGCTAGACCATCCAGCACTAATGATATGATGATACTCATGCAAGATATGTTGGCAAACATAGAAGAGCAGCGAAGGCACAATAACCGCATGGAATCAATGATGAAGGATCAACAACAAGCCTTCATTGAAGCATGTACCGTACTCCGCAAAGATCTCATGGGTGGTGCCTTCATGCAAGAAGCAATGGTGGGAATGAGTATGTGGACAATGGTGACAAGGAGAATCGACCTCCAAATGCATCATTACACATTGGTGGACCCAAGATGCACAATGTTGACATGGATAGAGCTATGCCTTCAACCTCAAGGGATGTTGGGAAAGGCAAACAAGTGGTGTTCAACTTTGATGCCCAAATACTTGATGGATCTTGGAAGACTTCCAAAACTCCTGTAAGAGTTGGTGGTAATCAAAGGAATCATGCATCACAAGATGTTGATGAGTTCAAAGGTGTGAAGGACAAGGTGAATCTCACCAAGTTCAAAGGTGAGGGCAATACCAATGAAGAGTATGAAGAAAACGGAGATGTACTTTCAGCTCAAGATCGAGCCAAGGTGTACTTTGCCACTCTTCATCTCGAAGGCTATGCCCATACATGGTGGAGGCACTTGTCTACTCATGGATACGAGATCACCACTTGGGAGGACTTCAAAGATGAAATGAACAAAGCATTTGTCTCGGAGCTACATCAACAAAAAGTAATATGTGAATGGAATGAGCTTGAGCAGCGAGGAAAGAGTGTAAAGGAGTACATACATCAATTTCTCAAGCTATCCTTGCATGTTGATGATGTGAGTGAGACATATAAGAAGATCAAATACATCAAGGGACTCAAGTCAAACATTGAAGCTGATGTAAATGCTCAACGGCCATCAACTCTCAAGGAAGCTATGGTGTTAGCCGAAATTATGAGGAGAAGTATAGTCAACAATGGCAATCCAAAGTTTCCAAGGTTGATGCAGTCCCGTCTTCCAATGTAAAGGCTTCTTCAAGCAATGCCATTCCAAAGTTTCCAACGGTGTATGGCAAGGGTACCAAATCAAATTTCTGGTTTAGTGGTACTTCTTCAAAAGTTGGGAATGGTAAGATGGATGGAAATCCAACTAATGGTGCATACGAGCATGGTGATGAAGGAGGACCGCATCAATGAGTTTCATAGCAAAGGTTTATGGTATAAGTGTGGAGAGAAATGGTCCAAGGAGCATTATAAAGTGTGCAAAGCTAGAAAGCTATCCTGAGTATGATCTTGACCGAGTTGGATGATGATGAACTCGAGAATGAAGAGGCAAAATTTGCGGATTGCATTGATAAATATGATGAAGAAGATGATCTCTCATTTGCAAAGGCACAAGTCTTTGATAGCCTGTTAGCTCAAAATTGTGTATCCTGGACTTTTCTAATCTCAGGGCAAGCTGAGTATGGACTTGAGCGGTCATGTAGGCTGCACTTTATATATGGAGCATCTCAGTGTTGATCCTTGAGGGGCCCTATCACCTATGCAATTGTCGCCGTTAACCACATCGTACCACTTATGCAGCTACTGCCGCCGATAACCACATTGTATGTAAGGGCACTCATTACCTCAGCCACCACCTTGAATGACCATCATTCCAGTTGATGTAGTGCTAGATGAAGATGCTGGACTCATGGGCCTCCATCTGCAAGGGCTCTTATTGCCTTAGCCACACCGTCTTAAATGACCATCATTGCCTCCTCAACCAGTCATCATTGCCTTAGCCACAGTTTGCAAGGTCATCATCACCTCCATTGTTTCTTGCAATTAACTATAGGTTTCCCATAATGTATATTATATATATTACAATATAATACATTATATTACATTAAAAATACTATGATGTATGACACCTCAGGCCAAGTGATGTGATTTGGATCCCTTGGCTGAGTATGCTGATGGGGCTGCACTTGGCTGATGTGTTGGCTATCAACCATCTTACAACATAGGTCAAACCCACCTTGCATGCATGCCAGGCTGCTACAACATGCCACCTTACCAAGTATTATGGTCATCCCCAAGGACTAGATGGTCAACTACATCCCCACATGCTAAACCCAGGTATATTTGACATGATCAAGGATGGTCCCCAATCCATGCATACACAATCAGTGCCCTGGATTCTCTCAGCATGCTAGAAATTCAGGTACATATGCCCAACTTTCGAGATCTCCTATAGTCTCAATCTCTTTGCTTATATGCATACCCCCATGTGTTGGTCACTTAGCTAGGCCATCTCAGATGTGCCACCTCGTCATCTTTACTACATCCAGGTCAGCTCATTCCATCATGCTATGTGTAGAAGCTGGAAAAAAAAGAGCGGAAAGTCTGTGCAATCCATACTTTCTCCATTTGCCACTCTTGCACAACATGCAATGCATCCAAAGCATCCGGGGACAACTTGAGATTGCACAAGGAATTTCAATTGACAAAACTATGTGTACTACCGCTGTCCACAAGTACATGTGCTTCTCTACCATTGATCATAGCCTTGATTCTCAATGTCTTAGTGCCCTTGCAACCGGCATAAGCATCATGTGACAACGTGCAAAGAATAGCATCTTCTTGCATACACTTGTAGTACACATAGGCAAACCATCATCAAATGAATTGCTTTTTATGGATGCACGTGGATCGAAAGGAAATTCACCATCAGCCTTTGGCATACATGTCGACCAAGATACCACTAAGACATATACCTTTTTCGAATCCATTGTACCTTTTTCAAATCCACATTTGGCATACATGTTGTAACCAAGCTGCTGCTACTAAGACATATACCTTTTTCAAATCCAGTGTACATAATTCATGTGTCTATCTCTAGGACTCTGCCTTCGGACCCTATGCTAATCCAAGCTTTCATAGCAGATGCAAAGGTCACATCACTGGAATGAACACCCTACAATTGCATCTTGTCAAAAAATTCCGACGTACTCTAATCATAAAAACAAAATGAAGTTAAGGAGCTTCTAAAATGAAAAAAGAAAAAAAGAAAGAAGAGAAAGCATTGCTTACTTGCCCCAATGATGCTTACTTCTTGAAGCTGTTGAAGTCCCTCTTGAAGCTGTTGAAGTCCCTCTAGATATGTGCACGGGAGAAGATCTACTCTTATGCTCAATGCTTGGCCAACCTACTCAAATCCAAGAATGCCTCTTTTTTATTGAAATTTTCAAGCAGGGAGAAATGCACATAATGTTCACGTTTGGCCCTTATTAGCTAAAAAAATTAATTGGTTTTACCTTGACTATGGTCAGGCCGAACCTTGCAATCAAATCCACAAGCAGAGAAGCCCTTAAACTCTCACTCATTCTCCTTAGCTTTGCCTAAAGAGAGGTCCATCAGAATGTTGAGCAGACTATAAAGGAGACCCATCTTGGTAAGGTATGAATTTGATTGTCTGGTTGGAAAGATTACCTTCTAGAGCTGAGGCGTTGGACTGGACAAATTCTGTAAAATGGTATGAAGAAGGGCATGAGATGTCTCCTTCTTCCTCTGCCTTCACACTAGCCAAATACTCCACACAACAAAGCTTAGGTCTTCGCCCTCACCTCCAGCTGCCCAAATCTTGCGGAGCCTTCTCATCCACCCACTGAAAAAGACCTTGCAAGAAGGCATCGCCGATGCAAAATTAGTAATGAATCGCAATTAACACCGCAAAATTAGTGATGAATCCTACCTGGGTACAAAGCTGGCCAAAATTAGAATGGGGAATGTTTCTGATATGATATTGCCGATGCAGAGCGTATTATTGTCAAAGAGGTCGGCGTCCTCCCCTTGAGCTCTTCCATATGTCCGTCGTTTGAAAGCCCCATTTTCCCTCTCATCACTGGGATGATTTCAGGCGGCACCATTTTCCCTCCAAAACTCAGAGGTTATTTTATTTTATTTTTCTTTGTTACACACATATATAAAAATATGTGTGTGTATATGTGTGGGTGTGAATTTGTATGCATGTGTATGTATTTATATATGTATATATAGGTGTGTTTATCTGTATGTGTAAACATATATGTATATATATATATATATATATAGGTGTGTATTTATATGTATATGTAAGCATATATATAAATATATATATACACACACACATATATATATATATATGTATGTATGTATATGTATAATATATATATACCTATCAACCCTTTGTTCCTTGTTCATTTAAAAAGAGCAAGGTATACTTTAGTTGAATCTTATAATAGCTTTTATTTTGAACATAAACTATTTGAATTTACAAATTGTGATTCTAAAACACATATATAGTCTCAATTGTGTTTCTTCTCAATCCATGGAGAGTGCACCATACTCTACGGTTGAGGGTTTGGAATCCAAGATTTAGAGTTTAGGATTTCGAATATAGGGTTTGGGGATTTCGAACATAAGGTTTGGGGTCTAGGATGTAGGGTTTAGGTTTTAGGGTTTAAGATTTATGGTTTATGGTTTGGAATCTAGGCTATAGGGTTTAGGGTTTATGGTTTGGTGTTTGGGGTTAAGGTATAAGGTTTAGAATCTAGGGTCTAGGGTTTACTTAATCTAGGGTCTAGGGTTTACTTTGGTGTTTGGGGTCTAAAGTATAAGGGTTTAGGGTTTGGTGTTTAGGATTTAGGGTTTGGGGTCGAGGATATAGAGTTTGGGGTTAGGAGCCTACGACGTAGGGTTTAGGGTTTAGGGTCTAGGATTTAGGGTATAATGTTTGGGGTAGCTACGGTCTAGCATTCAGGGTTCAGGGTTTGGGGTCTGGGGTCTAGGGTTTGGGGTCTCGGGTCTCGGGTCTCGGGTTTGGAGTATAGTGTTTTGAGTTTAAGATTTTGATTTTTAGGATTTAGGGTTTAGGGTTTCATGTTTAGAATCTAGAGTCTAGGGTATGCGGTTTAGGATTTTGATTATCGGATTTGAGTTTTAGGGTTTATGATTTATGCTTAGGGCTTAGGGTTTAGGGTTTATGATTTGGAGTTTTAGAATTTAGGATTTAGGGTCTAGATTCTAGGGTTTAGGGTTTAAAGTCCAGAGTCTAAGGTTTAGGGTTAAGGGTTTGGTGTTTGGAACTACTTTGTTGAAATTTCTTTTAAGTCTTGTTAGTACTCTTGGCATGCTTTACCTTCTAGTATCCCTTCAAAGGCATGCTATCAAGATTATAAGGTGCCCATTGATTATGATATACATGCATGGACTTGACCCTTACCTTCTAGTATCCCTTCAAAGGCATGCTATCAAGATTATAAGGTGCCCATTGATTATGATATACATGCATGGACTTGACCCTTAGCTTTTTATACCTTCTAAAATCTCTTAATTATGAATAATCTCAAGGAATTTTCTTTACATGATGCTCTTCAATCTTGGGAAGTTATAGTATAAGCGAGGTCTCAGTATTAATCATTATGTGTTCAAATGAGTTTGTTATCTCCATACAAGCAATGATCCAGGACATGATAACTCTTACTTTGAAGATATTTTTTCTCAATCGCATTGTTAGGATTGATAGCTCAAATAAAAATAGCATATAATGGCTTTGTGATAAAACATATCAATGTTATTTTATTCATTCACAGTCTTTTGTAGCATTAACAATCCATGCTTATGGAATGGCCCAACAGTCTCATGATAGCAAGTATAAGGTGCTATTGAAGCATGCATACCCATTCAAATTCTTTTAGTTCTAACTGAATTTGTCTCATTGGATGGATGTAGATTTGGTACTAGCCTTGGATGCTAATTTGTTCCTTTTTACTTGAAGTCACTCAACTTAACATGGCCATATAGCTCCATATGGAGTGAACACTTGGGTTTAAAGATGTAAACTCCATTTTTACTTGTATCCTTTGCTATTACAAATTTCATATTAGTCCCTTAGTAAAAAAGTGGGTTCATCTTTGGTTTAACAAACTTTATGTCTCTCTTTCATCCCCTCTGTGTCTCTCCTTCTCTCACCATTTTCCTCTTCTCGCTGTCTCTCTTTCATCCTCCCTCTATTTATCAATCTCTCTCTTCTTATGTCTCACAGACTATGATAGACACATGTGCACACACACATCCTCTTCTTCTTATGTCTCATAGACTATAATAGACACATGTGCACACACATACCCTCTTCTTCTCATTATCTCTATATCCTCTCTGTGACTCTCTTTCATCCTCCCTCTATTTCTCAATCTCCCTCTTCGCATAGACTATAATAGACACATGCACACACACACACACACACACCCTCTTCTTCTCATTATCTCTATACCCTCTCCTCTCTCTCTCTCTCTCTCTCTCTCTATATATATATATATATATATATATATATATATATATATATATATATATATATACACACACACATGTACAATGTGTGTGTGTGTTTCTCTCCCCTTATCTTCCTCTAACTATATATATATATATATATATATATTTATACACACACACACACATGTACAATGTGTGTGTGTGTGTGTGTGTGTGTGTGTGTGTGTGTGTTTCTCTCCCCTTATCTTCCTCTAACTCTTTCTCACACACACGCATCCTCTTGGTCCCCCTCTCTCTCTCTCTCTCTCTCTCTCTCTCTCTCTCTCTCTCTCTCTCTCTCTCTCTCTCTCTCTCTCTCTCTCTCTCTATATATATATATATATATCCTTACTCTTCCCCTTTCTCTTTCTCTCTATAACTCTATCTCCCCTTGTCTCTATCTCTACCTTGATGTATCCTTTCATCCTCCCATTATTTCTCAATCTCTCTCATTTTATGTCGTCTCATAGACATGCGTGCACACACCCTCACATGCACGCTCCCCCCTCCCCCCTTTCCCTCTCTCTATCCCCCCTATCTCTCTACCTCCATGTCTCATTTCTTCTATCCCTTTCCCTTAATCTTTTTTTTCTAGGGTCATGCATTGAATTTTATGTCTAATGTGCGTGTACACATGTGCGCGTGAGTGTGTGTGTGTGTGTGTGTGTGTGTGAGAGAGAGAGAGAGAGAGAGAGAGAGTATCTAAATGTATATGTGGGTGTGTTTGTGTGTGAGTGAGATAAATAAATTGATGAAGTAAGCTAATAAAAGTGAATGTGTGTGTGCGCATGTGTGTGTGTGTCTCTGAGAGAGAGAGAGAGAGAGAGAGAGAGAGAGAGAGAGAGAGAAGCATTTTTCAATATTATTTATGGGATGACTCTCTTTTAGGATCGAGAGAGGCATCTTTAAAACTATATGTGGGATGACCCTCTTTTAGAATTAAGGCGAGTCTCAAATTAAAGCAACATTCAATTAGGCACATCTAATATAATTATACACAAGCATAATTAGATACACATACATGTAGAAAGTTTGGAATTTAAAAATGATTTGTTAGACCACCTTGCTTACATGTGATGATCAAATGAGCATCCTCCTACCTATACACCATCCACCACAAGCTCACCAATTTATCATTAATTTCATACATTCATGCCCACGAATTACTATCTCAAATTTTAACTATTTACTTATGTAAGTGCTAGAACATGTCATTAGCCTTGGTTCACAAATTTGAAGAGATATCATACATTCATGCCCACGAATTATTATCTCAGATTTTAACTATTTACTTACGTAAGTGCTAGAACATGTCATAAGCCTTGGTACCATCATACATTTTTCAAGTTGAGGATTTTTAGTAATCCTCATTCTCAAAGTCTTTGAGATGGTTTAATGTCTTTGAGATGTCTCTCTCTCTCTCTCTCAACCCTCACTCTTTCCCTTCACCTCTCTACTTCTCACTATCTTTTTATCCTCTGGAGAGAAAAATACTCTTTGACTTGTGGGTAAAAGAAACATGGATTTGATAAACCGCTTTTGGGTTTTTGATGGTTTTGGAAAGTGGTTTTCTACCTTCCTTTAACTTGTGGGTAAAAGAAACATGGATTTTGGTTATCCAATGACAAAAATAGATAAACCACTTTTGGGTTTCTGATGGTTTTGTTAAGTGGTTTTCTACCTTTCTTCAACTTGTGGGTAAAAGAAACATGGATTCTGGTTATCCAAATGATAAAAACAAATAAACCACTTTTGGGTTTCTGATGGTTTTAGAAAGTGGTTTTCTACCTTTCTTTGGCTTGTGGGTAAAGAAACATGGATTTTGGTTATCCAATAGACAAAAACAATCGTTCCTTTGAACCTTAGCCTTTCGTTGCAATTTATGAGTGGAAAACTTCTCTTAAATTTTAAAGCTTCTTTGTCTTTTGGTTATTCATTGCCTTCAAACTTGGCTATCAATCTTAGCTCTGATACCAATGTTGGAGGGTGGAAAGAACCCACTAAAATAATTGCAAAGTATTAATCACAAAGCATAAAATATAAATTGTACATAACATAAGATTGGTTCCAATTTGCTCCCATACAAAGCCCACATCTCCGCTTGGTGTATTTAAATTATATTGCTTGAATGGGGCTCCTCTCACGTGGTGACTGCCCTAAGGGGAACTCCTGGCTACATAGCTCCAGAGATGTTCTGGTGCATGGCACCTGTGAGCAAGGAATGTGACATCTATAGCTTGGGCATAGTGTTGCTAGAGATGGTGGGCGGGTGGAAAAACATAGACTTGGCATTGCTGATGGTGGCAGAAAATGCAGCTAGTACTGAAGACCTACCTCAGGGGAGTATTCAACCAGTGGTGGAAGAAGACGAGGAACAATAGCATTTTGCGAGCTGGACCGCCGAGAAGTGCGAGGAGGGGAGGAAGCTGAAGCTAGTGAACAAGCGGCTGCTGGGGGCCTTCTACGTTGAAGAAGCTGGCAGGATGATAGAGGTGGCGTTGTGGTGCATCCCCAGGAGAAACCCAGCTTAAGGCCTTCAGCTCGAACAGTGGTGCAATGGCTGGAGGGATTAAGCATCCCACTAGAGGACCCCCCCCCTTTTCCACCGTAGCCTACTCCCAGTCTCGTGTGAAATCCAACATCTCCCAGTACCTTCAGGGCTCCCACACATCCTCAACAAGTCACAATAATTAACAAGTAGGTAGCCCCGGACTAGCTAAATTTGACATCACATATTTGTGTATATATATGTATATGTATATGTCTGTGTGTGTGTGTGTGTGTGTGTGTGTGTGTGTTGAAACATTTATATATAGTACTATAACTGCTTTTATAGATACATCATACTACTGCCTTACAGATTTTTAAGGGCACCCTCAATGTCTGCATCTCATCTTCTGCTCTAAAGGATGATTGGTCCCATCTCCATTCATACCCAGTTGCATGCCAGAGTGCAAAAGGGTAAAGACAAGAGCCCCTTTTGAAGATTCACCAACCAACTCATCTCCTTTAGCCCACACTTTGATATCAAGTCTTCCTCCATTGGGGCGCTCCACAATAACAAAAAAAGTTTTTCTTGTTTGGTCTTCTTATACTAGCTGAGAGTTTTAGGTCAAGCTTTACAAATCACCCCTTTGGAGCACACTTTCTCTTGACTAAATCCTGCTGAATTAGAGGTCCTCTAGGGCCTGAGTCTCATAGTAAGTCTCTGAAAAAAAAAGAAAACATGGTACAGTATAAGCATTGCCCAATTGTAATCCTTGTGAAATTTACATCACATATATTATTTTACATCACATCTCCTAATGCATGTGCCTCACATATTGTATATTTTTTTTCCATAGCAAGAAAGACTATGTGAATAATGCGATGGATCTATCGGATTTGTAAATTAGAATTGGTAGTGTAAGGCCTTGAGGTTGCAAGGGTATGGAATTCAGCTTTTTTTGGGGGTTGTATATTAATGATATTTAGCATGACATTCATGGCTTGGTATAGATGGCATGCTTAATTTTATCTGGCATGCTCTCAAAAAAAAGATAAAAGAAAAACAACATGAAATGGTATGGAGTTCATTTGGGTAATGTGGCCACATTAGGTCATAAAAGTGCACCAATTTACACCATGCAAAATAGTGAGTACATCATTAAACATTTGAATTAGGTTGCTTAGTGAAACCAATATTTGCCACAATAAGGAGAGGGCTAGTTTGGCACTCTTCGACCAGGCTTGCAACTAATTAACTTTGGCCATTGCATAGGTTGACTCCCTACATTGAATGTACGATAGCATCCAAGGTTGGATTATCATTTACTTTCTCATAGATAGACTATTGTTTACCAAAATTCAACAACTTATCTGCCTCTCTTTTTTCCTTTAGTGAAAATCCATTCTACAAAAAATTTAAAAATATGCAAAACCAATTTTTACAGCTTTCACCTTATATTTTTCATGATGTAGAAATGTTTTAAGTTGATTGTGTACAAAGTGCAAAAAAAAACAATCATGGTTTACAATGTGGAAGTCAATGTATTCATTTATATTCATGGTGTAGTGACATAATGAAAAGGCAATAGTGTTTTACAATGTGGAGTTCAATATATTCAATCATATCCATTGTAAAGTGACATAAAGAAAAAACAATGATGGTTTACATGATGGTTTAAAATGTGGAGTTTAATGTATTCCATGGAGAGTTGGTGTATAGTGCATCAACAATGATGAGCTCTTGGAGTCATTCAAATTGTTTGCATTCACTACAATGTGATCTTTGTGAAAAAGACAAAGTAGGTGACCCACGCTTTGCTACGGCATGAAGTATTTGCTTACATATGTATGTGTGTATGCAAGTGTGCGATTGCATGTGTGTGTGTATCCATCTATGCGTGTGTATGTGTGTGGAAGCATGTGTGAGTAAGCGACTATGGACATGTGTGTGTGTGTGTGTGTATTGCACATTTGTGTATGCATATGTGCATATTTGCATGTGTGTGCAGTTGTCTGTGTGCACGTGAATGCATACGTGTGCATGTGTGCATGTGTATGTATACGTGTGTATATGTGCATATGTCCATGTGTATGTATACGTGTGTGCATGTGTCTATGTATATGTATACATGTGTTCATGTGTCTATGTGTGACTCTCACATAGACGCATATATGTATGACTCTCACATAGACGCATATATGTGTGCCTCTCACATAGACGCATATATTTATGACTCTCATAGATACATGATCGTCTCGTATACACTCTCTCGCACATACATAGAAACTCTCTCTCTCTCTCTCTCTCTCTCTCTCTCTCACACACACACACACACACACACACACACACCACCCCTTCCACATTCATGTGTGTGACTGTGTGTACGTGTACGTATGTGTGTGTGAATGTGTTTATATATAATAGTATTATTATATATTTACTATATGCATATTGATTTATATATCATTATTATATATTTAGTTTTTTTATTTTGTATATTTGTATTTATTTATTATATATTTATATTTTACCTTATGAAGTTCATATTTTATTTGTATTTATATTTATATTTTTTTAAAATGTACTTTTATTCTCTCTCTCTCTCTCTCTCTCTCTCTCTCTCACACACACACACACACACACGCGCGCGCGTGCGCGCGCGCTTTCTCTCTCTTCTCACACACTCTCTCCCACACATGGAAACTCTCTCTCTCTTACACGCTTGCAGATGCATGCACGCACACACACACACACACACACACACACAAACAAACATACATGCAGATACAAATTATAGATTTGATTATATTTCTAAGACACATATATCTATACATACATACATACACACACACACACACACATACATGCATGCATGCATGCATATATATATATATATATATATATATATATATATATATATATATATATATATGTACACACACACACACACGCACACATACATATATAATTTCAATAAGCCAAATTTTAATTTAGATTAAATATTAAAGGGTGGGGATGCATGGTGAGGTGTGCTCATGATGCATCTTACATGTATTTGAGAGTGAGGTGTGCTCACTCTCAAATAAATGCATCTTACATGTAATCTCTCTCTCTCTCTCTCTCTCTCTCTCTCTCTCTCTCTCACACACACACACACACACACACACACACACACACACACACACACCACACATGCACATGCGCATGCACCCTCTCTCTCTCTCTCTCTCTCTCTCTCTCTCTCTCTCTCTCTCTCTCTCTCTCTAAAGTGTGTTGATGCCTTAAAGTCTCGGGGGGATGGCTTAGTGTGGTCAGGTGCATTGCAAGTAGACCAGTGACGTGGCTACGTTGCCAATTGCTTGACTAGAAGTGCCGGGTGGCTATTGGAGAAGCTAGGGGTGGCATGCTGTGGTTGGTGGTGTTGTGTTGGTATTCCAATGGAGGTTGGTTAGCTTGGTGAGGTTGGTGATGATGTTTTGCAGGAGGATGGGAAAAGTATTGAAGGTGGGCCAGCAGTTCGTGTTAGTGAAACGGTTGGACCCTATCACACGGTGGGACCGAGAGTTATGTAGTTGGAGAAGGTGTGGCTTGTGTGGCTGGCTGTGAAGTTGGAAGGCCAGTTGCTAGGCATGAAGTGCCGAATTCTTTCTATTGGTGGTGATGATGATAGAGAGGCCGAGGGTTATGTTGGTGAAGAGGCCAAAATTTTGGAGTTGTGATGCTGATGATAAAGTACAGTCTCTCTTCTTGGCATTGAGAATCAATCTCTTGTCTCTCCTAGCCAAGGGGCTAGCCATCTACATGAAGGTTTCTCACAGACCATCCTGCACCTCACCATCAAACCCCATAACATCCTCCTAGATAAGGATTTTGAGCCAAAGATGGTAGATTTTGGCTTGGCCACGCTCATGGCTAGGGATGCCTCTCACATGGTGACTGCCCTAAGGGGAACTCCTGGCTACATAGCATCATAGATGTTCGTGTGCATGGCACTTGTGTGATGGCACATGTGTGAGAAAGAAATGTGACATCTATAGCTTGGGCATGGTGTTGCTAGAGATGGTGGGCAGGCGGAAAAACATAGACTTGGCATTGTTGATGGCGAAAAATGTAGCTAGTAGGGAAGAGCAACCTCAAGGGAGTATTTAACCAGTGGTGGCATTTTGCGAGCTGCTGGGCCACAAAGAAGTGCGAAGAGGGGAGGAAGCTGGACTGGTGGAGATAAGTAGGGTTTAGGGTGGTGTACTCTACTAACAAGGCTTGGTGGCAATGGTGATTAACAAAGTACTTTGGAGGTTATCTCTATATTTATAGTAGTGGGAGAGGTGTACTCTACTTTTGCAACAGACAAAATAAATAATAAATTTGATCTTTTTTAATGTTAATAATAAAGGAATCTTTCCTCAAATTTCTACACCATAATAATAAAGGCATCTTTTATACTTTTTTTAACAAAGAGCGAGTATATATTGGATTTTTTTAAATACATGCAATTTTAGATAAGGGATTGTGTGTTTTGTGGAGCACCTTAACCCTCTCTCTTCTGTCTCTAGCTCACTGTTCCCCTCTCATTTCCATAAGATTTCGAACTGATGAATCCTTCTAACGTGACTACCATTCATCAATACATGACCATGCTCTAGAATATCCTTGTTAGTGAGATGTATTGGGAGCTTTCCTATCAAGCTTAGTCCATACTCAACGTTCAACTCGTCGACCGTATATCAAAATCATGTGAGACAAGGATATTCAAAGTTAGCAGACTACTCACAATTCCTTGCATAGAAAACCATAGAACATGACGAAGAATCAAGATTGATCGCCTCAATTAGAACCATCATGAGACCATAAAAGAATTAGCCATTTAAATTAATATTAATAGAAACACCTTACCTTGGGGGGAAGGAGCTTTTGATGATGACTTTCTTGTTCCAACATCATCAAAGGAATATGGAAGGTTTTTATTAGCACATTTTCTCATAGGAGTTTTCATTCCACATAAATAATTTAGGTAAAATAGGCGTGTTACATATATATATATATATATATATATATATATATATATAGAGAGAGAGAGAGAGAGAGAGAGAGAGTGCTATTTTTATGTTCTGCACCTCCTCAAGTTCCCACAGGTGTAGCTGTTGTTTGTTCTACATTCCTTATTTCTTTTTTATTTTCCCTTTCATTCATGAGAATCATATGTATTCTTTCCTTCATTAAAATAGGTTGTGCTTCTCCCAAAACAATATTGATAAAGGAGTACAAATGTAGAAAGCCCACACCTCCCATGGTTAGATCTAGGACCCCACTAGTTCTCTAGTGAATTTGCATCACACACACACACACATAAAGAGAGAGAGAGAGAGAGAGAGAGAGAGAGAGAGAGAGAGAGAGAGAGAGAGAGAGAGAGAGAGAGAGAGAGAGATGACACATCCCACTGCCGCTAGTAGCAGTAAAACAACCACCATGTAATGTTTCATCATGAAGTGTTTTTTAAATCATGAAGTTTTTTGAACTCCTAAACATTCGTTCCCACATTTAAAAATGCGTCTTTTACATCCTCAATAATTACACCTTTCAAAAAGGAGAAAAGTGGTACCATTTATGCATGCTTTAACTACTTTATACTTTACTAAATATATGTAATAAATATTACATTTTCTTGTGGTTATTGCAATTCCTAGCAAAAAGGATTAATAGTACAAGAATATATTCAAGAAAGGAGTATTTATTTATTATGAATTGATTTTATGTTGGAATGATATGTGAATAAGAAATTGGAGTAAAAGATTATCATCTTCAATGGGTGATTTATGCGCTAGAAAATAAAAGTGTTATTTTATAATCCTCTAATAACATGTATATACACCATGACAAATATCTTTATAGGGTACAAGTGAGATTAAAGATAATGTAAGTGAGTAAAGTGTTCACGAGTGACGGTGGTATCATCATCAATTCTGTATCCTCGAATAAAATCGTGTTGTTCCATGAGTTGATAAAACTGACTATTGGAATGAAATATGTGAGTGTTGTTGCGAATAGGGATCATGACATGACATGCTTCATGATTGTGCATCCGAGACTTTGACCATTCATCTTCAGGTTTGTCGTTGAAGATGCATAGTAATGCATCAAATAAGTTAGAAGTATGTTCAAATATATAAGAGTGAAAGACATTCCACACCAGAAGTCGAAGAAGTTTGGATAGTTAATAAGGATTGTGAGGTGATGGGCGAGTCATTCTAATGCATACAAGATATTCCGGCAAAAAAAAATTCAAATCTCAAGTGTGCTAGTTTTAAAAAGAAACAATAAATAATTTACATGTTGGTGGCTCCATTGAAATTGGCATGTATAAGTGGTCAAAAATGTACCCAATTTCTTGCAAAAGCTATGCAAAACTTTTTTTTGGCTCAAAAATAGCAATTTTAGGTAAAGTAGGGATTTTTAGGCCAAAATGAAGCTCTTTATTTTTATTTAAAAAAATTTAAAGAGGGAAAAAAATTTGCATGGCTACAGTTGGATTATAGAATAGAGATTAAAAAAAATAGAGGCTTGAAAGCTTTTCAAATGCTTTAAGAGAAGTTTTGTATCGTTTTAAGTTTTAAAAAAAAGCTCTAAAGCTTTGAGCTATTAAAGCTTAAAAGCTTTAATAGGCTTAAGGCTTCAAAAATAATAAAAAAATTGACTGACGATTGTGTGCAGAGAAATCAACAAAATACTTTAGGATGCACTATGCATCGTTGGAAGATGGAGGATGATGATATTGGACTAAAAACTATAATAACAATGGTTTTGGAGATTGTAGATGAAAGGCAAACAAATCTGTGGTGTCGAATAGAAAGAAAACAGATAAACCACTTTTAGATTTTTTATGGTTTTGGAAAGTGGTTTTCTACCTTTCTTTGACTTATGGATAAAAGAAACATGGATTTTGGTTATCCAATAGATAAAAACAAGACTTCTTAAATGAACCTTCACCTTTGGTTGGCAATTTATGAGTGAAAAACTACCTTCTCGTAAATTTCAAAGCTTCTTTATCTTCTAGTTCTTCACCACCTTCAAACTTTGCTATCAATCTTGGCTCTGATACCAATGTTGGAGGGTGAAAAGAACTCACTAGAATAATTGCAAAGTATAAATCACAGAGCATAAAATAAAAATTACACATAACACAAAATTGGGTCCAATTTGATTTCACACAAAGCCCACATTTGAGTCTTGGTGTATTTAAGTTATATTGCTTAAAATAACTTATGGGCTCAAAATAGTGTCCACTTTTACAAATAAGTCGACTTCTTAAAAAATAGCTTGCTTTATTGGATGTGCAAGCCAATCTACTTAAAAATAGGTGGAAACCTTGAACTTTATAAATATTTTTATCTCTTGTAAAATCAAATATGTACATGGGAGGTTTCATATGTCCCAATAAATATATACATTGAATAAATATGGTTAATATCCAAAATGAAATAATGATGTTGTGCATTGTCACAAAATCAAATAATATTTGTCGACACCCAAAATCGAGTGTCTCAAAATATTCTTGACCACACTACCACCTCGCCTCCATTATTCAATCCAAGGATGCACACTTATATCAACTATACCAATCAATTAATAAATAAATTAATAAAAATACAAATAACCATACGAGAATCATAATAGTAAGATGATGTAACTAATACTCCCACGCATGTATAGTAACCCATATACACGTAAAGTAAGCTATAATCACCCGGATTTAGAAAGGTGTCCCAACCTAAACCCATCTAAGAAAATTCATAAATAATGGAAAACATGGAAATATGTAATGAAGCAATTATATATGCACATACACATGTATGGGCTAGGCACATGGACCTCAGGTCCCTTGAGCATAGATTTGGGGCATTGGCATATTTATTAACCAATGTGAAATGGCCAGGCACTATATAAGTGACCTTGGTCTAGGCTATTGTAGCCTTTTACCATCATTTGATATGATGGATATTTTGTCTTCTTGGAGGTTATGCCCAATCTTTCATGGTTGATTCATGGAAATCTTTCCATGTCTAGGTGCTACTCCCTAAGTTGAGTGGGACATGTGTGTACTCCATGCTAATGAGTGCAAACCCCTAGGTCCCTTCATTGCATTAGTATTAGAAGCATGGACTCTCTTCATTGCATTGGTATCAGAGCTATGGATTCTCTTCATTGCATTGGTATTAGAGCCATGGATTCTCTTCATTACAAAATATAAAAATCCACGAATTAACTCCTCAAAGCACTTACATGTTGGTGGTCGACTTTTTTATGAAACTTCGCCATGTGACTAGGCACTACTGGTGGGCGTATCCCCTGCCTATCTGTGGAGTGTGTGAAAAGGAAGAACATCGACTAACCAATGTCCTTAGAGTAAGTATTGTTTACTTGGAGTCTACTCCCAATCTTTCATCTTTAATGTAAATGTGCAACTATGCAGGTAGGTGGTTTTTTTCTTGGTCTTGGAAGATTTTGTGAGGAGTCATTATATATATAAGTTAATATGCATGTATGTGTATGTGTGAGGTTGAGTAAGTGTGTGGATGTAAGTGTGCATATTTTTGTATGTGCACATGCATGCGAGTGTGTGTGCATGTGTTTTTTTTGTGTGCATGTGTGTGTGTGTGTGTGTGTGTGTGGTGCATTGTGTATGCGCACATGCACGTGTTTATGTTGGCATACATATAGATCTATTTATATATACGTATATACATACCTAAATAAATAAATATATGTATCTCTGTGTGTGTGTGTGTGTGTGTGTGTGTGTGTGTGTGTGTTCTCTCTCCCACACATGTGCACATAATATAATATTATTTGTGTGTGTGTGTGTGTGTGTGTGCATCTATGTGTGCTAGGGAAAACAAATGAGCAAATGAGAAACTCTTTAATGTGTGTGTGTGTGTGTTTATATATATAAGAAACTCATTCAATGATTGATGGTGACAACTAATTGTGAGTCCCAATGCATCTAGGCTTGTGGAAAAGAACCTTCCTTTTAAAAAGTTCAAAAATGTGAAACTCTCCTATACACACATACATATATATACATATACATATACATATACATACACATACACATATACATATACATATACATATACATACATACATACATATATATATACTCATTCAATGAGCACATGACTTGATGGTGACAACTAATTTTGTGAGCCCCAATTCATTTAGTCATGTGTAAAAAATATGTATAAAATTTTTAAAAAATCTCCTTTCTCCTTTATGTGAAAGATCTCTCCTTCTCTTGCCAAGTCACAGGTCTCCTTTGCTTGCCACATGGTAGGTTACAAGTAATATATATATATAGAAGGTACAACTGGTAGGTGGGTTTTTTCTTAGTCTTAGAGGAGTTTGTAAAGGTACACCGTGGAGGTAGGTTTTTTCTTTGTCTTAGAGGACTTTGTGGAGACTTGGGATTCAAGCTTTTGGTTCACTCAATCCAACAATTTTTTCTTAGTCTTAGAGGACTTTGTGGAGACTCGGGAGTCAAGATTTGGGTTTAGTCAATCCAACCGTTAAAAATAAAATAAAATTATTGATTTTGTGGATATTGCTTGTATTATGGATCTTTCCTTATGGTGTCTCAATTGAATTTTTGCTGCTCGCTCATCCTTTACTTCGAAATAAATGGCTAAATTTGCAGCTTTTCAAAGTCGAGCAGCAATGGCCTTATTTCATCCCCAAGTGCCCCTCATTTTATTTTTTGCCACTCTTCTGACTTTGCATCTCACCAGAACTTGTTTGACCTAGGCATAGTAGCAAATACCACTAGCTCTGCAGGCTTTCACGTCCCCTTCGCTTCCCTTTTCAATAATACTCTATAGATCTTTGATGATGAGCATGCACTTGTGGGTGATGGGGCATAAGTACTATATGAGAAAGTGTAGTTTTGTTGATATTTCCAGGTTACTAATGCGTTAGAGATACCCCTCACAAAACCCATTTCAAGCTTTGATTTATATGGGTGGAAAATGAAAAGGTAATATTGTCCAAAGACAAGAAAAGCTAAAAAGAAAAATTGATCGAAGGTGCCGGTAAATTTGGTTGCCCATCCTTTACTTTGAAATAAATGACTAAATTTGAGGTAAAAATACCTTGTAAAATTTTTACCTTTTAATAGAATTTTCTAACTTTTCTAAGAAAAAGAAGAAATAAATGGATTAAGTGGTGACACAACTAAACTTTACCATGACTAGACACCAGTGTGGTGGGCTTATCCCCCGCCCATCAATGGAGTGTGTGAAAAAAAAAACACCGAACAACCAATTCCAATTGCCCTTAGAGTAAGTATTGGAGTTTAATACCGATATTTCCTCTTTGATGTAAAGGTACACTAATGGAGGTGGATTTTTTCATAGTCTTGGAAGACGTTGTTGGCCAAAACCCACTTGTGGAGGTGAGGACTTTGTGGAGACTCGGGAGTCAAGCTTTTGGTTTAGTCAATCCAATAGAATTGTAGGTGAAACTGTAGTCTTGTGGAGGCTTTTGTGAGGACTCGAGAGTCAAGCTTTTGGATCTTCTCACGTATACTATTGGATCTTTACTTATGGAGAGGCATAAGTACTATAGGTGGAAGTGTAGTTTTGTTGACATTTTTCAAGTTTTTAATGGGTTAGAGATGCTCCTCACACAACCCCTTTCAAGCTTTGATTTATATGGGTGGAAAACTTCAAAGGGGTCTCCTCTCCACTAAATTTTCATTGCTCATTCTTTACTTCAAAATAAATGGGTAAATTTGAGGTAAAATGCACCTTGTAATTTTATTACATTTTAATATAACTTTTCAATGCTAAGCTTCTCTCCAGCTTCTCTACTAGGGGATAGTGAGCAACAATGGCCTCATTTCATCTCCAAGCACCCCTCATTTTGTTTCTTGCTACTCTTCTAACTTTGCATCTCACTATGATTTGTTTGGCCCAGCAACGAATACCACTAGTTGCAAGCTTTAACCTCTCCTTGGTTTCCATCTTCATTAACAATTCTAGAGTCTCAACCCCCAACAATGGCTATTTTTTCCCATTCACATTCTCGCTCGTTTTCTAATGGCTGGAAAGGTTTTTTGTTGGGGATATGCACCAATCGACGCATCGATCAGAGCATCTTTGATTTCTACCTTTGTGTTTCTCTAGGAAGGCCCACAAACTTTACTAGTTCGATGTTCTACACATTCTTATATAGTAAAAAAAAACATTTTGCTAGATAGTTCACTAGAAAAAATGAACGTATCTAGTAAAATTATGGATCTAAAAAAAGTGAAACACTTTCCAATTCTTCATTCTAGGAAAACACTTGCCATGTAGGAAATAAACTAGCAACAATAAATCACTATATAGTAAAAACTATGTAGTAAAAAGTTTCTATATAATAAAAGTCATGAAAGTATTCACTGCATAGTAATTGATTTAGGTAACTTTTCCTAAATGGCAAGCTATATAGTAAAATATTGCTATATAGTAATCACTAATCAATAAATTATTGCATAGTAATATATATAGTAAAATATTAGTATATATAGTACATTATTTCTATATAACAAATCAATGTGTAAAAAACCACTATACAATAATGATTATTAAGACAAATACAGTGAAAATCTGTGTATGTGTGTGTGTGTGTGTGTGTGTGTGTGTGTTGCGTTGTGTGCATGCACATGCATGTGTTTATGTTGGCATACATATAGATTTATTTATATATACGTATATACATACCTATAAATAAATAAATATATATGTATGTGTGTGTGTTCTCTCTTCCATACACATGCACATAATATAATATTTTTGTGTGTGTGTGTGTGTGTGCTAGGGAAAACAAATGAGCAAATGAGAAACTCTTTAATATATGTGTGTGTGTGTTTATATATATAAGAAACTCATTCAATGATTGATGGTGACAACTAATTGTGAGCCCCAATGCATGTAGCCTTGTGGAAAAGAACCGTTACTTTTAAAAAGTTCAAAATATGAAACTCTCCTATACACACATACATATACATATACATAGGTATATATATATATATATACTCATTCAATGAGCAAATGACTTGATGGTGACAACTAATTGTGAGCCCCAATTCATTTAGGCATGTGTAAAAAATATGTATAAAAATTAAAAAAAAATATCCTTTCTCCTTTATGTGAAAGATCTCGGGAGACTTGGGAGTCAAGCTTTAGAGGACTTTGTAGAGACTCGGGAGTCAAGCTTTTAGTTCACTCAATCCAACATTTTTTTTCTTAGTGTTGGAGGACTTTGTGGGGACTCGGGAGTCTAGCTTTTTGTTAAGTCAATCCAAGCTTTTCGTTAAGTCAATCCAACCGTTCAAAGAAAAAAAAATCATTGATTTTGTGTGGGTATTGCTTGTATTATGGATCTTGGTGACTCAACTGAATTTTCGCTCCTCGCTCATCCTTTACTTGGAAATAAATGGCTAAAGTCGCAGCTTTTCAAAGCTGAGCAGCAATGGCCTCATTTCATCATCCCCAAGCGCCCTTCCTTTCATTTCTTGCCACTCTTCTTCTTCTTCTTCTTCTGACTTTGCATCTCACCATAACTACTTGTTTGGCCCAGCCACAGCCACAGCCACTGTGGCCGCAGCAGCGAATAGCACTAGCTGCAGGCTTTCACCTGTCCGTGGCTTCCATTTTCAGTAGTATTGTAGGCGTCCCAACCCCCAGCAACAATGGCTATTTTTTTCCACTCCTGGACTCGCAATCGTTTTCTAGCGGCTCCAAAGGTTTTTCGTTAGGGATGTGCACCAATCAGAACGACGTCGATCACAACGTCTCTGATATCTACCTTTGTGTCTGTCTAGGGGCGCCTCCCACAGGCACTGTCGAATATTTTACCTCTATCAAGGGAAGAAACGACGCAGCAGGCACTGCGGTCGCCATAATTAGAGGGGACATGGTTATGGCGCCGGTGTGGAGAGCCAATCCAGGGCACTCTCTTGCGTCCGTCGAGGCATCCCTCGCCGTAGGCAAGGCCAAGGCGCAGCTGGAGCTGCGAGATGCAGACGGCACCCTCGTGTGGAGCGTGGGCGCTGACAATATGGCCGCCATGGAGCTGCAGGATTCCGGCAATCTAGTAATCCTCGACTCCGCTAACCGCACCCTCTGGCAGAGCTTCCAACATCCCACCGACACCTTGGTGCTCTCGCAGAACTTGAGTTTGGGCATGAGTCTCACCAGCAACAATTCCCTCTACTCTTTAGCCATGGAAACACGGGGCCTTGTCTTCTCTCTCCTAGGTCTTGCAGGGGCAGCTAACTCCTCATTCTGGTTAATCCCTTCGCCCAACAACACTTCTGACAAGAGTATCCAGCAGCTTTCCCGCCATATTACAAATTCTGCGCATGCAGTCCTTGATACTTTCGGCCTCTCATTCTCATTGTTTGGAGATGAACAACATCTCTTAGTGGACTGTCGTTTGCCTTCGTCGGCGGATCTGATGCGCCTGGAGGACGATGGCCGACTTCGCTTCTATGCTGTCCAAGCTTCGGTTTCAGAGCCCATCGGCACACTTAATAGCACTAGTTGCTATTATAATCCAGATACATTAGATCCAGTACCAATGGCACATCGTCTGAGCCGGACTGTAATTGTGCTCCTAGCTTCCGCCTCTGCCATTTCAGTTGCCTGTGTAGCAGCTCTGGCTTTGTATGGCTGCAGGAGATTCATTAGAAGAGGTGCGGGCATCAAGTTCAACAGCAGTAGCCTTGGTGGGGATGAGATGCTCAATTTGCCCAGTACATTACCCACTAGGTTTTCTTTCAAAGAATTGCACAAGGCAACGCACGGGTTCAACAAATTGTTGGGCGCAGGCGGGATGGGTTCAGTGTATGCTGGTGCTCTTCCCGATGGCAAGCAAATAGCAGTGAAGAAGCTCGACATCATCCTCCGAGGCGACATGTCCAAGGGATTTTTGACAGAGGTGGCCACCATGGGTAGAACCAGCCACTTCAACATTGTGCAGCTTCTGGGCTTCTGTTGGGAGACATCCCATCAGATGCTGGTCTACGAGTACATAGATAGGGGCTCTCTTGATCGCTGGCTCTTCGAGGCTGAGCAATTTCTCGATTGGGCCAGCCGCTTCAAAGTGGCGCTAGGCATAGCCAAGGGCCTGGCCTACCTACATGAAGGTTGCTCACAGACCATCCTACACCTCGACATCAAACCCCAGAACATCCTCCTAGATGAGGACTTCGAGCCCAAGCTGGCCGATTTTGGCTTGGCCAAGCTCATGGCTAGGGATGCATCTCACGTGGTGACTGTCCTAAGGGGAACTCCTGGCTACATAGCTCCAGAGATGTTTTGGTGCGTGGCACCTGTTAGCAAGAAATGTGACATCTATAGCTTGGGCATGGTGTTGCTAGAGATGGTGGGCGGGCGGAAAAACATAGACTTGGCATTGCTGATGGCGGCAAATGTTGCTAGTAGTGAAGACCAACCTCAAGGGAGTATTCAACCAGTGGTGGAAGAAGACGAGGAACAATGGCATTTTGCGAGCTGGGCCGCCAAGAAGTGTGAGGAGGGGAGGAAGCTGGAGTTGGTGGACAAGAGGCTGCAGGGGGCCTTCTGCGCTAAAGAAGCTGGCAGGGTGATAGAGGTGGCATTGTGGTGCATCCAGGAGAAACCCAGCTTGAGGCCTTCAGCTGGAACAGTGATGCAATGGCTGGAGGGATCAAGCATCCCACTAGAGGACGCCCCCTTCTCCACCGTAGCCTACTCCCAGTCTCGTGTCAAATCCAGCATCTGCCAGTACCTACAGGGTTCCCACACGTCCTCGACAAGTCACAATAATTAACAAGCAGGTAGCCTCACACTAGCTAAATTTCACATCACATATTTTTGTATATATATGTATATTTTAAAACAATTATATATAATACTATCATATTTATGTATATATATGTATATGTATGTGTGTGTGTGTGTGTGTGTGTGTGTGTTTGGAAACATTTATATATAATACTGTAACTGCTTTTATAGAAACATCATACTCCTGCCTTACAGATTTTTAAGGGCACCCTTAACGTCTGTGTCTCATCTTCTGCTCTCAAGGATGATTGGTCCCATCTCCACTGATACCCAGTTGCATGCCAGAGTGCAAGAGGGTAAAGATAGGAGCCCCTTTTGAAGATTCACCAACCAACTCATCTCCTTTAGCCCACACTTTGATATCAGGTCTTCCTCCATTGGGGTGCTCCACAATAACAAAAAAAGGTGTGCTTTTCTTGTTTGGTCTTCTTATACTAGCTGAGAGTTTTAGGTCAAGCTTTACAAATCACCCCTTTGGAGCACACTTGCTCTTGACTAAATCCTGTTGAATTGGAGGTCCTCCAATGAAAACATGGTAAAGTATGAGCATTGCCATTGCCCAATTGTAATCCTTGTGAAATTTACATCACATATATTGTTTTACATCACATCTCCCGATGCATGTGCCTCACATATTGTATATTTTTTTCCCATAGCAAGAAAGACTATGTGAATAATGCAATGGATCTATCGGACTTTGTAACATAAAACTGGTAGTGAAGGCCTTGAGGTCAGCAAGGGTTTGGAATTCAGTTTTTTTTGGGGGGTGTATATAGTATGGAATTCATGGCTCAGTATAGATGGCATGCTTAATTTTATCCAGGCATGAGCTCAAAAAATGATAAAAGATAAAACAACATGAAATGGTATGGAGTTCATTTGGGTAATGTGCTTAGGTCATAAAAGTGCACCAATTTACACCATGCAAAAATAGTGAGTACATTAAACATTTGAATTAGTTTGCTTAGTGAAAACAAGATTTGCCACACAATAAGGAGAGAGCTAGTTTGGCACCCTTCGACCAAGCTTACAACTAATTAGCTTTGGCCATTGGATAGGTCGACTCCCTACATTGAATGTACGATAGCATCCAAGGTTGGAAAATCATTTACTTTCTCATAGATATACTATTCTTTACCAAAATTCAACGACTTATTTGCCTCTCTTTTTTCCTTTAGTTAAAATCCATTCTACAAAAATTTTGAAAATATGCAAGACCTCTTTTTGCAATTTTCACCTTATATTTTTCATGATGTAAAAATGTTTTAAGTTGATCGTGTACAAAGTGTTAAAAAAAACAATCATGGTTTACAATGTGGGGGTCATTTATATTCATGGTGTAGTGACATAAAAAAAAAGCAGTGGTGTTTTACAATGTGGAGTTCAATATATTCAATCACATAAAGAAATGACAATGATGGTTTAAAATGTGGAGTTTAATGAATTCCATGGAGAGTTGCTGTATAGTGTGTCAACAATGATGAGCTCTTGGAGTCATTTAAATTGTTTGCATTCACTACAATATGATGTGTTTAGTTAAGCTTTGTGAAAAAGACAAGGTAGGTGACCCGCGCTTTGCTACGGCATGAAGTTTTTGCTTACAAATGTATGGCGTATGCAAGTGTGTGATTACATGTGTATCCATCTATGCGTGTGTATGTGTGTGCAAGCATGTGTGAGTGAGCGACTATGCACGCGTGTGTGTGTGTATGTGTGAGTGAGCGACTATGCACGCGTGTGTGTGTGTGTGTGTGTGTGTAGGTGACCATCTATGCATGTGTAAGTTTTTACATGTGTGTGTATCCATCTATGCTTGTGTATGTGTGTGCAAGCATGTGTGAGTGAGCGACTATGCATGTGTGTGTGTGTGTGTGTGTACTGCACATGTGTGTATGCATATGTGCATGTGTGTGCAGATGTCTATGTGTGCAGGTGTCTATGTGTGCATATGTCTATGTGTGTGTGTGTGTGTGTGTGTGTGTGTGTGTGTGCACTGCACATGTGTGTACTGCACATGTGTGTATGCATATGTGCATGTGTGTGCATATGTCTATGTGTGCAGGTGTATGCATACATGTGCATGTGTCTACATCAGTGTATGTATACGTGTGTGCATGTGTCTATGTGTATGTATAAATGTGTGCGTGTGTCTATGTGTGACTCTCTCATAGATGCATATATGTATGACTCACATAGATGCATGTATGTGTGTGTCTCTCTCACATGCATTCTCTCTATGTCTTTGTCACATGCATAGACATAACCCTCTCTTACACACATGCACATGCACTCTCTTCTCACACTCTTCTCGTATACACTCTCTTGCACACATACATATAAACTCTCTCTCTCTCTCTCTCTCTCTCTCTCTCACACACACACACACACACACACACCACCCCTTCCACATTCATGTGTGGGACCTTGTGTACGTGTACGTATGTGTGTGTGAATGTGTATATATCTAATAGTATTATTATATATTTACTATATGTATATTGATCTCATATCATTATTATAATATATTATTATGTATTTACTTTTTTATTTTATAGATTTGTATTTATTTATTATATATTCATATTTTACCTTCTGTAGTTCATATTTTATTTGTATTTGATTAAAATGTACTTTTACTCTCTCTCTCTCTCTCTCTCTCTCTGTCTCTCTCTCTCACACACGCACACACGCACACACGCACACTTTCTCTCTCTTCTCACACACTCGCTCCCACACATGGAAACTCTCTCTCTTACACGCTCGCACACCTACACACACACACAAACAACCAAGCATACATGCAAACACGAATTATATAAAATTATAGATTTTATTACGTGTACATACATACATACATATGTATGTATGTATGTATGTATTACGTGTACATACATACATACATACATATGTATGTATGTATGTATGTATGTATATATATATATATATCCAAACACACACACACACACACACACATATAATTTTAATAAATTAAATTTTAATTTAGATTAAATATTAAAGGGTGGGGATGCAGATTGAGGTGTGCTCACTCTCAAATAAATGCATCTTGTGTGTAATCTCTCTCTCTCTCTCTCTCTCTCTCTCTCTCACACACACACACACACACACACATGCACATGCACCCTCTCTCTCTCTCTCTCTCTCTCTCTCTCTCTCTCTCTCTCTCTCAAGTGTGTTGATGCCTTAAAGTCACTGGGTAGGATGGCTTGGTGTGGTCAGGTGCCTTGCAAGCACACCAATGACATGGCTAGGGTGCCAATTGCTTGACTAGAAGTGCCAGGTGGTTGTTGGAGAAGCTAGGGGTGGCGTGGTGTGGTCGGTGGTGTTGTGTTGGTATTCCAATGGAGGTTGGTTAGCTCGGTGAGGCCGATGATGATGTTGTTTTGCAGGAGAATGGGAAAAGTGTTGAAGGTAGGCTGGTTCGTGTTGGTGAAGAAGTTGGACCCTTGGGGTTATCACGGTGGGACCGAGAGTTATGTAGTTGGAGAAGGCATGTGGCTTGTGTGGCCAGCTATGAAGTTGGAAAGGCCACTTGCTAGGCATGAAGTGCCGAGTTCTTTCTATTGGTGAAGTGGTGGTGATGATGATAAAGAGACAAAGGGTTATGTTGGTGAAGATGCCAAAATTTTGGAGTTGCGATGCTGATGAGAAAGTACAGTCTCTCTTCTCGGCAGCATTGAGAATCAATCTCTCTTGCCCTCAAGTTGTATC
Source organism: Cibotium barometz (assembly GCF_041138505.1). Taxonomy (NCBI): domain Eukaryota; kingdom Viridiplantae; phylum Streptophyta; class Polypodiopsida; order Cyatheales; family Cibotiaceae; genus Cibotium; species Cibotium barometz. The sequence goes on from NC_141086.1 coordinate 27,147,529, forward strand.
TCCTAGCCAAGGACCTAGCCCATCTATACGAAGGTTGCTGATAGACCATCCTCCACCTAGATGGCTAAATCCATCCCTGATAGACCATCAGAATAAGTAACAAGGAGGTAGTCCCATACTAGCTAAATTTCCCATCACATATTTATGCATATATATATGTATATATTTTTTGAAATATTTAAATATATTACGATAATGTTTTTTATAGATATGTCATACTACCGCCTTGCAGAATCATTTTTCTTTTACAACTTGCTATATACTAAATAGTCAAAACTATACCATGGGAACAAAAACCCTTGTTGTCATACACACCATTCTAGCCTTCATAGTTTAACAATATACAAACCAACTTTCACGTCACATCTTCTTCTTGGGGGGATTTTGTTTTGTGAGTATTTTCTAGCAAGCACTTTTTGGGAATCGGGCAAGCAGATTCCAAAAAGATACCCTTCCCCCGTTCATCAAGAGAGAGAGAGAGAGAGAGAGAGGAGTGAAGAGAGTTAGAGAGTTTCATGACAATTATATTTGAGAGGGAGAGGACAATAGAGAGCCAGAGGGAGTGAAAACAAAAAAGCATGACAACATCACATCCTCTACATCGATGTTATTGCTTCAAACTGAAAATAAAATCAAGTTCATTCACATATAACTACCAAATACAGAAATGTGAAAACCATGATCTTTACCATTATGGGCCTCGCTTGTCCTCCGAGGTGAAGGCACAAAGTAAGCAAACGGTATTCATACCCTTTTGCACTTTCTCTAGCAAGACACGCTTAGACGATTCATCAATAAAACCATGGGCTCACCATATCACAAATTAAACCCACCACTTTGGCCTTCACTTGAGAAATAGCATCATCATTACCAAGAAGTGGAAAGGATGTGAGACCTTTCCATGCTTGTGCACTATCTACGACCTTCTGCTTGACTGCCACATCGGTGGCCTACCTGATGTGAGACCTTTCCATGCTTGTGCACTATCTACGACCTTCTGCTTGACTGCCACATCGGTGGCCTACCTCTGGATATGCGCCAACAATGCTAATATTTGATGAGGCCATCACAAACAAGATGAAGGAGGGCTTAGAGTGGTGTACTCTACTAACAAGGCTTGGTGGCAATGGTGATTACGAAAGTGATTTGGAGCTTCTCTCTATAGTTATAGCAGTGGGAGAGGTGTACTCTACTTTTGTATAAAATAAAATAAAAAATAAATTTTATCTTTTTTAATGTCAATAATAAAGGCATCTTTCCTCGAATTTCTACACCACAATAATAAAGGCATCTTTTATACTTTTTTGAAGAAGAGCGAGTATGTATTGGATTTTTTTTTAATACATGAAATTCTAGATAAGGGGTTATGTGTTTTGTGGAGAGCACCTTGACCCTCTCTCTTCTCCCTCTAGCTCATCGTTTCCCTCTCATTTCTGTAAGATTTCGAACCGATGAATGCTCGTAATGTGAATACCATTCATCAATACATGACGACGTTCTAAAGTATCCTTGTCAGTGAGATGTATTGGGAACTTGCTTGTCAAGTTGAGTTCATACTCAACGTTCAACTCCTCGATTGTATAGCAAAATCATGTGAGACAAGGATATTCAAAGTTAGCAGACTACTCACAACTCCCTGCATAGAAAACCATAGCACATGACAAAGAATCAGGATTGATTACCTCAATTAGAATCATGATGAAACCATAAAAGAATTAGCCAAACTAATATTAATAGAAACACCTTACCTTGGGAAGTAGCTTTGGATGATGACTTTCTTGTTCCAACATCATCAAGAAAATACGAAAGATTTTTATTAGCACACTCTCATAGGAGTTTTCATTCTACACAAATAATTTAGGAAAAATAGGCATGTTACAGAAAGTACACCTGGAGGAGAGAAAGAGAGGGAGAGCTATTTTATGTTATGCACCTCCTTAGGTTTCCACACGTATAGTTGTTGTTTGTTCTACATTCCTTATTTCTTTTTGATTTTCCCTTTCATTCATGATGAGAATCATATCTATTCTTTCCTTCGTTAAAATAGGATGTGCTGCTCTCAACAGCGTTGATGAATGAGTATAAATGTAGAAAGTCCACACCTCCCGTGGTTAGACCCAGGAGCCCACTAGTTCTCTAGAGACACACACACACACACACACACACACATCACACACACACACACACACACACACACACATAGAGAGAGAGAGAGAGAGAGAGAGAGAGAGAGAGCTACAGCCATAGTCTAAACTGAGCATGAGAGAGACAGAGAAAGAGAGAGATGACACATCCCACCGTTGCTAATAGCAGTAAAACACCACCATATAACGTTTCATCATAAAGTGTTTATTTTTAATCATGAAGTTTTTTGAACTCCTAAACATTCATTCCCACATATAAAAATATTTCTTTTATATACTAAATAATTACACCTTTCAAAAAGGAGAGAAGTGGTACCATCTATGCATGCTTTAACTCCTTTATACTTTACTAAATATATGTAATAAATATTGCATTTTCTTGTGGTTGTTGTTGCAATTCCTAGCAAAAAGGATTAATAGTGCAAGAATATATTCAAGAAAGGAATATCTATTTATTATGAATTGATTTTATGTTGGAATGATATGTGAATAAGAAATTGGAGTAAAAGATTGTCATCTTCAATGGGTAGTTTTTGTGCTACGAAATAAAAGTGTTATTTTAAAATCCTCTAAAAACATGTGTATGCACCATGACAAATATCTTTATACGGTGTAAGTGAGATTAAAGATAATGTAAGTGAGTAAGAAAATGTTCACGAGCGACAGTGGTATCATCATCAATTATGTATCCTCGAATAATATCGTGTTATTCCATGAGTTGATAAAATTGAATATTGGAAGATAATATGTGAGTGTTGCCAATAGGGATCATGACATGGCATGCTTCATGATTGTGTTTCCGGGTCTTTGACCATTCATCTTCAGGTTTGTCATTGAAGATGCATAGTGATACATCAAATAAGTTAGAATTACGTTCGAATATATAAGAGTCAAAGACATTCCATGAGAAGTCGAGAAGTTTGGATGGTTAATAAGCATTGTGAGGTGATGGGTGAGTCATTCTAGTGCATACAAGATATTTCGACAAAAAGAAAATCTCAAGTGTGCTAAAAACAATAAATAATTTACCAATTGGTGGATCCATTGAAATTGGCATGTATAAGTGGTCGAAAATGTACCAAATTTCTTGTAAAAGCTCTAAAAAACTTTCCAACTTTATCCAAAAAATCTTTGGTAAATTTTTGGACTCAAAAATAGGAATTTTAGGTAAAGTAGGGATTTTAAGGCCAAAATGAAGCTCTATAATTTTATGAAAAATTTTGAAGTAAAAAAATAATTTGCAAGGCTGCGGTTGGATTATGGACTAGAGATTTAAAAAATAGAGGCTTGAAAGCTTTTTAAAAGCTTTAAGAGAAGTTTTGTAAAGTTTTAAGTTTTTTTAAAAGGCTCTCAAGCTTAGAGTTTTTTTTTAAAATCTCTAAAGCTTTAATAGTCTAAATCTTGAAAAAAAAAATTGGCTGGGGATTGTGTGCGAAGAAATCAATAAAATACTTTAGGATGGAATTTGCATTGTGCAACATTGGAAGATGGAGGAAGGTGAAATTCGACTAAAAATTGTAATAACAATGGTTTTGTGGCTTGTAAATGAAGGCAAACAAATTTGTGGTGTCAGATAGAAAGAAAACATATAAACCACTTTTGGATTTTTGATGGTTTTGGAAAGTAGTTTTCTACATTTCTCTGACTTGTGGATAAAAGAAACATGGATTTTGACTTATTAAATGAACCTTCGCCTTTCGTTGGTAATTGGAGATTAAGACAAATCATTCTATCTTGCAAGAAACTACTCACTTGTTGTAGCATTGGAGGCTTCAATTCGTATGTGGAGAAGCTTCAATGGTGGTTATTCAATGTAGCCAGGCCGCCCGTATGTACGAGAAAACACAGCAAAAGAACACCACTGATCCACGATGCCTAATGTCTAGATTTTAAGATTGCCTAAGCTTAGGTGAAGCTTAAGCTAGCTTAAGCTTGGCTTCCAAGCTCCAATGCCCATTTCTTGATCAAGAAATCAAGAAAATCAAGAAAGTCCAAGAAAATCAAGAAAATGCAAAAAAAATCAAAAAAATTCAAAATTTTGGATCAAAGACATGGACTCTGATTCCAATGAAAGAAAGTGGCAACTAGATCAACCTAGATTTAACCTAATTAACCTTGGATTAACCTAGATTAAGATGATTAGCCTAAGTTTAGAGCAAGAAAAGAAAGTAAGAGACTTATGTAATCTTGATTATCAAAAGGTTCCAAAAATATGGTATATATGACTTGTATACATGACCCCCCTTTCACACTATCATAAGTGTTGTCCATGGGCATGGTCAATTGGCCTTGGGCCCATTATTCATATGAGACCATTACACTTTGTTACAATTAGTATTAGGACCATGGATTCTCTTCATTGCATTGGTATCAAAGCCATGGATTCTCTTCATTGCATTGGTATCAAAGCCATGCATTCTCTTTACAATATATAAAATTCCATAAATTAACTGCTTATGGCACTTACATGTTGGTGGTCAACTTTTTGACGAAACTTCGCCATGTGACTAGGCACTACTGGTGGGCCTATTCCGTGCCCATCTGTGGAGTGTGTAAAAAGGAAGAACATCGACTAACCAATGTCCTTCGAGTAAGTATTGTTTACTTGGAGTCTAATGCCAATCTTTCATTTTTAATGTAAATGTGCACCTATGCTGGTAGGTTGGTTTTTTCTTAGTCTTGGAGGATTTTGTGAGGAATCAAGCTTTTGGTTTAGTCAATCCAATGGTTTCTTTGTTTTTTGGAAATAAATATGAGATCCTTGATTTTGCGGGTATTACTTTTACTATGGATGTGTTACGGTAATTAATTTATTATTGGGTAAACCAATAAGTAAAAAGAATATCTTGGGTGACCCAAGTGCCATTAGTTTGATTGTGAGTGAATCCAACCAACTGTGACATGTGTGACACATGTAAGAAATGTGTGAGTTTGATTATGAGTGAATCCAATCAACTCTTTTGAATTAATTCTTAATGAGGGTGACTCTAGATGGTTATGAGTGAATCCAACTAGCTGTGACACGTGTGAAACGTGTGGTGTACCCTGTGAATACATGTGACACATATGAAAACATTGTGAGTGAATCCAATGTAGAAGTTTAATTGTAAGTGAGTACGATCAACTCTAAGACACGTGTGACGTGTGTGAAAGTTCTGTGAATTTGATCATGAGTGAATCCGATCAACTCTTAAGGACATGTGTGATGCGTGTGAGGATATGTGGGAGTGAATCCACTTAAATACATAATGACATTATGAGTGAATCCAATGTGGAAACGATTAATGTGTTCGATCGCTCGTGTGTGCTGATAGTTACAACCGAGGATGGTTGTCTTCTCAAACCGGAGAACTATCACGGGAGTGAGATTTTTTAGAATATTTTATCATGGACGTGAATCCAAATAGTTATGTGTAAAGCATGGTAGTGAATGATTTCCATTTGTTAGAATTATTTTTGTGAGCCAAAGCAATTGTGATCTAACATTGTGGACTATATTAAGTATAGATCATTAGTTCGGGACAACCAAGGTGAACATTGGACTAGATTCTCTAGCCAAGCACATGTGTGCTAAATATTTAATTTTGTATGGTTTGGCCCATTGTACATATGTTGGGAAAGGTTTATTTTTTATGAGATCCTTTAAAAGCATTGGACTAAGGTTCAATTTTATAAAAAGCTCAATTTTGAAAAAAGCTAAACTATTTATGACTCCAAGGGCTAAATTTATTAATATGACTTAAATACCGCGTGTGGGAGTGGAGCCACACACATCTGGGGGGAGATTGCACCTAATCTTGTGTTCTTTGATTTTTATGTTTTTGTTTTATGCTATGATGTTGATGGTTGATTTCTTCTATTATTCAATTTGTGAAAGATTCTAATCTCCATGTACCATGGTCCTGTATAACATTGGTATCAGAGCACAGCAAATTCAAGTATTGAATTTGGGTCATGGAGAGTTGAAGAAAAATCAAGAAATTGATTTTTACTCAAAGGTTATTGGCTTGGAGCAAATTTGAAGACTTTTCAACAAATTCAAAATACTTGCACAGGAAGAGTAGAATCTGCAGAGCAAGAGTACAAAGGCTTTGGACAAGGACATAATTCATTCAAAAATCTAAGAGATAAAGAAGAGAAGGTGTGGAAGACCTTTGCGCAAAAGAAGATATGATTATGTGAATTTTGTGGACCATTAGAGATCAAGATTTAGATCAAGGGCTAGGAAGAAAGCCACCCTTTTGAAGAAAACCATCCATGGATTCCCAAAACCATCCTTCTTCACCCAAGACCACCTTGCTCAATGCAAATTCTCTCCATAATCTATTGTTATGGATGAAATCAGCTCTCTGAGGAGATTATGGGTCTCATCTCAGAATTGCTAACCTTGCTTCATGGTCAATTTGCATAATGGAGGGCTCTTAAAATATTTCTCTTCTTCTCTTCTCCAAAAATATCAGTGCGCTGGTGGGTTAATTTTTAAAGAGCCAAGAAATTTTATTTTTTTAACTATATATATTTTTTCCAATGAAAAATTTTCCTTCCCACCCTCTTTCTCCAATTCGGCCTACGAGAGCGCTTTTCAATTCTCTCCTCTCCTTCTCCACGGCGGTGACACAACGAGACGACCCCTTTTTTTTCTCTTATACACGTGGTAGTAGCGGTGAGCACTGGTGGATTGCAAGTGGCAACGTTCATGGCTTAAAGCTTTTTTTTTATACAAAGCTTTAACAAGCTTTTAGATAAGCTTAATATAACATAGGCTTTATATATATGTGTGTGTGTGTGTGTGTGTGTGTGTGTGTGTGTGTTTCTCGGATTGGGCTTGTAAGAGCGCTTTTCAATTCTCTCCTCTCCTTCTCCACGGCAATGACACAACGACGACCCCTTTTTTTTTCTCTTGTATGCGTGGCAGCAGCACCAAGCGCTGGTGGATTGCAAGCGGCAACGTTCATGGCTTAAAGCTTTTTTTTTTTACAAAGCTTTAACAAGCTTTTAGATAAGCTTAATATAACATAAGCTTTATATATATACATATATATATATATATATATATATGTATATGTGTGTGTATATATATATATATATATATATATATATATATATATATGTATGTATATATGTGTGTGTATATATATATATATATATATATATATGTATGTATATATGTGTATATATATATATATATATGTATGTATATATGTGTGTATATATATATATATATATATATATGTATATGTGTGTGTGTGTGTATATATATATATATATATATATATATATATACATGTATATCACCACAAGGGATCGAGCTCATACCCGCGCTCCTAGCTGCTAAAAATGACTTGTGGAAAAAAAGTAACGGGCCCGTGTATTAGCGCGTGTATCATCGCGGCTAGAGACATGCGTGTAAAAGCGCGTGTATAGAAACAGTCAGACGCACTGATACACGGGCGTATACATGCGTTTTTTCAGTTTAGCTGTGCTTAGACGCGCTAATACGAGGGTGTATACACGTGTTTTGTCAGTTTAGCTGCGCTTATACACGCGCATTTCACAGAGTATCCACGTATATACACGTAACTTTTCCAGAGTTGATGCGTTTATACACGCGAACAGAGAGTAAAAAAAAAAAATCCAGAGAGTGCTATTTGGTACCTGAATGCTGTTCTAGCATTCCAGCACCCAATAGCACTCTCTGGATTTTTTTTTTGGGTGCATTGCACCATCCACGAGGAAGATTTAAGACAAGAACGACATGAATGCATACATTGTCAATACACAATTCAAGACAGACATGAATGCAATACTATCAATTCACGATTCAATATTACTATCAAAATTTTATGTGTACACATATATACAAGGTAGTCCATATGTCGAAGTAGCCCATGGCTTCAGTTACAAAAATATATATACAACCACATCCTCAATCGTTCATCCCTCGAATGACTCTGGCCACCATCAACTGCTCTTCATCCAAAAGTGGAGAATATTTGAGGAGAAGGCAAATGCCTGATGGTATTCTTCAATCGTCCAGCTATCCTGCTTCAATTCCAAGAACTCATTCATTTTAGTTTCCTGGAAGCCCGGAGGACAGAACCTCTTCCTGAGGTAAGCTTTAAGATCTGAACAGGTCTGGGTATTTCGGTCGAGACGGTTTGTCTTGCAATGGTTCCTCCATGCGACCCTGGCCGTTTCCACAATTTTCAATTTGGCGAGAGCCATCTTGCTCCTCTCATCATAACCGGTTACATCAAAATACTCTTCCATTGCCTCGATCCATTTTTCCACTACTTGTCCTAACTGTTCTCCTTCACCCTTGAAGGGACCAGGTTGGGATCGGTGCAGGGCTTTACGAATGTTCGAATCTAACTCTTCATCATCGGTAAGAGGATCCGACTGCCTAGCACGGGCTGCGCGCCTCATGATTCTGACAAAACGATATTTTTGTCAACTTAACCTTGCCATCAAATTAATGACTATTTAATTTTTGAGATTTATTCTTTAAACAAATAAATATTCCATCATAATTCTTATAAACAAGATTCACTCTGATAATTTTGTTAACCAATATTTACGACCACGAGGACAATTTGGAATCTTTTGCAAAACATCATTTATTATCAAAAGTTTTTGATATATACATAGAGCGTCTCGGCTCCAAAAGTCACAGCCTCAATCATGTATGCATAAAAAGGTGATACCACGATGGAGACATGCTATGATATACACGATTCATCCTCACTCATAATGGTGCTGTAATTCTTCTCCTAGGAATAAAGTGGCTAAGAAGTCTAAAAATACGGTAAGAAATTCTAAAATTCTGGGGTGAATGATTATAGAGTTGTACATAATGAATAACTCCTAGCCTTAACAAGATCATGGTGGCTAGTGAGATATTCTGTTTGAGTCTCTCTCGTTGATTGGTATTGACGTGAATACTTCGCCCTCCAAAGAACCACATATACTGACGTTGCTCTACTGGATCAGGAAAGTATAGATCCTCAAAGTGACGAGCGAGTCTCACTCTGCTTTCTCGGGTTGTAGTGGAGCTAATGAGATTTTCAAAGGCAAAGGAAATCATATCCTGACTCTGGGAGAGTTCAGGATTGCTAGATAGATTTGGGGTATCCAGCTTAAAATCCAGTTCAATTTATGAGTTTTCAATGTATGAAGTTCATTTTAAACATAATCTTAACAAGTGAAACATTATTTCTCAGATTTACTTTAAAATTTTAGGCAATTTCTACTGCTGTTTCGTAGGTTTACAACAGTCCTCTGATACCAGCTGTTTCGTAAGTTTACAACAGCGCTCTGATACCAGTTATGAGACCCCTCTGCCCCCTCCGCGCACTGTGGATTTCCGGTTGCTCTAGCAGCGGAAGTAGCTTCCTCTTGTGCGGGGCAGGGTTTTCCACTCGGGGCCTTTCCCTCGAATGTCCGGACACGAGACTAATCTGGGGGTCATTCCAAAATCGAAACCGGGAAAATTTTCCTTGCCCGAAAAACGGGGACGATTCCACATTTTTTATTTTCTTAATGAATTTTCTAACAGCCTCAAGAGATTAAACTATCCTTCACCTGATTAAACTAGATAGAAGGAAAACTATTATTGACTTAATTTGAAGAAATCAACGCTTTTTTCTAACCGAAATCAGGCACATCCGTTGATCTAATCATCTGAGGAAATCAACGCTTTTTTCCTAACCAAAATCAGGCAAAGCTGTTGATCTACTCATTTGAGAAATTCTTCAGGGTGTTATTTAACTACTCGAATTCTAAGCATATTCCTATTATTCAATTTAATTATTAAAACTCCATTGATTCCAGTCTACCTCATCCAGCCCATGGGTTCCAACCACTGGAATCAGTAGAATCAAACAATTACTCACCCACCCATAATTGAATGCCTTTCTTAACTTTTGCTTTCAAATACAGATACGCACACACTCCTCTTTAAAACTTTAATATCTAAAATAATACATTGACAATAGATTCTCTTTATTGCATTGATATCAGAGCCATGGATTCTCTTCATTGCATTGGTATTAGAGCCATGGATTTTCTTTATCGTAAAATATTAAATTGCATGAATTAACTCCTCATAACACTGACATACTGGCTAACTTTTTGATAAAACTTCGCCATGTGACTATGAAAAGATGCAAGGGAAAAGAGAGCTTGAGCTCTTGCAAGCACACACACACACACTCACAAAACCCTAAAAGAGAGCACACAAGGTGAGAGGCTGAAAATCTTCTTCTTCTTCACACAACACTCAACAAACCATATACAAAGATAAGAGTACACACCATATGAAAAGGTACTCAACCAAATACATACTAGGGTTCTCTATGATGGCGCTATAACTATGCCAGTCTTTAGAATGGCTGTCACACAGCCTGTCATCCCACTGGCTGCATATCACCCATGATCTCACCAACCATGCCAGTGGTGTAAGTGTGGGGCGGCCTATCCCCCCAAGCGGGTTATCAATGTCCACCGCCTCACTATAGATGAGCTCGATATCTCAACACTCCCCCTCGAGCTCAACTCCATCTCATGTACACACACACACGCACGCACGCACACACATACATATATAAGTTCAATAAGTTAAATTTTAATTTAGATTAAATATTAAAGGGCGGGGATGCATGGTGAGGTGTGCTCATGATGCATCTTACATTTATTTGAGAGTGAGGTGTTCTCACTCTCAAATAAATGCATCTTACATGTAATCTCTCTCTCTCTCTCTCTCTCTCTCTCTCTCTCTCACACACACACACACACACACACACACACACACACACACACCACACACACATGCACATGCACCCTCTCTCTCTCTCTCTCTCTAAAGTGTGTTGATGCCTTAAAGTCATCGGGAGGATGGCTTAGTGTGGTCAGGTGCACACACATGCACATGCACATGCACCCTCTCTCTCTCTCTCTCTAAAGTGTGTTGATGCCTTAAAGTCATCGGGAGGATGGCTTAGTGTGGTCAGGTGCATTGCAAGTAGACCAGTGACGTGGCTACGTTGCCAATTGCTTGACTAGAAGTGCCGAGTGGCTGTTGGAGAAGCTAGGGGTGGCATGCTGTGGTTGGTGGTGTTGTGTTGGTATGCCAATGGAGGTTGGTTAGCTTGGTGAGGTTGGTGATGATGTTTTGCAGGAGGATGGGAAAAGTATTGAAGGTGGGCCGGTTCGTGTTAGTGAAGCGGTTGAACCCTATCACGGTGGGACCGAGAGTTATGTAGTTGAAGAAGGTGTGGCTTGTGTGGCTCGCTATGAAGTTGGAAGGCCAGTTTCTAGGCATGAAGTGGCGAATTCTTTCTATTGGTGAAGTGGTGGTGATGATGATAGAGAGGCCGAGGGTTATGTTGGTGAAGAGGCCAAAATTTTAGAGTTGTGATGCTGATGATAAAGTATAGTCTCTCTTCTCGGCATTGAGAATCAATCTCTCTTGCCCTCAAGTTGTCTCTCCTAGCCAAGGGGCTAGCCATCTACATGAAGGTTTCTCACAGACCATCTTGCACCTCACCATCAAACCCCATAACATCCTCCTAGATAAGGATTTTGAGCCAAAGATGGTAGATTTTGGCTTGGCCACGCTCATGGCTAGGGATGCCTCTCACATGGTGACTGCCCTAAGGGGAACTCCTGGCTACATAGCATCATAGATGTTCTTATGCATGGCACCTGTGTGAGAAAGAAATGTGACATCTATAGCTTGGGCATGGTGTTGCTGAGATGGTCGGCAGGTGGAAAACCATAGACTTGGCATTGTTGATGGCGAAAAATGTAGCTAGTAGGGAAGAGAAACCTCAAGGGAGTATTTAACCAGTGGTGGCATTTTGCGAGCTGCTGGGCCACAAAGAAGTGCGAAGAGGGGAGGAAACTGGACTGGTGGAGATAAGTAGGGTTTAGGGTGGTGTACTCTACTAACAAGGCTTGGTGGCAATGGTGATTAACAAAGTACTTTGGAGGTTATCTCTATATTTATAGTAGTGGGAGAGGTGTACTCTACTTTTGCAATAGACAAATTAAATAATAAATTTGATCTTTATTAATGTTAATAATAAAGGAATCTTTCCTCGAATTTCTACACCATAATAATAAAGGCATCTTTTATACTTTTTTTAACAAAGAGCGAGTATATATTGGATTTTTTTAAATACATGCAATTTTAGATAAGGGGTTGTGTGTTTTGTGGAGCACCTTAACCCTCTCTCTTCTGTCTCTAGCTCACTGTTCCCCTCTCATTTCCATAAGATTTCGAACTGATGAATCCTTCTAACGTGAATACCATTCATCAATACATGACCATGCTCTAGAATATCCTTGTTAGTGAGATGTATTGGGAGTTTTCCTATCAAGCTTAGTCCATACTCAGCGTTCAACTCGTCGACCGTATATCAAAATCATGTGAGACAAGGATATTCAAAGTTAGCAGACTACTAACAATTCCTTGCATAGAAAACCATAGAACATGACGAAGAATCAAGATTGATTGCCTCAATTAGAACCATCATGAGACCATAAAAGAATTAGCCATTTAAATTAATGTTACATAGAGAGAGAGAGCGAGAGAGAGAGAGAGAGAGAGAGAGAGAGAGAGAGAGAGAGAGAGAGAGAGAGAGAGTGCTATTTTTATGTTCTGCACCTCCTCAAGTTCCCACAGGTGTAGCTGTTGTTTGTTCTACATTCCTTATTTCTTTTTTATTTTCCCTTTCATTCATGAGAATCATATTTATTCTTTCCTTCATTAAAATAGGTTGTGATTCTCCCAAAACAACATTGATAAAGGAGTACAAATGTAGAAAGCTCACACCTCCTGTGGTTAGATCTAGGACCCCACTAGTTCTCTAGTGAATTTGCATCACACACACACACATACACATACACACACACACACATAAAGAGAGAGAGAGAGAGAGAGAGAGAGAGAGAGAGAGAGATGACACATCCCACCGCCGCTAGTAGTAGTAAAACAACCACCATGTAATGTTTCATCATGAAGTGTTTTTTAAATCATGAAGTTTTTTGAACTCCTAAACATTCGTTCCCACATTTAAAAATGTGTCTTTTACATCCTCAATAATTACACCTTTCAAAAAGGAGAAAAGTGGTACCTTTTATGCATGCTTTAACTCCTTTATACTTTACTAAATATATGTAATAAATATTACATTTTCTTGTGGTTATTGAAATTCCTAGCAAAAAGGATTAATAGTACAAGAATATATTCAAGAAAGGAGTATTTATTTATTATGAATTGATTTTATGTTGGAATGATATGTGAATAAGAAATTGGAGTAAAAGATTATCATCTTCAATGGGCGGTTTATGCGCTAGAAAATAAAAGTGTTATTTTATAATCCTCTAATAACATGTATATACACCATGACAAATATCTTTATAGGGTACAAGTGAGATTAAAGATAATGTGAGTAAAGTGTTCACGAGTGACGGTGGTATCATCATCAATTCTGTATCCTCGAATAAAATCGTGTTGTTCCATGAGTTGATAAAACTGACTATTGGAATGAAATATGTGAGTGTTGCCAATAGGGATCATGACATGACATGCTTCATGATTGTGTGTCCGAGACTTTGACCATTCATCTTCAGGTTTGTCGTTGAAGATGCATAGTAATGCATCAAATAAGTTAGAATTATGTTCAAATATATAAGAGTGAAAGACATTCCACCAGAAGTCGAAGAAGTTTGGATAGTTAATAAGGATTGTGAGGTGATGGGTGAGTCATTCTAATGCATACAAGATATTCCGGCAAAAAAAAAATTCTCAAGTGTGCTAGTTTTAAAAAGAAACAATAAATAATTTACCTGTTGGTGGCTCCATTGAAATTGGCATATATAAGTGGTCAAAAATGTACCCAATTTCTTGCAAAAGCTCTGCAAAAATTTTTTTGGCTCAAAAATAGCAATTTTAGGTAAAGTAGGGATTTTTAGGCCAAAATGAAGCTCTTTATTTTTATTTAAAAAAAATTAAAGAGAAAAAATAATTTGCAAGGCTACAATTGGATTATAGAATAGAGATTAAAAAAAATAGAGGCTTGAAAGCTTTTCAAATGCTTTAAGAGAAGTTTTGTATTGTTTTAAGTTTTTTTAAAAAGCTCTAAAGCTTTGAGCTATTAAAGCTTAAAAGCTTTAATAGTCTTAAGGCTTCAAAAATAATTAAAAAATTGACTGACGATTGTGTGCAGAGAAATCAACAAAATACTTTAGGATGCAATTTGCACTGTGCATCATTGGAAGATGGAGGATGATGATATTGGACTAAAAACTATAATAACAATGGTTTTGGAGATTGTAGATGAAAGGCAAACAAATCTGTGGTGTCGAATAGAAAGAAAACAGATAAACCACTTTTAGATTTTTTATGGTTTTGGAAAGTGGTTTTCTACCTTTCTTTGACTTGTGGATAAACGAAACATGGATTTTGGTTATCCAATAGATAAAAACAAGACTTCTTAAATGAACCTTCACCTTTGGTTGGCAATTTATGAGTGAAAAACTACCTTCTCGTAAATTTCAAAGCTTCTTTATCTTCTAGTTCTTCACCACCTTCAAACTTTGCTATCAATCTTGGCTCTGATACCAATGTTGGAGGGTGAAAAGAACTCACTAGAATAATTGCAAAGTATAAATCACAGAGCATAAAATAAAAATTACACATAACACAAAATTGGGTCCAATTTGATTTCACACAAAGCCCACATTTGAGTCTTGGTGTATTTAAGTTATATTGCTTGAAATAACTTATGGGCTCAAAATAGTGTCCACTTTTACAAATAAGTCGACTTCTTAAAAAATAGCTTGCTTTATTGGATGTGCAAGCCAATCTACTTAAAAATAGGTGGAAACCTTGAACTTTATAAATATTTTTATCTCTTGTAAAATCAAATATGTACATGGGAGGTTTCATATGTCCCAATAAATATATACATTGATAATAAATATGGTTAATATCCAAAATGAAATAATGATGTTGTGCATTGTCACAAAATCAAATAATATTTGTCGACACCCAAAATCTAGTGTCTCAAAATATTCTTGACCACACTACCACCTCGCCTCCATTATTCAATCCAAGGATGTACACTTATATCAACTATACCAATCAAGTAATAAATAAATTGATAAAAATACAAATAACCATACGAGAATCATAATATTAAGTTGATGTAACTAATACTCCCACGCATGTATAGTAACCCATATACACGTAAAGCAAGCTATAATCACCCGGATTTAGAAAGGTGTCCCAATCTAAACCCATCTAAGAGAATTCATAAATAATGGAAAACATGGAAATATGTAATGAAGCAATTATATATGCACATCCACATGTATGGGCTAGGCACATGGACCTTAGGTCCCTTGAGCATAGATTTGGGGCATTGGCATATTTATTAACCAATGTGAAATGGCCAGGCACTATATAAGTGACCTTGGTCTAGGCTATTGTAGCCTTTTACCATCATTTGATATGATGGATATTTTGTCTTCTTGGAGGTTATGCCCAGTCTTTCATGGCTGATTCATGGAAATCTTTCCATGTCTAGGTGCTACTCCCTAAGTTGAGTGGGACATGTGTGTACTCCATGCTAATGAGTGCAAACCCCTACGTCCCTTCATTGCATTAGTATTAGAAGCATGGATTCTCTTCATTGCATTGGTATCAGAGCTATGAATTCTCTTCATTGCATTGGTATTAGAGCCATGGATTCTCTTCATTACAAAATATAAAAATCCATGAATTAACTCCTCAAAGCACTTACATGTTGGTGGTCGACTTTTTTATGAAACTTCGCCATGTGACTAGGCACTACTGGTGGGCGTATCCCCTGCCTATCTGTGGAGTGTGTGAAAAGGAAGAACATCGACTAACCAATGTCCTTAGACTAAGTATTGTTTACTTGGAGTCTACTGCCAATCTTTCATCTTTAATGTAAATGTGCAACTATGCAGGTAGGTGGTTTTTTTCTTGGTCTTGGAAGATTTTGTGAGGAGTCATTATATATGTAAGTTAATATGCATGTATGTGTATGTGTGAGGTTGAGTAAGTGTGTGGATGTAAGTGTGCATATTTTTGTATGTGCACATGCATGCGAGTGTGTGTGCATGTGTTTTTTTGTGTGTGCATGTGTGTGTGTGTGTGTGTGGTGCGTTGTGTATGCGCACATGCACGTGTTTATGTTGGCAGACATATAGATCTATTTATATATACGTATATACATACCTAAATAAATAAATATATGTATCTCTCTGTGTGTGTGTGTGTTCTCTCTCCCACACATGTGCACATAATATAATATTATTTGTGTGTGTGTGTGTGTGCATCTATGTGTGCTAGGGAAAATAAATGAGCAAATGAGAAACTCTTTAATGTGTGTGTGTGTGTTTATATATATAAGAAACTCATTCAATGATTGATGGTGAACTAATTGTGAGTCCCAATGCATCTAGGCTTGTGGAAAAGAACCTTCCTTTTAAAAAGTTCAAAAATGTGAAACTCTCCTATACACACATACATATATATACATACACATACACATACACATACACATACACATACACATGCACATATACATATACATATACATATACATATACATATACATACATATATATATACTCATTCAATGAGCACATGACTTGATGGTGACAACTAATTTTGTGAGCCCCAATTCATTTAGGCATGTGTAAAAAATATGTATAAAATTTAAAAAAAATCTCCTTTCTCCTTTATGTGAAAGATCTCTCCTTGTCTTGCCAAGTCACAGGTCTCCTTTGCTTGCCACATGGTAGGTTACAAGTAATATATATATATAGAAGGTACAACTGGTAGGTGGGTTTTTTCTAAGTCTTAGAGGAGTTTGTAAAGGTACACCTGTGGAGGTAGGTTTTTTCTTTGTCTTAGAGGACTTTGTGGAGACTTGGGATTCAAGCTTTTGGTTCACTCAATCCAACAGTTTTTTCTTAGTCTTAGAGGACTTTGTGGAGACTCGGGAGTCAAGATTTGGGTTTAGTCAATCCAACCGTTAAAAATAAAATAAAATTATTGATTTTGTGGATATTGCTTGTATTATGGATCTTTACTTATGGTGTCTCAATTGAATTTTTGCTGCTTGCTCATCCTTTACTTCGAAATAAATGGCTAAATTTGCAGCTTTTGTGAGGACTCGAGAGTCAAGCTTTTGGATCTTCTCACGTATGCTATTGGATCTTTACTTATGGAGAGGCATAAGTACTATAGGTGGAAGTGTAGTTTTGTTGACATTTTTCAAGTTTTTAATGGGTTAGAGATGCTCCTCACACAACCCCTTTCAAGCTTCGATTTATATGGGTGGAAAACTTCAAAGGGGTCTCCTCTCCACTAAATTTTCATTGCTCATCCTTTACTTCAAAATAAATGGGTAAATTTGAGGTAAAATGCACCTTGTAATTTTATTACATTTTAATATAACTTTTCAATGCTAAGCTTCTCTCCAGCTTCTCTACTAGGGGATAGTGAGCAACAATGGCCTCATTTCATCTCCAAGCACCCCTCATTTTGTTTCTTGCTACTCTTCTAACTTGGCATCTCACTATGATTTGTTTGGCCCAGCAACAACGAATACCACTAGTTGCAAGATTTAACCTCTCCTTGGTTTCCATTTTCATTAACAATTCTAGAGTCTCTCAACCCCCAACAATGGCTATTTTTTCCCATTCACATTCTCGCTCGTTTTCTAATGGCTGAAAAGGTTTTTTTTTGGGGATATGCACCAATCGACGCATCGATCAGAGCATCTTTGATTTCTACCTTTGTGTTTCTCTAGGAAGGCCCACAAACTTTACTAGTTCGATGCTCTACACATTCCTATATAGTAAAAAAAAAACATTTTGCTAGATAGTTCACTAGAAAAAATGAACATATCTAGTAAAATTATGGATCTGGAAAAAATGGAACACTTTCTAATTCTTCATTCTAGGAAAACACTTGCCATGTAGGAAATAAACTAGCAATAAATCACTATATGTAAAAACTATGTACTAAAAAGTTTCTATATAATAAAAGTCAAGTATTCACTGCATAGTAATTGATTTAGGTAACTTTTCCTAAATAGCAAGCTATATAGTAAAATATTGCTATATAGTAATCACTAATCAATAAATTATTGCATAGTAATGTATATAGTAAAATATTAGTATATATAGTACATTATTTCTATATAACAAATCAATGTGTAAAAAACCACTATACAATAATGATTATTAAGACAAATACAGTGAAAATCTGTGTATGTGTGTGTGTGTGTGTGTTGCGTTGTGTGCATGCACATGCATGTGTTTATGTTGGCATACATATAGATTTATTTATATATACATATATACATACCTATAAATAAATAAATATATATGTATGTGTGTGTGTTCTCTCTTCCATACACGTGCATATAATATAATATTTTTTTTTGTGTGTGTGTGCTAGGGAAAACAAATGAGCAAATGAGAAACTCTTTAATATATGTGTGTGTGTGTTTATATATATAAGAAACTCATTCAATGATTGATGGGTGGTGACAACTAATTGTGAGCCCCAATGCATGTAGCCTTGTGGAAAAGAACCGTTCCTTTTAAAAAGTTCAAAATATGAAACTCTCCTATACACACATACATATACATATACATAGGTATATATATATATATATATATATATATACTCATTCAATGAGCAAATGACTTGATGGTGACAACTAATTGTGAGCCCCAATTCATTTAGGCATGTGTAAAAAATATGTATAAAAATTAAAAAAATATCCTTTCTCCTTTAGAGGACTTTGTGGAGAGTCGGGAGTCAAGCTTTTGGTTCACTCAATCCAACATTTTTTTTCTTAGTGTTGGGGAGGACTTTGTGGGGACTCGGGAGTCAAGCTTTTCGTTAAGTCAATCCAAGCTTTTCGTTAAGTCAAGCTTTTCGTTAAGTCAATCCAACCGTTCAAAGAAAAAAAAATCATTTTTTGTAAAAAGTTTGGCGTTAGAAGTGGGCTTAGTACCCATGGGACCCCCCTTATCCCAAACCGTTCAAAGCAAAAAAAATCATTGATTTTGTGTGGCTATTGCTTGTATTATGGATCTTGGTGACAACTGAATTTTCGCTCCTCGCTCATCCTTTACTTGGAAATAAATGGCTAAAGTCGCAGCTTTTCAAAGCTGAGCAGCAATGGCCTCATTTCATCCCCAAGCGCCCTTCCTTTCATTTCTTGCCACTCTTCTTCTTCTTCTTCTGACTTTGCATCTCACCATAACTACTTGTTTGGCCGAGCTACAGCAGCGAATACCACTAGCTGCAGGCTTTCACCTGTCCGTGGCTTCCATTTTCAATACTACTTCAGGCTTCCCAACCCCCAGCAACAATGGCAAATTTTTTCCATTCCTGGACTCGCAATCGTTTTTTAACGGCTCCAAAGGTTTTTGGTTAGGGATGTGCACCAATCAGAACGACGTCGATCACAACGTCTCTGATATCTACCTTTGTGTCTGTCTAGGGACGACGCCTCCCACAGGCACTCTCGAATATTTTACCTCTGTATCTATCAAGGGAAGAAACGACGCAGCAGGCACTGCGGTCGCCATAATTAGAGGGTACATGGTTATGGCGCCGGTGTGGAGAGCCAATCCAGGGCACTCTCTTGCGTCCGTCGAGGCATCACTCGCCGTAAGCAAGGCCAAGGCGCAGCTGGAGCTGCGAGATGCAGACGGCACCCTCGTGTGGAGCGTGGGCGCTGACAATATGGCCGCCATGGAGCTGCAGGATTCCGGCAATCTAGTAATCCTCGATTCCGCTAACCGCACCCTCTGGCAGAGCTTCCAACATCCCACCGACACCTTGGTGCCCTCGCAGAACTTGAGTTTGGGCATGAGTCTCACCAGCAACAATTCCCTCTACTCTTTAGCCATGGAAACACGGGGCCTTGTCTTCTCTCTCCTAGGTCTTGCAGGGGCAGCTAACTCCTCATTCTGGTTAATCCCTTCGCCCAACAACACTTCTGACAAGAGTATCCAGCAGTTTTCCCTTGATACTTCCGGCCTCTCATTCTCATTGTTTGGAGATGAACAATATTTCTTAGAGGACTGTGGTTTGCCTTCGTCGGCGGATCTGATGCGCCTGGAGGACGATGGCCGACTTCGCTTCTATGCTGTCCAAGCTTCGGTTTCACAGCCCATCGGCACACTTGATAGCCTTACTTGCTCTTACAATCCAACTACATCAGATCTGCAAGAACCAATGGCGACCTGGGGTGCCTGCGACGTCCCGATGGTGTGTGGACCCTTGGGCATGTGCTCCCCCGACTCGGTCTCAACGCACTGTACATGCCCAGCTGGATTCACACTAATAGATGAGTATGATGTGTCCCAAGGCTGTAAAGCCTCCGTCCCCTTGATCCCAGATCAATGCAGCAGCGCGGACCTCCTCCAAATCAACAACACCGCCACTATCTTTCAGTTTTCTGGCGAGATCTTCAACAACACCGCCATCTCAGTGGAGCGCTGTAAGCACATGTGCTTGTCTGCTTGCAATTGCAGCGGTGTAATCTTCAACCACAACCATACCTTTTGCTTCCCTATTACAGATCATCGGCTGAGCCTTCTCAATGTCACTGGAAGGAGTCACGACCTGTCCTACACGGCTTTTTTGAAGGTTGCACATCTGATTTCTGACTCCCATTCACATCGTCTGAGCCGGACTGTAATTGTGCTCCTAGCTTCCGCCTCTGCCATTTCAATTGCCTGTATAGCAGCTCTGGCTTTGTATGGCTGCAAGAGATTCATTAGAAGAGGTGCGGGCATCAAGTTCAACAGCAGTAGCCTTGGTGGGGATGAGACGCTCAATTTGCCCAGTACATTACCCACTAGGTTTTCTTTCAAAGAATTGCACAAGGCAACGCATGGGTTCAACAAATTGTTGGGCGCAGGCGGGATGGGTTCAGTGTATGCTGGTGCTCTTCCCGATGGCAAGCAAATAGCAGTGAAGAAGCTCGACATCATCCTCCGAGGCGACATGTCCAAGGGATTTTTGACAGAGGTGGCCACCATGGGTAGAACCAGCCACTTCAACATTGTGCAGCTTCTGGGCTTCTGTTGGGAGACATCCCATCAGATGCTGGTCTACGAGTACATAGATAGGGGCTCTCTTGATCGCTGGCTCTTCGAGGCTGAGCAATTTCTCGATTGGGCCAGCCGCTTCAAAGTGGCGCTAGGCATAGCCAAGGGCCTGGCCTACCTACATGAAGGTTGCTCACAGACCATCCTGCACCTCGACATCAAACCCCAGAACATCCTCCTAGATGAGGACTTCGAGCCCAAGCTGGCCGATTTTGGCTTGGCCAAGCTCATGGCTAGGGATGCATCTCACGTGGTGACTGTCCTAAGGGGAACTCCTGGCTACATAGCTCCAGAGATGTTTTGGTGCGTGGCACCTGTTAGCAAGAAATGTGACATCTATAGCTTGGGCATGGTGTTGCTAGAGATGGTGGGCGGGCGGAAAAACATAGACTTGGCATTGCTGATGGCGGCAAATGTTGCTAGTAGTGAAGACCAACCTCAAGGGAGTATTCAACCAGTGGTGGAAGAAGATGAGGAACAATGGCATTTTGCGAGCTGGGCCGCCAAGAAGTGTGAGGAGGGGAGGAAGTTGGAGTTGGTGGATAAGCGGCTGCAGGGGGCCTTCTGCGCTAAAGAAGCTGGCAGGGTGATAGAGGTGGCATTGTGGTGCATCCAGGAGAAACCCAGCTTGAGGCCTTCAGCTGGAACAGTGATGCAATGGCTGGAGGGATCAAGCATCCCACTAGAGGACGCCCCCTTCTCCACCGTAGCCTACTCCCAGTCTCGTGTCAAATCCAGCATCTGCCAGTACCTACAGGGTTCCCACACGTCCTCGACAAGTCACAATAATTAACAAGCAGGTAGCCTCAGACTAGCTAAATTTCACATCAAATATTTTTGTATATATATGTATATTTTAAAACAATTATATATAATACTATCATATTTGTGTATATATATGTATATGTATGTGTGTGTGTGTGTGTGTGTGTGTGTGTGTATGTGTTTGGAAACATTTATATATAATACTGTAACTGCTTTTATAGAAACATCATACTCCTGCCTTACAGATTTTTAAGGGCACCCTTAACGTCTATGTCTCATCTTCTGCTCTCAAGGATGATTGGTCCCATCTCCACTGATACCCAGTTGCATGCCAGAGTGCAAGAGGGTAAAGATAGGAGCCCCTTTTGAAGATTCACCAACCAACTCATCTCCTTTAGCCCACACTTTGATATCAGGTCTTCCTCCATTGGGGCGCTCCACAATAACAAAAAAACGTGTGTTTTTCTTGTTTGGTCTTCTTATACTAGCTGAGAGTTTTAGGTCAAGCTTTACAAATCACCCCTTTGGAGCACACTTGCTCTTGACTAAATCCTGTTGAATTGGAGGTCCTCCAGGGCCTAAGTCTCATAGTAAGTCTTTGAAAAAATGAAAACATGGTAAAGTATGAGCATTTCCATTGCCCAATTGTAATCCTTGTGAAATTTACATTACATATATTGTTTTACATCACATCTCCTAATGCATGTGCCTCACATATTGTATATTTTTTTCCCATAGCAAGAAAGACTATGTGAATGATGCAATGGATCTATCGGACTTTGTAACATAAAACTGGTAGGCCTTGAGGTCAGCAAGGGTTTGGAATTTAGTTTTTTTTTTGGGGGTGTATATTTAGTATGGAATTCATGGCTCAGTATAGATGGCATGCTTAATTTTATCCAGGCATGAGCTCAAAAAATGATAAAAGATAAAACAACATGAAATGGTATGGAGTTCATTTGGGTAATGTGGCCACATTAGGTCATAAAAGTGCACCAATTTACACCATGCAAAAATAGTGAGTACATTAAACATTTGAATTAGTTTGCTTAGTGAAAACAAGATTTGCCACACAATAAGGAGAGGGCTAGTTTGGCACCCTTCGACCAAGCTTACAACTAATTACGTTTGGCCATTGGATAGGTTGACTCCCTACATTGAATGTACGATAGCATCCAAGGTTGGAAAATCATTTACTTTCTCATAGATATACTATTCTTTACCAAAATTCAACGACTTATTTGCCTCTCTTTTTTCCTTTAGTGAAAATCCATTCTACAAAAATTTTAAAAATATGCAAGACCTCTTTTTGCAATTTTCACC
This sequence comes from Cibotium barometz, assembly GCF_041138505.1. Taxonomy (NCBI): domain Eukaryota; kingdom Viridiplantae; phylum Streptophyta; class Polypodiopsida; order Cyatheales; family Cibotiaceae; genus Cibotium; species Cibotium barometz. The sequence goes on from NC_141086.1 coordinate 27,170,940, forward strand.
TTATATTTTTCATGATGTAAAAATGTTTTAAGTTGATTGTGTACAAAGTGTTAAAAAAAACAATCATGGTTTACAATGTGGGGGTCAATGAATTCATTTATATTCATGGTGTAGTGACATAAAGAAAAAGCACTGGTGTTTTACAATGTGGAGTTCAATATATTCAATCACATAAAGAAATGACAATGATGGTTTAAAATGTGGAGTTTAATGTATTCCATGGAGAGTTGCTGTATAGTGTGTCAACAATGATGAGCTCTTGGAGTCATTTAAATTGTTTGCATTCACTACAATATGATGTGTTAAGTTAAGCTTTGTGAAAAAGACAAGGTAGGTGACCCGCGCTTTGCTACGGCATGAAGTTTTTGCTTACAAATGTATGGCATATGCAAGTGTGCAATTACATGTGTGTATCCATCTATGCGTGTGTATGTGTGTGCAAGCATGTGTGAGTGAGCGACTATGCACGTGTGTGTGTGTGTGTGTGTGTGTGTGCATATGTGCATGTGTGTATGCATATTTGCATGTGTACACATGTCTGTGTGCACGTGTATTCGTGCGCATGTGTATGCATACAGTGTATGTATATGTGTGTGCATGTGTCTATGTGTGACTCTCTCATATAGATGCATATATGTATGACTCACATAGATGCATGTATGCGTGTCTCTCTCACATGCATTCTCTCTAAAAAACATTCTCCTCGACATTATTCATCAATTCTCGTAATCTTCATCACCTGAAAATATAAGCCCAATTAATAATTAAATTAATCCCACAAATATTAAACAGGCACAAACCATCACCAACTCATGACTACCAGGCGTAAGTACCCCAGGAATCACCCTGCCATACAAACCTAACTGAAATAATCATAGACGGTCCCAAGCATATGTCATATACCGCACGTATTAATATTTATAGTGGTGTCACCCACGATATTAACCTAGCCGGCATGACGCAAGAGTAACCTAGGCGTCCCCAAATTACTCAAGAGGGAGAAATAATATTCTTAAAGAGGACTTAAAATATATTCTCATGACATCCCTCTTGCTTGAGTTTGCAATTGCCCTCAATTGCAGGTTTGCTGGGTTTGAAAAGAACGAAGGATCTCAGGATAAGCTCGGAAAAATTTCTCGGGCATCCATTTTGCATCTTCTTGAGGATGGTTTTTGAATGTCAAAAGATATTTGATGTATTGGTTCCGAGTTCTTGTTGTTGTCATCTCTTGATCAATAATAGCATTAGGAACTAAGACTTCTTCCTCTCCTTCAACAAGAGGTGGTTCCTCATAAATTGGGTGTGAAGGAAGTGTTCCTCGAAAGGGTTTCAAGAGATGAATATGGAAAGAGTTGTGGATATTCCAATTAGATGGAAACTCTAGTCTATAGGCCACATCGTTAATCTTTTCAATAATTTTAAATGGTCCATAGTATCTAGGTGCAAGTTTAACTGCAGGGAATTTTTCCACACTCTTCAATCGTCTCTTCTCAATTCTCAAAAGTACATAATCACCTTCTTGGAATGAAAAATCTTTACGCTTTCTATTTGCTTGAAATGTATACTTCTCTTGAGCTCTTGCAATACAATCACGCACTTCAGATAAAATGCGATCAAAGTCTCGAGTATATTGGTCAGCAGCTTCAATCTTATGGGAGAGTCTAGAAGCCGGAATAGGCAAAGCTCTACCATAGATAATCTCAAATGGTGCTCAACCCCAGTAGCAGAATGAGGAGTATTATTATAAGCAAATTGGAGTAGATATATGTACTTATCCCATGAACTAGGTTGCTGGGAAACATAGGCTCTAAGCATATCCAAGATAGTACTATTCGTGACTTCGGTCTGTCCATTTGATTCAGGATGATGAAAAGCCGTAGAAAAATCTAACTTAGTGCCTAAGTTTGAGAAAAGAGCAATCCAAAAGTGACTACAAAATTTGGAATCTCTATCAGAAACTATCACTTTGGGTAGACCATGATGAACAAAGATTTGCTTGACAAATATGGTCGCAGCTTGCTGCTGAGAAGTCAGTGTCTTTTTACATGGAATGAAATAGGCTTGCTTACTAAACCTGTCCACTATTGTCCAAATCATGTCATGATGACTGAAAGTAGTAGGAAAGCCTGTAATGAAGTCCATAGACACTTGTTCCCATGGTCGGTCTGGAATGGGTAAAGGCATAAGCAATCCCAAAGCTTTGCCTTTGTAGCTTTTAATTGCTTGACAAATGTTACACTTAGCTACAAATTTTGCTATATCATTTTTCAAATGAGGCCAAAAGAATTCTCGAGAAACTACTTGAAGTGTTGTGAAAACTCCTCTATGTCCCATGAATGGTGGTTGGTGCATCTCTTCCAAGACAAGTTGTCTATAGGGTTGAGTAACACATAATCTTTTCTCAAAGAAAAGATAGCCATCATTATGAGAATAATTGCCTTGAGGCGTCCAATTGTTTTCACGCAATTTGATCCATATCTCAGAAAAATCTGGATCTACTTCATAAGTTTCTTTCATAAGTACAAATGGTTCACTTTCAATAGCGGAAATGTTGTTGATATGTGGTTTTCTACTTAAAGCATCGGCAACAACATTTTTCTTTCTAGGTTGGTATTGAATCATGGGTTGGAAACTTTGTATGAAAGATGCCCATTTGATGTGCCTATCTGAAATAAGGGGTTGCGAAAGCAAATGCCTAATGCTTTGTTGATCAGTCTTGATAAGAAATTCTGAACCCATTAGGTAATGCTTCCAAATCTTCAAGGCATGCACAACTGCTGCTAATTCCTTATCATATATACTATAATTTGTTTCAGCTGGTTTTAGCTTTCGATTTTCATAGGCAATAGGATGGTTGTCTTGCATAAGCACAGCACCAAAACCTTTGCCACTAGCATCAGTTACTACCACAAAGAATGGTCTTTGAAAGTCAGGTAGTGTAAGAATTGGTGCATGAGTTAATGCATCCTTGAGTACTAGAAAAGATTTATCTTGACTTTCGGTCCAATGGAAAAATGTAGTTTTCTTGAGAAGTTCCGTCAAAGGATGTGCAATATAAGCGAAATTCTTGACAAACTTCCTATAGTAACTACATAGACCTAGAAAAGATCTAAGGTCATGAATGTCTCGAGGTGTAGGCCAAGAGGCTATACACTCAATCTTCTTAGAATCCACACAGATTCCTTCATATATGGCCTAAGTATTCAATCTCTTTTTGAAAGAAAGAACTCTTTTCAGGATTGACATACAATTCATTTTCTCTCAAAAGGTTAAACACTTGCTCCAAGTGTTACTCATGCTCTTGACGATTCTCGCTGAAAACAAGAATATCATCAAAGAACACCACAACAAAGCTTTGAAACTTTAGGAAAATGCGATTCATCATACGACTAAATGTAGCTGGAGCATTGGTCAAACCAAATGGCATAACCAAAAACTCATAATGGCCAGTCTGGGTTCTAAATGCAGTCTTGAATATGTCTGACTCAGTCATGCGTACTTGATGAGATAACCAGACTTTAAGTCAATCTTGCTAAAGACCTTTGAATCTCTAAGCTTATCATGTAAGTCATCTACCCTAGGGATAGGGTATCTGTTCTTGACAGTGATTTTGTTCAATGCTCGGTAGTCAACACACATTCGGAAAGTTCCATTCTTCTTCTTAACACAAGAAGGACTGGAGCTCCAAAGGGTGAACTACTAGGTCTAATAAGGCCTCTTTCTAACAAATCCTCGATTTGTTTTTGGATTTCTTTTTGCTCTAAATTGTTGACTCTATAAGGAGGTTTACAAGGTGGAGAGTTGCCTGGTAATAAGTCAATACTATGGTCTTCAGGCCTAGACTTAGGTAATCCTGGAGGTAAATCTTCCATAAAACAATCCCTGAATTTGGAGATATAAGGATCAAGTTTTGGACTTTTGGATGTGTTAAACTCAGGGCTAAGCTGGTTAACCCAAACCATATAAGTCTTCTCCCTTTTCCTAAGAGCTTGCTTTGCTTGAGTATAAAGGACTCGTCTCTCCTTTGACTAGACATTGGAGGAAAATATTTTCATTGTCCTTCCTTACACAAATGCTATGTGTATCATAGTCTATAATAGGGTTGTACATATGTCTCCAAGGCATACCCAATATTACATCTACGCCTTATAAAGGTGCAACTAAGAAATCCCTTTTTTTCTGTTAAGGAATTGATGCTTAAAGTTAAACCTTTCACCTCTTGGATGCAATTATACTTGGTTCCAGTAAATGCAGCTTTAACTCTATAATGTGTAAGTGAAGGTTGAATGTTTAAAGCTCTAATTGCCTTTTCAGAAATAAAGTCATGAGTGCTACCATCGTCATGCAAAACAATAACTTCATGCTCATTAATTTTTCCTTTTATTTTGAGTAGCGAATGAGCTTGAGGCTTACCTTCTGCTTTTGAATAGTCGGGGTCAGAGTTACCCTCTTGCTTGAGCGATTCATCTTCATAGTCGTCCCCTTCAAGCATATTGACTCGTGCCGCAATTGTCGGATTCTTTGCACGTTCTAGGCAATTTGGTGCTATATGTCCTTCTTTATGACATCAAAAACATTTGATTGGAGGACCTTTGGGCTTGCCACCGTTGACTTTCTTTGAATTTGATTCGCCTTTGACCATCTCCTTGCCTTTGTCAAACCCTGGCTTATGAAAATTTCTTGAAGCATGAAAAGGTTTAGAAAAAGGTTTAGAGTGGTTACTCTCAAATGACTTGGCCTCTCTAGGAAAACCATTTTTGCGTTCGGAATTTGTTGCCAAAGATATAGCTATAGAAAGTGAATGAGGTGTAAACATATTCACATCGGCCCTAATTGTAGACTTAAGGCCCGAAATGAATTTCCTCTTTTGGTCCTCCTCATTGACTTTCTCCACAACCTATACCTGTAGTAATGTATTCCAAAACTTCTCTACATATTGAAACATGCTTTCTTTTTCAAGTTGATGCAATGTATCCCATTGATGCCTAGCTTTAGATTTAAATTGTGAAGGTAAGAAATGCTTTTTCACTAGCCTTTGAAACCTTTTCCATGAATCCGGTTTGTCACGTCCTTGCTTGATGACGCTCCACCATAAATCTGCGCTATCCACCATGTGATTAGCCACACATTTGATCTTGTCCTTCTCAGAAAATTTCTCCCCCGAAAAGTAGTCATCCAATTGACTAAGCCATGCCAAAAGGACTCGAGCATCTTTCTTGCCATCATAATTCTGAAATGAAAAAGCTTTACGACTGATTTTAGAATCTTTCCGTGAATTTTGTGCTTGAAGTGTAGCATTGACAGCTCTTTGGATGATGTCATCTTCGCATCATAAGATGGCAGAGTCACGCTTACGCCTTCGACTCGTGAGCTGTCGCTCCAATTCAATTCGCATCTCTCTCTCTTCTACAATTTGCTGTTGTAGAGATTGGAGTTGCTCTTGAATTGAAGGTAAAATAGGAAAATTTGCCATAGTGCTCATGCAAACAATGTAAATAAGCAAAATTGATATTATTTGATGTATGTAAATAAAGCAAATGTTGGGTCGAATTCCCTTCGTTTCGCACAAGTCCCGAGCAATTCCGAGTGATTTAGGAGACTTGGGCTAGTCGAAATGCTGAAGAAATAATTTTCTACACCTTGAACACTGCTCAAACAATTCTAAAAACTTGGTCAAACCTCTGTAATAATTTTTGAGAATTTTTAAAAATTTTCAGAAATTATTTTAAAATTTTTCTGGCATTTATTTGGCCTTTTTAAGCCTCTTTGAGTCCTGAAAAATCAATTTTCTGTACCCAAAAATCTGAAAATTGTAATTCTTTGGAGTTTCTCTTGAAATAGGAAAATAGGTAGTGTGAAAGCTCCAAAAGTTGATGTGACATGCATTGGGCTTGGGAAAAGTAGAATTGGAGTAAGTTGAGGATTTGGCTTAATTGAGATTAAGTAATTAGTAGCTTAATTGATTTTTGTGGTCTTCTGCTCACGTTTTTTCGCCCGTGAGGTTGCAAATCGGCACCTCAAATTTGCTTGATTTTACTTATTTTTCATGGCTTAAAACTCACACAGCATGCAGCCCGTCCATTATAGGTTTATCCTTAAACCTTTGCAAAAACTGAGCAAATCATATGAGGTTTTTGGCTATGGGGAATCCATCTGTATGGTTGGATTTGAAATTCATGAAGCTTTGAGCAAAACCACTTTTTGATGAAGAAGAATGGTTTTGGAAAGAGGTAAGTGGGTTTGAGAAGTAGCGCTAGTTTGAGAATTTGAATTTTTGGTTAAAGACCACAAACCCTTCTTCTGCCCACCGGTTAAAAGCCTGCAACTTTCTTGAGAGTTGTGTTGATGCAGACCTTTCCCACCTTTCCACAAATCTCCTAGCCCAAGCTCTGATATCACTGAAAACGGAATCGTTCTCTAGGATAGCTTGTGGAACACTTGAGAAATTCAACACATTAATTCAACCATGAAAACACATGCTTTGCAGGTTTCAACAAAATCAAATAAATTGAACAAAAGCATAGCAAACATAATACTTAGCTCCAAGACAAACATGCTGGGTACAATCTTCCCCCCCCTTATGCCTGGCCTTCCCCCACACAAGAGTATTTTTATTAGCTTTCAACCAAAAATAGGCCATAGCTCCCAAAAATATACAAAGTGTGCTTTTAGAGAGCACGACACTCTTCCACAACAAAAATAGAGTGTCCCAAAAATTGGGGCTAGGGTAAAGCCTTTAGGCTTTAATAAATTTAACATTATAAATGTATTTTTTCCAATGTATCAAAATAGAAAAATCAACTACTAAGGTTACAAGCTACGCTTGTAAAAATAAATATGATGCGCATAAGAAACATTCTCCTCGACATTATTCATCAATCCTCGTAATCTTCATCACCTGAAAATATAAGCCCAATTAAACAGAAAACGGAATCGTTCTCTAGGATAGCTTGTAGAACACTTGAGAAATTCAACACATAAATTCAACCGTGAAAACACATGCTTTGCAGGTTTCAACAAAATCAAATAAATTGAACAAAAGCATAGCAAACATAATACTTAGCTCCAAGACAAACATGCTAGGTGCAATCTTCCCACCCCCCCTTGTGCCTGGCCTTCCCCCACACAAGAGTATTTTTATTAGCTTTCAACCAAAAATAGGCCGTAGTCCCCAAAAATATACAAGGTGATTTTGTTGAAACCTGCAAAGCATGTGTTTTCATGGTTGAATTTATGTGTTGAATTTCTCAAGTGTTCCACAAGCTATCCTAGAGAACGATTCCGTTTTCACATAGATGCATGTATGCGTGTGTCTCTCTCACATGCATTCTCTCTATGTCTTTGTCACATGCATAGACATAACCCTCTCTTACACACGTGCACATGCACTCTCTTCTCACACTCTTCTCGTATACACTCTCTTGCACATACATATAAACTCTCTCTCTCTCTCTCTCTCTCTCACACACACACACACACACACACACACACACACACCCCACCCCTTCCACATTCATGTGTGGGACCTTGTGTACGTGTACGTATGTGTGTGTGAATGTGTATATATCTAATAGTATTATTATATATTTACTATATGTATATTGATCTCATATCATTATTATATTATATTATTATGTATTTACTTTTTTATTTTATAGATTTATATTTATTTATTATATATTCATATTTTACCTTCTGTAGTTCATATTTTATTTGTATTTTATTAAAATGTACTTTTATTCTCTCTCTCTCTCTCTCTCTCACACACACACGCACACGCACACGCACACGCACACGCACACGCACACGCACACGCACACGCACGCACGCACGCACACTTTCTCTCTCTTCTCACACACTCACTCCCACACATGAAAACTCTCTCTCTTACATGCTCGCACACCTACACACACACAAACAACCAAGCATACATGCAAACACGAATTATATAAAATTATAGATTTTATTACCTGTGCATACATACATACATACATACATATGTATGTATGTATGTATGTATATATGCACACACACACACACAATTTTAATAAATCAAATTTTAATTTAGATTAAATATTAAAGGGTGGGGATGCAGATTGAGGTGTGCTCACTCTCAAATAAATGCATCTTGCGTGTAATCTCTCTCTCTCTCTCTCTCTCTCTCTCTCTCACACACACACACACACACACACACACACATATGCACATGCACCCTCTCTCTCTCTCTCTCTCTCTCTCTCTCTCTCTCTCTCTCTCAAGTGTGTTGATGCCTTAAAGTCACTGGTTGGTAGGATGGCTTGGTGTGGTCAGGTTCCTTGCAAGCACACAAATGACATGGCTAGGGTGCCAATTGCTTGACTAGAAGTGCCGGGTGGTTGTTGGAGAAGCTAGGGGTGGCGTGGTATGGTCGGTGGTGTTGTGTTGGTATTCCAATGGAGGTTGGTTAGCTCGGTGAGGCCGATGATGATGTTGTTTTGCAGGAGAATGGGAAAAGTGTTGAAGGTAGGCCGGTTCATGTTGGTGAAGAAGTTGGACCCTTGGGGTTATCACGGTGGGACCGAGAGTTATGTAGTTGGAGAAGGCGTATGGCTTGTGTGGCCAGCTATGAAGTTGGAAAGGCCTTGCTAGGCATGAAGTGCCGAGTTCTTTCTATTGGTGAAGTGGTGGTGATGATGATAGAGAGGCAAAGGGTTATGTTAGTGAAGATGCCAAAATTTTGGAGTTGCGATGCTGATGAGAAAGTACAGTCTCTCTTCTCGGCAGCATTGAGAATCAATCTCTCTTGCCCTCAAGTTGTATCTCCTAGCCAAGGACCTAGCCCATCTATATGAAGGTTGCTGATAGACCATCCTCAACCTCACCATTAAACCCCAAAACATCCTCCTAGATGAGGACAACTTTGAGCCCAAGCTGGTAGATTTTGGCTTGGCCACACTCATGGCTAGGGATGCCTTTCACGTGGTGACTGCCCAAAGGGGAACTCCTGGCTACATAGCACCAGAGATGTTTTGGTGCATGGCACCTATGTGAAAGAAATGTGACATCTATAGCTTGGGCATGGTGTTACTAGAGATGGTGGGCAAGAGGAAAAACATAGACTTGGCATTGCTAATGGTGGCAAATGTAGCTAGTAATGAAGAGCAACCTCAAGGGAGTATTCAACCAGTGGTGGCATTTTGTGAGCTGGGCCAGGAAGAAGTGCGAAGAGGGGAGAAATCTCGAGCTAGTGGACAAGCAGCTCTGCAGGGGGCCTTCTGCGCTGAAGAAGCTGGCAGGGTGATAGAGATGGCATAGTGGTGCATCCAAGAGAAACCCAACTTGAGGCCTAATGGTACAATGGTGGCTAGAGGGATCAAGCATCCCACTAGAGAGCGCCCCCTTCTCCACCGTAGCTGACTCCCAGTCTTGTGTTGTCAGATCTAGCATTTGCCAATATCTTCAGGGCTCCCACACATCCTGAAGAACAAATCCTGAAGAACAAGTCAGAACAAGTCAGAATAAGTAACAAGGAGGTAGTCCCATACTAGCTAAATTTCCCACACATCCTGAAGAACAAGTCAGAATAAGTAACAAGGAGGTAGTCCCATACTAGCTAAATTTCCCATCACATATTTATGCATATATATGTATATATTTTTTGAAATATTTAAATATATTACGATAATGTTTTTTACAGATATGTCATGCTACCGCCTTGCAGAATCATTTTTCTTTTACAACTTGCTATATACTAAATAGTAGCTACAAAACTATACCATGGGAACAAAAACCCTTGTTGTCATACGCACCATTCTAGCCTTCATAGTTTAACAATATACAAACCAACTTTCACGTCACATCTTCTTCTTGGGGGGATTTTGTTTTGTGAGTATTTTCTAGCAAGCACTTTTTGGGAATCGGGCGAGCAGATTCCAAAAAGATACCCTCCCCTCGTTCATCAAGAGAGAGAGAGAGGAGTGAAGAGAGTTAGAGAGTTTCATGACATAATTATTTGAGAGGGAGAGGACAATAGAGAGCCAGAGGGAGTGAAAACAAAAAAGCATGACAACATCACATCCTCTACATCGAGGTTATTGCTTCAAACTGAAAATAAAATCAAGTTCATTCACATATAACTACCAAATACAGAAATGTGAAAACCATGATCTTTACCACTATGGGCCTCTCTTGTCCTCCGAGGTGAAGGCACAAAGTAAGCAAACGGTATTCGTACCCTTTTGCACTTTCTCTAGCAAGACACGCTTAGACGATTCATCAATAAAACTATGGGCTCACCATATCGCAAATTAAACCCACCACTTTGGCCTTCACTTGAGAAATAGCATCATCATTACCAAGAAGTGGAAAGGACTTACAACCCACACAAGAGACAATGTTATGGTAATTTATTTATTATTGGGTAAACCAATAAGTAAAAAGAATATCTTGGATAACCCAAGTGTGATTAATTTGGTTGTTGTGAGTGAATCCAACCAACTGTGACATGTGTTACACATGTAAGAAATGTGTGAATTTGATTGTGAGTAAATCCAATTAACTCTTTTGAATTAATTCTTAATGAGGGTGACCCTAGTTGGTTGTGAGTGAATCCAACAAATCATGACACGTGTGAAATGTGTGGTGTACTCTATGAATACGTGTGACGCGTATGAAAACATTGTGAGTGAATCCAATGTAAGAGTTTGATTGTGAGTGAGTACCATCAACTCTAAGACACGCGTGACACGTGTAAAGGTTCTGTGAATTGGATCGTGAGTGAATCTGATCAACTCTAAGACACGTGTGATGCGTGTGAGGATATATGGGAATGAATCCACTTAAATACATAATGACATTGTGAGTGAATCCAATGTGGGAACAATTAATGTGTTCAATCACTCGTGTGTGCTGATAGTTACAACCGAGAACAGTTGTCTTCTCAAACGGGACGACTAACGGGAGTGTGGTTTTTTAGAATATTTTATCATGGGAGTGAATCCAAATAATTATGTGTGATGCATGGTTCATGTGTGAAGCATGGTAGTGAATGGTTTCCATTTGTTAGAATTATTTTTGTGAGTGATTCCAAAGTAATTGTGATCTAACATTGTGGACTATGTTAAGTATAGATCACGAGTTCAGGACAACCAAGGTGAACATTGGACGAGATTATCTAGACAAGCACATATGTGCTTCACTATGACTTGTTTCGCCCAGCACAACGAAAACCACTAGCTACAAGCTTTAGCCTCTCCTTGGTTTCCATTTTCATTAACAATTATAGAGCATCAACCCCCAACAATGGCTATTTTTTCCATTCACATTCTCGCTCGTTTTCTAATGGCTCGAAGGGTTTTTTTTTGGATGTGTACCAATTAACGCGTCGATCAGAGCGTCTTTGATTTCTAGCTTTGTGTTTGTCTAGGAAGGTCCACAAACGTTACTAGCTCAATGTTCTATGCATTTCTATATAGGAAAACAAAACATTTTGCTTAGACAGTTTATTAGAAAAAAATGAACATATCTAGTAAAAGTCCAACGCTAGTAAAAGTGAAACATTTCCCAGTTTTTCATTCTAGAAAAATACTTACTATATAGAAAATAAACTAACAATAAATCACTATATGATAAACTATGTAATAAAAAGTTGCTATATAATAAAAGTCATGAAAACATTCACTATATATAGTAATTGATCTAGGTAACTTGCAAGAAGGGAGGGAGATTAAGAAAGATTAATGATGGATTAGACTCATTGACATGGAGTCCACACATGGATTAGACTCATCACATGGAGTCCACACATGGGTGTAGCTCACCAAGCACACTCATACATGAGGGAGTGTCACTTTGCACATGTGGGGTATATGGGATCCTAGGGGTATAAATAGGAGAGTACTATCATGTATTAGGACGGTCATAAAGTGAGTAAAAAGATCAAAAGGTCCTAATACATGATAGTACTCTCCTATTTATACCCCTAGGGCCCTATATGCCCCACATGTGTAAATGGACCCTAACCCCATGTGCCTAGGTCCATCCCCATGTGCATGTACACCACTAATACACTTTGTTACAAACCATCCCCTCCTACAATGATTTCGTCCTCGAAATCAAAGGGTGGTCGTGCACAAAACATTTACAAGTGACTATATGTACAAAAGCCAAGAAAAATCACATCCATGACTGAATGTAGTGAAAGCCTTGTGCATGAATCATATGACCCCCTGGATCAAATGGAAAGGATAGAGGACTCCTGTCGATGATGAGGCTATATATGCAACCTCCTGAATCATATGACCCCCTGGATCAAATGGAAAGGATAGAGGACTCCTGTCGATGATGAGGCTATATATGCAACCTCTTGAATCGAAAGGAAATCCAAGGCATGCAAAATCCAAGGCAATAGCTCCATGATAATCTGATGCAAGTGGAGTAGATAAGGAACCACTGTCGATGACAAATCTAGTCGAGTATCCTCCAGGATCAAAGAGATATATATGGTATACACCGCGAACTGTCGAATCTGGAATGGTAGTAGCTCCTAGATCAAAAGGAAAGCTCGACTCCAAGGAGATAGTAGTCCCAGGGTCAAAAGGAAAACTCATGAGCTCATCGTCATGACTACACTGTGAATCTGGCATGAAAGGTATCCACCAAAGCCTCAAAACTCCTAGCCAGAATGTCAAGTGGACCTGGCACAAAAGAATCATCATGTCTACTAAGACTAGAATATGTCGTAGATGCACCTGAATGTCAAGCCACAAATCCACAAACTATGCTCCTCAAATTGTAAAGAATGCATCCAAAGAAAAATGTCCTTACTCCAAAGAATACAAGATCGTGCTGACATCCAAAGGAGCCAAATGAACATAACTCAAGGTCAGCCTCAAGTAGAGTCAAATGTGAACTCATGCCTCAAGTAGAGTCAAATGTGAACTCATGCCTCCGTGTCATATGTAGCACCACCCAAGAAGTCAAAAGCATGATCCACCATATCGATATATGTATGAGTATGATCCGACCCATGCACAATATCACCATGTGTATGACACTCTATATGTATGTGACCCTCTAAAACAGAAGCTGGATCATCATAAAGATCGTCATTACTAAGCACTGACCAAGTGTCTACACAAGAGGTAAAAGTGATATCAGTCAACTCACTATCAATGGAATCTCCAAGGTTACTAAGGTCATCCTCAAAGGTATAGACCAACTCCATCAATGGTGTCCCTATATGACCTAAATCCCATGATAGATCAATCTCCAATAGAACTAGATCTAAGAAAATACTATTAAAATTGTTGCAATGTGATGAGCTATGGTGGATCAAATGCTAGAATCAACATCATTAACAAAGAGATTAGACGAAGACGTGATTAGTGAGCAATTAGCTGATAGCTTAATGTAGGCATGGATAATCAAAAACCAGCAAATTTTCATTAGGTCAATGCCTCGATTTATAGAGTTTACATCCAAGCATCTAATTCCACTGATTTCTCCTTGATTCACTCCACCTCTTTTGCTTGATTCTCTCCACCTCTTCACTTTTCCCAGAATATCTCCACACCTCCTAAATCTCCTCATGCTACCCTTTATTCTCTCCCAGTAGATTCTTCTCACCTTCTCACAAGTTCTCTCACATTTATAGATTCTCTTTTACAGCCTCTAGCCAAGGGCTTGTTCCCGCACACACCCTATTCACTTGTATATTTCAACACCTCCCCTCAAGTGAATGCTCCTAGCACACCTGGACCCTATACCAAGTTTCCCTCTTACTTGATAGTCCGCGACCACTGCCTCAAGTCTCTAAACTCATAGTCCTTGACACTCTCTCTCTCTATGTGTCCAAGGCTACTACAAGTGCACGTGACCTTCACTAAAGTGCTCACACATACATCTACCACATGGCCTACATCATCGGTGGCTCAAAGGTGGTTTTACTTTGTTGGGGCAAGTTACATTGGGTTGTGGGGTTTCTCTCTCTCTCTCTCTCTCTCTCTCTCTCTCTCTCTCTCTCTCTCTCTCTCTGAGATTTTCACATGGCTCCTCTCTTTGGAGCCTCACATCTTCTCTTGTCTTTAGTCTTCTTGTCGTGGCAGCTTCTCTTTATGCGTCCGTGTCTTCCTCTTCTTTCAGTCTTCTTGTTGTGGCATCTTCTCTTCATGCGTCCATGTTTTCCTTCAATGCTTCCTTTAGCTTTTCTTCTTGGTGTGGATCTTCCTCTTGGAAAGAGATGTTCTTCTTCTTTCATGGCTGGGACCATGAGCTTGTCCATCAGTTCTTGCTCCATGTGAGCAACATGTTTAAATGTTTTGTTGACAGTTCTTTTGGGCTTTTAATGTTTATCTTGTGTCATTATGCAATGCAAACCCAAATCTATGTGGGAGGTCTTACCTCTTATCTTATTCCGGACAAGGACAGTGTCTGATCCCATTTTTACACTAATGTACTGTGCCCAATACATAATGCATATAGCATTCATTCTTATGCACATTCCCAAATGCAACTCTGGCTGTGAATAATCTTGAATTTGAGTGTGATTTGCAGGCATTAACCAAGGGTTAAATGCAAAAAGATGATTACCACAAATTTATCAGCATAATTTTACCAAAAATTACATTAAATCAAGGGTAACCAATTTGTATGGAATGGTTGGAGTATCAAACCATCTCTGAATTGCAATCTGAAGTTATAGGGATCTGTATTAGATACGTAATGGTTAATTTGAACCCTCAATTGCACCAAAATATAATGATTAACATTGATTAATCACTGATTAGCAAATTAATCCTCTGTTTTGTGTGCAAAAGACAAAGTATGCAAGGAGCCCAGATCTGAGGCCTTAGAGTTCAAATGAGCTCAAATCCTTTCAAGGCCATCAATAGCAATTAGTCTAGTAGAGGATTAAGCTAAGAAACACAAGATTTGACCAAACATTGAATACTTAATCTCTGTTTTACCAAAGTCACCTGTGCAGATTTGATGAAGAGCTTGGATCTCACTGTAGGCTTGATCAAATCAAATTCTAACTTCACCAGCTTGTAGAGTGTCGGGAAGCTGGGAAAAGGAGAAATGCCTCTATAGCTACCTACCCAGCAGCCTTGGAAGACACAACAAACACAAGGGGCACCACCCAGCACGATGCTGGAAACAAAAATCTCTCAAAACACCACACAGAGATACCTCAAAAACCCTCTATTCCACAAGATAATGAAAACCCACACACTTATCCACAAATAATGCAAAAAAAGAAGATCCCTCTTTCACAAATTAGCTGGCTCCACACAGCTTCCTTCACTCCTTTCATTTGCCCATGGCTCTCCTTTTACAGCACCTTCACAATCCAAAGCTTCTAAAAGAAAAAAACCTTCAAACTCTCCACTTCGCCGCCAGCTTGCTGTCCTGTATGTTCAGCAGCCCTCGCCTCTGCTCTCCTTGCTTCCCAACCTGAGGCTCTCTCTCTCTTTCTTCACCTTTGCTCTGCTCATCAACGACCCAAGAGACCTTTCTCTCTGTTCACAAGGCGGCTATATTCCCTTCACACTTGCTACTGTACTCCAGCCAGGCACAAACCAAAAGCCTCCTGATACATCACACGATGGCTACTACAACCCTCTCTTCAGCAGCTGCTCTGGCCGACTCATATAAATCACCTGTGCATGAGAGGCGGCTCTCTCACCGGCCGTCGCTCGCCTCACCTTTCTCTTGTGGCAAACCTGCCAGAGCCACCCAAAGCTCTCACCCACGTGGCTCCTTTTGCCCAGTCAGCCTCTTTCTCTTCTCACAGTCCTCCCGGGGACTAGCCACACTTTGAAAACACCATCGGTGGCCCTTTACCAACCCTGTGCTCGCCAGCAGCTCTAACGAAACCCAGCTTTTGTGTGTGTTGCGACCAGTAGCCGCTGCAGCTCTCCTTTGTGTAGCTCCGCACGCTCACAAGAGAGGTCTTCTCACCCGGCGGCAACTCCAACCGACTCGCTGCAGCTCTTCGCTCGTCAGGCTCTACTCCTCACGACCTCCAGTCGTCAGCTTCTCTCGCCTGTAAGCAAACCAAGGCCACCTTAAACTTTGGTCGCCGCCTCTCCTCTTGCATACAGTCGACGCATCTACTTGTCCCTTGCGCCTCCATGCTCGCTTCTCAGCTATCCCCTTGAGCTATTCCCCTTACACCTCTTTCTGCAGAAAAATCAGAGTGCCACCTTTGCGTTGGCTTTCTCTCCCCAAGTCTCTCTGTCCAAGCGGCCACTCTTCTTTGCTTTTGCGTCTTCGCCACCACCTTTTAAGATGGTGCGCTGGCAGCCAACGAAGGCTTCCACATGGCTATTCCCAAGCTGGCCATACTATTTAATGTATATTTTTTTAATTTTTTTCCTCAAGCCTCAATGATGGCCACACACTAATGCTAAAAGGGCTCTTCCTTTCCTTGTATTTTTCCTGAATAAATGGCGTCTACGACCTTCCAAAACCAGAGCTGCCCACAAGCTCGGAATCATCAGCATCTGCTCCCAAAAAGAAACGACACGCATACCAACTCACTGCAAAACCACCCGGTTTGTACATTTGCCAGGGCATTCAGGGCAAAGTTTTATTGCATACCACGCATCCCATATGTACACGGACTCAAAACACCTTTACAGATTTTTGCCTGACATACTTTGCCCAACCCCCAGCCTGCTGAATCATTCATGATCAACAGTAAAAAGCATTTCAAGACCTAAATCCATATCCAAAAACTGCCCTTCATCTAAAATCTCATCTTCAAATACCGCATCCTGTACAATCACCATCAAACGTGCATAATATTTCTTCAGCCTATATCCATTTACCCTGGAAGCATGCAAAGTCCCATCTAAATCTGCCAATTGATAGGTACCATTTGCAAATCCTTGCATCACCAAGAAAGGTCCCTCCCACTTAATTTGAAACTTCTTATGAAAGGAATTATCCAGCCTGCTATTATAACGTAATACCAAGTCATCCTTCATAATTCCTTTGCCTTTAATCTTCTTGTTGATCTTCTCCAACGTCCTTGCCTGCATATCTTCATAATGCTTCAAAGCATTATCCCTGTTCAGCTGTGCTTCTTGTAAATATAACAGCTGCTCTTTAAGGGCATCTTTAGGCTCTTCCAAAAGCTTTCCCAACATTTTAATAGCTGGTATCTCCACCTCAATAGGCAATAAGGCTTCTTTCCCATAAACAAGATGAAATGGAGTGAAACCAGTACCACTCTTAATTGCTGTCCTGTATGCCCACAAGGCAGCAGGCAACTCCAGATCCCAATTCTTGCCTTGTCGCTCTGTTACCTTAGATAAAATCTTGATCAATTCACCATTGAAACGCTCATTCAGGCCATTACACTGTGGATAGTAAGGTGTGGTAAAACTGCGACTGATCTTCATCTTTGTACACAAATAGTCCATAAGCTCTGCTCTGAAACCTGGACCTTGATCATAAAGCAATTCCAATGGCACACCAAATTTACAACAAATATCCTGATATACAAACTTTGCTACTTCCTTAGCAGTAATTTGTTTCACTGCCTTTGCTTCCGCCCATCTAGAAAGGTAATCAACTGCAATCAAGATGTAGCACTTCCCTCGGCTAGTAATAGGCAATGGTCCCACAGCATCAATTCCCCATTTTTCAAAAACATAATAAGTAAGAATTGTCTTCCTCATTTCAAGCCTTAATATCCGTCTACTATGAGCTTGGCATTGTTTGCATGACCTGCACGAGTGATTAACATCCTTATGTACACTTGGCCATACATAACCTTCTTGCAACACTTTATGCAAAGTAATCTTTGAGGCAAAATGTCCACCGCATGCTCCTTCATGGTTTTCCTTAAGAATTTTGTAGATTTCTTCCTTCCAAGGTACCCGTCGCATTATCAAGTCAATTCCCTTCAAATACAAAGCATCACCAACCATCACATACCTTGCAGCTTTCCTGATGAAACCATATTTTTTTGATTTTTCAATACCACTAGGAATCATCCCTGTTAACAAAAACTCCTCAACATCCTGTAATTTCTCCCTGCCACAATAAAATGATGCATGAGCTTTAAGAACAAAAACTTCACCAATCATTCCTTGGGCTACTTCTCGATCCACATGCTTAAGACTCCAAGCTTCAAATTCCTTCAACAAACCTTTAATCTTGAAACACATCTCTTTGAGTGACATATTCTTTGACTTCCAAACTCCCAACACCTGTTTTACCACAAGCAATGCATCTCCTCGGAATGCGAATCCTGTGTACACCATGCTTCAAACACATTTGCAATCCAACTTCCAAAGTCAGATACTCCGCTTCATTGTTGCTATGTGCATCCACCTTAACACCCTTCTTAAAAACAAGGCAACCCTGTGGATCATAAAGCACCAAACCTCCTGAAGCTGCATCATGGCTTTTCCTGTAAGAACCATCAAAATATAATAAGTGTGCATTCACCAACTCAGTCGCATCCTCAACTGGCTTCTTGATGGTCTCCTCCTTAATAAGAAGAGGACTCTCCTTATATGTCAATAGATCAGCTAAGGTAGCCCTGGTACTCTCTTCCACCAAGAATGAGAAAGTAAACTCCTGCAACTCAATCACCCACTTCATCATAGCCTTAGATAAATTTGTGCCATTTATCAACTGAGGCAAAAAAGTGTAGCTCGTCAAAAACACAAAGGGGCGAGGCAACAAGTAATGGCGGAACCGCCTACATGCATACATCACACTAACCATAACAAGTTCCACCTCTGATAACAACCTTTCTCTAGCAAGTTTTACCCTGCTAGCACAGTAGACTGGTTGCATATAATGTGATTCTTTCCCTTTCTGTAACAACATAGCTCCAATAGCATCTTCACCTATTGAAGGGTTGACATAAAATACCTGTTCCCAATTAGGCGCCTGCATTGTAGGAATAGCTCCCATCACCTCTTTCACTTTTTGGAAAACTACCTCACACTCCTCCGACCAATGTAAAGGATCATGCTTTGCTGCTTGCTGCAAAGGATATAACAATTGTGAAGATAGAGAGATAAATCGAGCCATATACTTCACCTTTTGCACAAAAGTAGTCAGTTGCCTTGTATTCATTGGTGTAGGAAGAAGAAGAAGAGACTTGACTTTATTAGGATCCGGATCAATACCATTCTCTGAAACAACATGGCCCAAGAGCTTCACCCTCGGTTAAGCCAAAAAACACTTTTTTGGATTTAATTGACCACCACACTCATCATAACGCTGAAAAACTGTAGCCAGCCTATCACAATGCTCTTGCCTGGAGCTGTATATACAAAAATCATCAATAAAATCCTTGACAAACTTGTTCAAAAAAGGAGATAATACCCAATTTGCCCTTTTCTGATAGTAAGCTGGTCCATTCATCAATCCAAAAGGAAGAACTTTGTAGCAGAAACACCCCCAAGGTGTAATGAAAGTCGTCTTGCACTGATCTTCGTCTGCAATCTTTAACTGAAAATAACCTGAAAACCCATCACAAACACTGTACCTTTCATATCTAGCTATAGTATCCAAGATCTCATCCAAAAAAGGTAGGGGGTAAGAATCCTTCTTTGTAGCAGCATTCAAAGGCTTGAAATCCACACATATACGCCACCTGCCATCCTTCTTTGGACTCACCACTGTAGGACTTACCCACTCAGCTGTGTCCACTGGTGTAATGAAACCTGCACTCAACAACTTATCAACTTCCTCTCTCAGGGCGTACATTTGTTCTCGTCCCATCCTGCGAAGCTTCTGCCTAACTGTTCTTACACCTTCTTTCAATTCAATCCTCAAATCTGGCCCTTTAAATCCTCAAATCTCCTTATAAGAGGTGATGAACAATTCTGGAAAATGAGACAGCATATTAACATACCTAACCTTTTCTCCACTCGAGAGATCCGGACTCAGCATTCCTTCAATCAGCTCCTGCTTCTTCTTCACTTCTATCTTTAGTTGCAGTAATTCCTCGATCACTTCATACGACCCCAAGGTATCTTCTCCCTCAGCACCCACTTCATGCACTCCTTTATCTTCATCACCTTGTTGCTCTGATATTAGGAAAGCCACATCTGCCTCTTCTTCACTAGAAGCAGTAGTCGATGAATCCATCTCCGATTCAAAAGTACTGGTGGTAGTTTCCTCTTCACTCGCGAATCCTGTGGCCTCTCCCGCACATCATTTAAAGATCTCCTACTGTGCATCTCAAAAGATTTTTTATTACCCCGCTTATTATGCAAAGAAATGGTCCCATACCTCCAGTCTTGTACTGCACCCACCACTCGCAACCAGGGTCGTCCAAGAATAATTGGAAAAGCACCAAGACCCGCAGGCATCACATGAAAATCTACAGTAGCTTTGACATTAAAAGCTTCAATTTCCAACTTCTTTACCATACCAAGACATTTTACCTTTTGATGATTAGCCATTCTGATTCGAAAACCAGAAACCCCAGACACCCTCAAGCCTGACTGCTCCACACATGATTGGGTAATCACACAGATTTGAGCTCCTCCATCTATATAGGCTGACCAAGGTTCCTACCTTTACTCCACACCTCCACAATAGGGCAAATATCTGGAAGCTCTTCTAAAGATAGTACTTTGACTGACCTCTTCTCTGACTCCTTTTCCACTGGATTCACAAGTCCCTTCAATTGCCTTTTCAATTTCGGCACCATCTCCACCAACTACCCAAAGGTGATGTTGGCCTTCCTATTCACCATATCAGATTTCAAGTCATAGCTGGTTTGCCCATCCCCCAGTGGGAAGTCTGACACCTGGAACCTTCTACGAGGCTTCCGTTTCCTTTTGGCTGTCACATCTTCTCCTTCCTGCTGCTTCCCCTTCTTATGGCTGGGTCCAGCTACTCCCTTTCCTTCTCTTTCATCCGTTGCGCTTGCCAACGGGCATCACATCCCCTTCTTCTCTCACCTGAACATTCTCCAGAGTAACAACATTCACGACCTTTGCCTTCCCCTTCTCCTCAGCTGTGATTCCACTGGGGCCTGCTTGATCCCTGATATAAATACCATAGTCGTTTGACCTGTCAGGTAACTGTGAAGGTAGTGGGTACATATCACCACCCATTCGCTGAGGCTTATCACAATCTGTACTCAGATGACCAAGCTCACCACAGTTCCAGCATGTAGGGATGAAACGACGGCCCACTCTACGAATCTCCGGCTGTGCTACAACTGGAATCATCCCCAGGCTGATTCATCCGTTGCAACTTCCAATCCTTTGATTTGGCAATTTCCACCGCATCCTCATAAGACCTGGGCTTCTTTAATTCCACCTTCCAGCGAATACTCCTCTTAAGCCCGGCTACAAACTTGTTTTTCTTCATCATGTCAAGAGGTACCTGGTCTTCCCCTAAAGACCTGCATAAAGTCTCCCACAGCAAAGAGAATTTCTTCGCATAATCATCAATTGATTCAAACTCACCCTGTATCAGAGCTTGCACCTCATGCCAAACCTTGTCGGGGTCTTCTACCTTCTTGAACCTGTTGCTAAGTGATGTCTTTAATCCATTCTCAGTCATATCAATACGTGGAACAGCAACCCTCAACGACTCCTCATAAGCTCTGTACCAGGTCCTTGCATCCCCTTTCAAGCAGATGCTCAGTAGCCGCAACACCTGTACCGACTCATTGATGGATGTGGTTGCTTATGCACGCAACCTCCATTCTTTCAAGGAAATCTGCCACATCTTCATTAGGACTACCATAAAACTCTGGATAAGACATCATTTTAATCCCCAAACTTCACCTCGAATCCCAAG
Source organism: Cibotium barometz (assembly GCF_041138505.1). Classification (NCBI taxonomy): domain Eukaryota; kingdom Viridiplantae; phylum Streptophyta; class Polypodiopsida; order Cyatheales; family Cibotiaceae; genus Cibotium; species Cibotium barometz. The sequence goes on from NC_141086.1 coordinate 27,192,711, forward strand.
AAAAACACCTTCCCTGAAACCCTTAACTCCTAGGGCATACACCCTTGTAGACTGAAGAAAATACCAGAGCTATTCCTCAGTGGGGGGCACCAAAAAACTATCGAGAAGTTGGGAAAAGGAGAAATGCCTCTATAGCTACCTACCTAGCAGCCTTGGAAGACACAACAAACACAAGGGGCACCACCAGCACGATGCTGGAAACAAAAATCTCTCAAAACACCACACAGAGATACCTCAAAAACCCTGTATTCCACAAGATAATGAAAACCCGCACACTTATCCACAAATAATGCAAAAAAAGAATATCCCTCTTTCACAAATCAGCTGGCTCCACTCGGCTTCCTTCACTCCTTTCATTTGTCCATGGCTCTCCTTTTACATCACCTTCACAATCCAAAGCTTCTAAAAGAAAAACCTTCAAACTCTCCACTTCGCCGCCAGCTTGCTGTCCTATATGTTCAGCAGCCCTCGCCTCTGCTCTCCTTGCTTCCCAACCTGAGGCTCTCTCTCTCTTTCTTCACCTTTGCTCTGCTCAACGACCCAAGAGACCTTTCTCTCTGTTCACAAGGTGGCTATATTCCCTTCACACTTGCTGCTGTACTCCAGCCACGCACAAACCAAAAGCCTCCTAATACATCACACGACGGCTACTACAACCCTCTCTTCAGCAGCTGCTCTGGCCGACTCATATAAATCACCTGTGCATGAGAGGCGGCTCTCTCACCGGCTGCCGTCGCTCACCTCACCTTTCTCTTGTGGCGAACCTGCCAGAGCCACCCAAAGCTCTCACCCACGTGGCTCCTTTTGCCCAGTCAGCCTCTTTCTCTTCTCATAGTCCTCCCGGGGACTAGCCACACTTTGAAAACACCATCGGCGGCCCTTTACCAACCGTGTGCTCGCCAGCAGCTCTAGCGAAACCCAGCTTTTGTGTGTGTTGCGACCAGCAGCCGCTGCAGCTCTCCTTTGTGTAGCTCCGCACGCTCACAAGAGAGGTCTTCTCACCCGGCGGCAACTCGAGTCGACTCGCTGCAGCTCTTTGCTCGTCAGGCTCTACTCCTCACGACCTCCAGTCGTCAGCTTCTCTAGCCTGTAAGCAAACCAAGGCCACCTTAAACTTTGGTCGCCACCTCTCCTCTTGCATACAGTCAACGCATCTACTTGTCCCTTGCGCCTCCACGCTCGCTTCTCAGCTATCCCCTTGAGCTATTCCCCTCACACCTCTTTCTGCAGAAAAATCAGAGTGCCACCTCTGCGTTGGCTTTCTCTCCCCAAGTCTCTCTGTCCAAGCGGCCACTCTTCTTTGCTTTTGCGTCTTCGCACCACCTTCTAGATGGTGCGTTGGCAGCCAACGAAGGCTTCCACATGGCTATTCCCAAGCTGGCCATACTATTTAATGTATATTTTTTTTATTTTTTTTCCCAAGCCTCAATGATGGCCACACACTAACGCTAAGAGGGCTCTTCCTTTCCTTGTATTTTTCTACGACCTTCCAAAACCAGAGCTGCCCACAAGCTCGGAATCATCAGCATCTGCTCCAAAAAAAAACGACACGCATACCAACTCACTGTAAAACCACTCGGTCTGTACATTTGCCAGGGCATTCACGGCAAAGTTTTATTGCATACCACGCATCCCATATGTACACGGACTCAAAACACCTTTACAGATTTTTGCTTGACATAGAGCATGCTTGAAAACCCCTGGGGCTAGAGGAATTAGACCCATTGCGACTGGACAAGACAAGATCTAATTTTTCCTCAGCAAAAAACGATGCCGGCAAATCAACGAAAATCGTGAGCTGTGGTCGACGGTTTGCTGTGCTGATTCGCTTGGCTGGAGCACCAATGAGTTTGCTAGGCTTGCCTAGAAGGGCTTGCCCTAATGCTGCTCGTGGAGGGAGATCCAGCCTCTCCACTGGCTGGGGGTGCAGAGGTTAGTTGAAAAAGAGGTGAAAATATTAATTTTCTACTAATCCTAATTAGCTAGGCGATTAGCGAGATAATGGGCTCACAAATTGATGGATTCTAGGCCAGGCTCTGATACCATGTTAAAATTATAACAATGTGATGAGCTATGGTGGATCAAATGCTAGAATCAACATCATTAACAAAGAGATTAGATGATAATTAAGATGTGATTAGTGACCAATTACCTAATAGCTTAATGTAGGCATGGATAATAAAAAACCAGCAAATTTTCATTAGGACAATGCCTCAATTTATAGAGTTTACATCCAAGCATCTAATTCCACTGATTTCTCCTTGATTCACTCCACCTCTTTTGCTTGATTCTCTCCACCTCTTCACTTTTCTCAGAATATATCCACACCTCCTAAATCTCCTCATGCTACCCTTTATTCTCTCCTAGTAGATTCTTTTCACCTTCTCATAGGTTCTCTCACATTTACAGATTCTCTTTTACAGCCTCTAGCCAAGGGCTTGTTCCCGCACACACCCTATTCACTTGTATATTTCAACAAATACCTAGATCAATTGTAAAACTCTCAAAGTCGATGTCATAGGATATGCTAAAAATATGATTGATATGCATACTCCTACGATGTCTCACTTCTATGAACTCATCACTACTCTCATGCACTATCCTTGATTGCTCAATTACCACAACTCAATCCACTCGAATGCTGCCAGGAATGCTATGAAAACTAGGAGTAGTGGTCACATCCGAAATCTCTCCACATGTAACAAATCTAGAGGAGTATCCCAACACATCTAATACTAGAACCTCGAATCTATGATCCTCATGGTCTATGATGTGCTCAACGACAAGTGAAGTGTCAATCTCATGTGTGACTAAAGATGTATGATTAGCCGAATGATCATGTGACTAGTCAAATGCCCATCAAGATCATGGAATGTATCACTATGGTCATCTAATGTATCCCTATGATCACAAGAAATAGAGATAGGTAGCTCTATGATGCTCGTAATGCTCGATATGCTCGCTGCCATCTCTCCTATCAAGAGCATGCCCGCATAATTTGACTCACACATTACTTTCACTATCACTATCACATACATCATCATCATGTACATATGTGTCAGTGGCATCATGTGCACGTGTATCACTATCATCATGTGTATGTATGTGATACATCAATATCATCATGTGGGCACGATACATCATCATAAGTATGTGGATGTGATACATCAATGTCATCACATGTATGTGTATGACCATGACCATGTGTACAAGTATCAACATCAATATCATCATCAACATGATGATCAACATCACCATCCACCTCATCATTCACTGAATGCATGTTATAATGATACCCATCCTCAGGTATATAATCATCTCTGCTCACAAATGTAGGACACTCAATCAATCCCCATATACATCCTCCCATGCAATCAATGCCGAACCATCCATGTAAAGATATCCACATAGATCCTCAACAAAATCACCATGTGTAGAATGTCTAGACCATCTAGCACAAGCATCCTCCTCATCAAATAAATGTCTACAGTGGTTAGGTAATAACATCTGAAGCTCAAACGTCCATATGTGACATGAATATGATGTATCATCATAACATGATGTCGGTGAAGAAAGATCCAGTGGTCGAAGCCGCGATGTGCCGAATGTATGTATGAACTCGACAAATGATACGTATCTCCTCATCACCTAAAGTGGCAAATCAAGATAACAGCTATGAAGCCAATACGAGCAAATATCGCACGATCAGGATCTGGGATGGAGACAGTGACAAAGCTCGAAAGTGTGAAAATACCACTAAATGTGCTCAAGACAACCAACCGTGCATGAACAAGGGCTAAGATGCATATGTGAATGCCCAAAATACACCAAATGACCCAAAGTGTGCACGTGAATGTCCAAAATACAACAAAATGGCCCAAAGTGTGCACATGAACGCCCAAAATACAATAAAATGGCCCAAAGTGTGCACGTGAACGCCAAAAATATAACAAAATGGCCCAAAGTGTGCACGCGAACGCCCAAAAATACACCAAATCGATCATACGGCACACTAACCACCTCCACGAGGCTCAAGATACGTGAACAACCCTAAATAAAAGTATCAACGTGTGTAACACACCTCACACGTGTGAACAATCACCCAATATGCCCACACTACACACGAACTATCCCCACAAACTCAAGGCATGATGAATTACTCCATCACCGCATGTGAACACCTCTAACTCAATGGTATACTAACATGCGTGTGGGAACTACCACTAGCACAAACAAGGTGTGGCAAGGGTCAAAATGTGGAATGGCCAAAGAATCCAAAGGTTGGGAGTGTGGAAGGGTTGGAGTGTAAATGGCCAAGGGATCTAATGGGAAATGTCTGGGCAAGATAGGCTAATGTGAAAAAGGAATGAAGGGTTAAGATGTAAAGTAGATGGAGGGTGGAGATGTAAGTGAGAATAGGGTTTAATCAAAAGGTGACTGCACATTCTTCTTTCTCCCTCTCACACTTATTCTTCATCTCACACAACACTCACAAGTGCTTGCAATTTTCTGAAGAAGGCTGAGAGCTGCAAAGCTCTATGATGCTAGTGTAATTACCCTCTTCTCTTCTTCTTTTTTTAATGCCTTTTCTTTTGTGTGCTATGTATTGTGTTTGTGACTATGAAACGGAGAGAAAAAAAAATTGAATTTGTTGAAAAAAAAAAACACTTGCCAGCGTTGCTCTTCCTCCCCAGTGTTTAGCACTAATGGTGGTCGGCTCCTCCTCCCCAGTGTTTAGCACTAATGGTTGGCTACTAAGCTGTGCCTTTATTGGCAAGGCCAGTCCCTGGCGGATGCTGAGCTACGCCTCCCTTGCAAAGAGCCCCGTTAGAGTCACCGACGTGCTGCTGAGCTACGCCTCCCTTGCAAAGAGCCGTCTACTGGCTGCTGAGGTCGCCTTTGTTGGCAAGCCCAGTCACTAGCGGCGGCTGTAGAGAACGAAAACAGAACACTGGTTTCTACGTTTTAGTGCGACTGCGATCTATTTTTTTCTACGATCTGCCTTGTCGTAGGCTGTGCAGCTGCAATCTACTTTGTGGGCTACGTTGCAGTTGCGATCCGCTGTCATGCGATCTACTTTGTAGTTGCGATCTGATGTCAGCTAGTTGCGATCTGAGCTAGTTGTGATCTGCTATCATACGATCTATTGTAGCTATTTGCAATAAACCTTGTTCAAATGTTGTTGCAACAGGTGAAGCAAATGTGATGTTGTTGCATCATTTCATGTTTACACTGTGCTCATGTCGTGAAATAGCTGCTCATGCTGATGATTGTTGAGTGAGCTGAGAAGTGTGGGCTGAGCCTAAAGCAATGAAACCCAAAGGATAACTAGCAAGCTGCATTGAACTGCATCAATTTTGATGATGTATTGCTGAAGCTCCTTAAGCACAATGGATCTAGTAGACTCATTGTTGTAAGTTGCACTGTATGAAATGTAAACTGAGCTTGTGTCAATATCCTGCAATACAACATTGCAATTCCTTCCCACAGCTAATCAGCACTCAGAAAAAAAATAGAGATATCTGGCCCCTATCAAGACCAATCTGCCACCACTGTACATTATTAGAACCCAGTAGGATGATATTTGTCGTACGCCGTGACCCCATTGTACATCCTCAGTCCAGGATAAGTCAGGCACGAGCTATGTAGGTCATTCCTCAGCCTTAGCAGGTCAGTCAGTCAGTCAAGTCTCTTAACCCACTTGGAGAGAATCATTCATGCATGTAGAGTCAGTAGAAGCCTTAGGGTTTGCATCAGAAAGCACTCTGCATTTTGCATAACATGCATTCATATGCCTGTGCATCATTTAGAACATCACAGAAGCCTTAGGAAATTCACTAGGATTTATCTGGTATTTTTTCAATATTTTATAGTATTTTATTAGCATTTATAAACATAAAGTTTATTAAATTTATGACCAGCCAACTTGACCAACTCCTAACTAGTATAAATAGGCTTGCATAGTGCTTAGAAGTCCATTCAGTCTTCAGAATCCAGGCACCTCTCATCCTCAGCCCTAGGAGCATCCACACTTGCAGCCATAGTCTCATCCAGCCTTGGAGCTTCTGCGTTTGCTTCTCGAGCCTTGAGAACCTGCATTTTTGCTTCCATCAGCCCTAGCAGTCCAATGCAGTAGTTCAGTAGACCATTCAGCCGCTCAGCAGTCCCTACAGACCATGGGCGCAGCCATACAGTACCTCCACAGGCCCAAAATAGCAAGCACCTCTGCGTTTTCTGCATAGATCACAACTGGCCTGTGTTCAATTCACTACAGCCCTACGTTTATAGTTCTACAGCAGACCAGCCTTGTGTTTTTAGTTCTACAACAGTGCTACAGCAATATACGACCTTCTATGCATCATCCACACATGCTCCAGCCATCTGGTGAAGGTAACACAGCATTCATAAGCATTTTCAGCATATTTTCATAGCTTAGAACAGTCGACTACAGTCCCTTCTCAGCCTCAGGTGTGCAATCCTTCCTCATGCCCTTGGGAAGAGTGCATAGGCTCGAGATCAATTCATTCTGGTGTTTCTACAACCGTGTACAGTTCTGCCAGGCTTCCAATCCTTCGAGATCTTGCGTTTGGCTTATCTACAGTCCACAGTCATTCTCTCTAAAGTAATAAAGCAAATATTATCTTGGTAACGGGATAGGGAGCCCTTCAGTGGGTAATTTGGGACCCAATCTAGTGTACAGTTCTCATCTCTCTCTCTCTCTCAGAGAGTTACAGTTATCTTATGTGTGTGTGTGTGTGTGTGTGTGTGTGTGAGAGAGAGAGAGAGAGAGAGAGAGAGAGAGAGAGAGAGAGAGAGAGAGAGAGAGAGTTACAGTTATTTTATATGTGTGTTATTTTGTGTGTGTGTGTGTGTGTGTGTGTGTGGGTGCATGCGTGTGTGTGTGTGTGTGTGTGTGGGTAGGTGTGTGGGTGTGTGCAGGTGTGTGTTGGTTGAGAGAGTGTTTTTTTAAATGTTAAAAGTTTTTAAAATTTTTAATTAATTTAAAAATAGCATATGTGTGTGTGTGTGAGAGAGAGAGAGTTTTTTAAAATGTTTTATTTATTTGAATAGCCAATGTGTGTGTGTGTGTGTGTGTGTGAGAGAGAGAGAGAGAGAGAGAGAGAGAGAGAGAGGTAGAGTTATTATGGCGTGGCTTAAGTTTTTGTGAGGTTGATGAAATTTTTTTCTAAATGTTAAAAGTATTTTGAATAGTGTATGTATGTGTGCTTTTTTTAAAGGTGAAAGAATTTTGAATAGAAAAAATGTGTGTGGGTGTATGTGGACGCGTGTGTGTGATTTATTTATGTTTGTGTTTATATATACATATACAGTATACATATAAAATTTGTGTGTGTATAATTCATTCATGTGTGGATATATATTTATGTATATATCAATATGTATTTATGTACATTTGTATGTATGTATATATACATACATATACATATATATGTATATTTACACACATATATATATATATGTTATATTTATGTAATTATTTTTATCTTTTATATGTGTGTGTGTGTAATATATATATATATATATTTCATGTATTTATAGTTATCTTATGTGTGTGTGTAATAATCATATATATTTTTATGTATTTAATAAATTAAAAAATGATTTTTTTAATTTTGAAAGTGCATGTGTGTGTGTGTGTGTGTGTGTGTGTGTGTGTGAGAGAGAGAGAGAGAGAGAGAGAGAGAGAGAGTGTAAGTTTGTTTGTGTGTGTGTGTGTGTAAAAGAAAGGTAGGATTTTTTATGAGTGTCTTAAGTTTTTTTGTTGGTTGCGAGGATTTTTGTGTGTTATCTTTGTAGAGTGCATTGTGCCATATGTTTTGTATACTAGGTTTATAAGAATCCAAGGTGCACTTACACCTAGGGAGAGTGGACTGGTTAGAGAAACTCTCAAACACACATGTACACACACAAAGGTTAAGCACCCAAATGTATAGGTCCAAACATCCATGTACACACACAATGTATTTGCATTAGTATATTTGACACACATCGACATACTTATATATAATTGTATGTATGATTGACAGATGGAAGAGGTGACTTGCATTTTTTTGAGCACATGAGAAGCACTCTTTCCTTTGAGGAAAGGGTGAATTTGGTTGGCGAGTTTGAGTGTCGTTATTTCCATGTTCCAAGTTGGTATGGGCCATGGCCAGTTTATGCTGTTAATTGGAATTATGTTTTCCAAATTACTATACGATTAGATTTAGATAAATTAAATGAAAAAATTACGCTCATGATTATTCAAGAAAGGCTGGGCTTGATTGATCGTTATGAAATAGACTATAATGTCCATGGTTATAGAGATTAAGCACGACAAGTATTCGATGAGGTTATCAAATCTGTCCCAAAGCATAAGCTCCTTCGAAAATAAATATGGTTGTGTAATTGTTTAGTAACCATTGGTGGTAGATTGTATAAGTATTTTTTATTCTTTCTTACTATCTCTAAGTATAAAAAAGATCATGATTGTTATTAATATATAGCTTGATTATGTTTCATGCAGAGACATGCCATTAAATATCTTCAAGTTGACCTATGACAATAACAAATTGTTGGATACGATCTTCTTTGAGGAGATGCCACACTTGGGCTATTTTGGATATCATTATAGCCCAAAATGAGAAGTTCTTGGCTTTGATGGGTGGGATGATATTAATCCTAGATATATTTATATAGTCTTAGATCCTTATAGGCTAGATGACAATCTCAAGCTCCTTTTAATTAAAGAGGCATTGGGATTATTAGATGGCTTTTACATTGTGGGTAGTAGATGTAGGAGCTCCGAGGAAAAATGCTTGATTTTTAGGGAAATATTGAAATGCATTCCATTGAAAAAGTTGGTAAAGATAATGTAATAAGACTTAAGATTATTGATGGATTGGTCTTCTCTCTCTCTCTCTCTCTCTCTCTCTCTCTCTCTCTCTCCCCCCTTTTGTATGTTTGATTGTATGTCTCTTTCTCTCTCTCTCTCTCTCTCTCTCTTTCACATACTCACACACATGAGGATACAAAGACTGTAACTCAACGACAATATTATGCTTATAGACTGTAGATTAGGGAAGATACAAATGCATGCCTTCTACAGGGTGGTCGTCTTTTGCAACAGTACATTATTGATGTATATAGTAGCATGGAAGAATCTAGATTAGTATAGATACGCAATAATCAGAAAGTAGTGCTAAAGTATATGAGGGTCTTGCAAATATGGTTAATTTAAGCGATGGGGTTAATAGAGTCTCTACAGGCATCGTTGGACGTAGGGTGGTACTGCCATCTACATATACTGGGGTGCCTAGATATATGCATCAATTGTACCAAAGTGATTAGTTATGACATAAACCAAAGAACATCTCTCATTGAATGGTTCAAAGCTAATGAATTGTATTCGGATGCAAATAGCTTACTATATGTTGATTTTCCTTGCAAGTGGGTGTGGAATTTGGCTCTTCGCTCATGGACTAAAAGGAAAAGGGAAAATATGATTGGACGTATGTATAATGTTAGTCCGAGTGTAGGTGAGCAATATTACTTTACGGATGCTACTCACAGTGTGCAAAGGGTGCAAATCTCTTGAGGATTTGCGAACTGTGAATGGACATTTGTATCCATGTTTTAAGGCTGCATGTGAAGCCAGAGGAATGCTGGAGAGTGATGAGGAGTGGTACATGTGTCTCCATATGAGGCTGCAATATTCAGAATGCTGGAGAGTGATGAGGAGTGATACATGTGTCTCCATATGAGGCTGCAATATTCAGAATATAGGATTCCAACTGCGTCAATTGTTTGTCATTATAATGGTTTTTTGTGAGCCTATATACCCTAGGCAGCTTTGGGACAAATTCTCTGTCAAACTTTCAAAAGATTTTTTTCATTCATTGTAGCACAGAGGTTGTGTTAATGTTGGTGTTCGTCACTCTATATAACAAATCAGGTTTTGTTGCACATGCAAGATCTCTTACACTAGTATGGAAAGCGGTTAGCTGATTTTGAAGGGTTGCCTATTCCAGATAGATCAAGTGTTACCACAATCATCAGTAATGGTTTGCTGATGGAAGAGATGATGTTTGATTCTGTTCAGCAGGCTGGTTTGTCTGTTTCCATGAAAAGGAGTCTTAATAGTTGTCAATCACAAGAGCATTTGATACTATTCTTAGAGTTGTTTCTTTGAACCAGGGTGGTGTTTTTTTCCTTGATGGTCCAGGTGGATCAGGCAATTTTTTCTTTCCTCTCTCCTGTTTCAACTCTTTGCTATCTCAATTGCATGGAGAGAAACACGTTGCCCTGGCATATGCATCGTTTGGAATAACTACATTGTTACTCTCAAATGGTCATACAGCTCACTCACGATTCAAAATCCCATTAGTACTCAATGCTTCTAGCACATGTGGAATTAAAGCTAATAGCCCATTAGCGGAGGTGTTGAAGCTTGCAAGGTTAATTATTTGGGACAAGGCTCCAATGATGCATAGGTACACATATGAAGCACTGGAGAGAACATTGAAGGAGATTATGCAAAGTGATACAGTGTTGGTGGAAAAGTTATGCTCTTTGGTGGGGTGACTTCAGGCAAATCTTACCGATTATGCCAAAGGGATCGTGCGAGGACATTGTTGATGCAACGTTATGCCGGTCATATATTTGGAGATATGTGAGTGTATTAAAGCTCACCCAAAACATGCGGGTTAGACAGAGTGCTTATAATGGTATAGAACATGAATTTGTCAAATGGACATTACAAATATGGGATGGCACTATAGGTCATGAAAACAATGATGGCAGAGTGGTAATTGCACCGCAAATGTTGATCCATGGCAACTCTGTTTTGAGTTTGGTAGAATGGGTATACAAAGATCTTCAGAGAGTTGAGGATTATGCATGCTTCTTCAAAGACGGTGCGCTATTCTTGCACCACGAAACTTAGAGGTTGATGAGATCAATGAACTAGCCTTGAGTTCGTTGCCTAGTCTTGAAAGAGAATGCCTCAGTGTAGATTCCGTTGTTTCTTGCAAGAATGATGCAATACTGTATCCAATTGAGTATTTGAACAGTTTGAACTTAGGTGGTGGTTACCCTCCTCACTGCTTACTTCTAAAGATTAATGCCCCTATCATTTTGCTCCGCAATTTGGACCCTCGACGTAATGGTACTAGATTGGTATGTAAGCAATTTAACTCAAAGGTGATAGAAGCAGAAATAATTACAGGTACAAACATTAGAGAGAGAGTCTTTATTCCCAGGATAACATTTATGCCTACTATGCTTCAATTGCCTTTTGACATGAGAAGGAGGAAATTTCCTGTTAGGTTAGCTTTTGGTATGTCAATAAATAAGTCCCAAGGACAAACATTGAGTGTATTGGGACTTTATTTGGCCACACAAGTATTCACACATGGACAACTATACATTGCTATGTCACATGTTAGATCATGCGATGCAGTGAAAGTGTGTGTAAAGCATATTGTGGAATATGAAAGCGGCACAAGAGATTCAAATGCAAATGAAGTCTTCACAACCAATGTTGTCTACAAAGAGGTTTTGCAAATGGCATGCCGAAGAATGTAAATGTAAATGGCAGCTTCCAAATGTTAGAGACTACATTTATACATATCTTTGTACAATGAAGTAAGCATTTGAATGGAGAATGTTTCCAAAGATGTGCAAGTGTAGTCTTTGTTTACTTTTGGATTGCTTTTATATACAGTCCTATTATATTATTCATTGCTTGGCTCAAGCTTTTTTAAAATTTTAAATTAAGGTTCCTATGGACCAATAAGATTCATCCAAATGTAGGGAGGAGATAAATGAAGAAATAAAAGGAAAATCCCCCAAAAATGAGTAAATACTCACATAAGATGAAGAGTTGACTAAGGACAAGGTTAATAGTTAAAAAAGAGAGATATTTAGACGAAATGATGCATTTTTGACACCTTTGCATGGGGGAATTCCCCTCATGAAGAGGGTTCCTATTTCACATGCTTGAATGAGTTTTAAACTCCCAAATAATGAGATATTTTCATCTCTTCTCTCTCCTGTTTCAACTAGATCCAAAAAGTGACCAAAACTGACCCAAAAATGGTCAAAAATTGACCAAACTGATCTGGAAAATTCTAGAATCAGTTGGCTTGGTTAGAGGCTCACTTTTTCCTCTATAAATAGAACTTAATAGTGTTTTATGCACTGTTACTCTGCGCCTCCCAAGCCAAGAACTGTGAATTTATTAATAATTCACTAGTTTTTGACATTTCCCTCTTCCAAAGATTGGTGGCCACTCTTGTTACAAACAAGAGTTGAACCCTCAAACCATCAAGCCAAAGGAAAGCTCCAAGAAATTATGTAAGTAGAGATTCTTGTATTTTTCTTTATTGATTTTATATTTTTCTAATGTTTATGATTGTTTGAAGTGATAAATGGATGTTATGCCTTGATCGAAAGGCTTTTCCCCTCTCTCTTCTTAGAATCAACCCTTCTTTATCCTAGTTAAGTGAAAATTGATGGAATTAAACTTTTTATAATGTTTTCTCTTTTATAAGTGAATTTTGATTAGTATAGATTACTTTAAATCAATTAGAGTTAATTTTTAAGATAAAATTAAGTAAGAAAATTTGAAAAATGATCAACCATACAAAGGAGGTTATGGCAAAATTTTTGGAAATAAGAATTATCTTTTATTATGCTAAAAGAGTAATTCCCATCAATTCTATACTCTAAAAGTGTCATTTTCATGCATAGAAAGAGGTATGAATAAAAGATTATTTTTTTATTGTAAAAGTGTTACTTTTATCATAATTGATTTTCATGCATAGAGGCATGCATAAAAGATTATTATTTTATTGTAAAAGTGTTACTTTTATCGTATTTGATTTTCATGCATAGAGGCATGCATAAAAGATTATTATTTTATTGTAAAAGTGTTACTTTTATCATATTTGATTTTCATGCATAAAGGTATGCATAAAAGATAATTATTTTATTATAAAAGTGTTACTTTTATCATATTTGATTTTCATGCATAGAGGTATGCATAAAGATTATTTTTTTATAAAAGTGTTACTTTCATCATAAATGATTTTATGCATAAATTAGATGCATAAAAGAAATTCTTTTATATTAAAAGGGTGATTTTCATCATAAATGATTTTATGCATAAATTAGATGCATAAAAGAAATTCTTTTATATTAAAAGAGTGATTTTCATCATAAATGATTTTATGCATAAATTAGATGCATAAAAGATATTTTAGTCATAAATGATTTTATGCATAAATTAGATGCATAAAAGATATTTTTTTATATTAAAAGAGCGATTTTCATCATAAATGATTTTATGCATAAATAGGATGCATAAGAAAAATTCTTTTATTCTAAAAGTGTAATTCCTACTAAATTGGATTTATGCATAGAAAGATGCATAAAGAAATCTATTTTTAGTTCAAAAGAGTTATTTTTGTCAATTTTGATTTTATGCATAGGAAGATGCATTAAAGAATTGATTTTCTATTCAAAAGTGTCATCCTCATTTAAAATGAATTTATGCATAGGAAGATGCATAAAAGATTGATTTTTATTTCGAAAGTGTTAGTCTCCTTAAAATGGAATTTATGCATAAATAAATGCGTAAAGAAATCTTATATCGAAAATAAGAATTCTCTTGTATTCTATAAATAGATATGAGGATGTGAAACGAATCAATTAGATGAAAATGAACGAGGAATAGATGGAGATGTATGTATGTGAAAGAATAGATGTAGTTATATGTATGTGAAAGAAATGATGTAGATGTGGAATGTGGATATGGATGTATGAATGAGAATGTGAATGTGAATGTGAATGTGGATGTATGTGAATGTGAATGTGGATGTGTGAATGTGGATATGGAAGTAGATATGGAATGTGGATGTGGATGTATGTAAATGTGAATAAGGATGTGGAATGTGGATATGGATGTCTGGATGTGAATGTGGATGTATGTGAATGTGAATGTGGATGTGTGAATGGGGATATGGATGTAGATATGGAATGTGAATGTGGATGTATGTGAATATGAATGTGGATGTGTGAATGGGGATATGGAATGTGGATGTGGATGTATGTGAATGTGAATGAGGATGTGGAATGTGGATATGGATGTATGGATGTGAATGTGAATGTGGATGTATGAATGTAGATGTGGATGTGGATGTATGAATGTGGATTTGGATGTGGATGTATGAATGTGGATGTGAAAATGGATATATAAATGTAGATGTGAATGTGGATGTACGAATGTGGATGTATGTGTGGAATAATGAATGCAAATATGAATGTGAATGGATACGAAGTCGATATAAGCGAAGGGATGAGATGAGATATCATGTGAATCATCAGAATGTAAATGAATAATATAAGATCTGAACGAATGAGATATAATGACAAATGGATGTGATGAGACGTAATGTAAATTAAGAAAGATAGGAATGGATGTTATGTGAAGTGAATGAATCCGATGTGATGGGATGGAAAATGATGTATCTGGTCAAGAATGGATACACATATGATTTAGAATTGGATTAAGTAATATGGATTGATATGGAATAATGTGGAATGACGAGAGTTCAATATAGAAACTGTATTTGTAAACTGTTTGCAAATGACTGTTTTATGTCAAAGATGCTCGGGAAGCATTTTGACTGTCTTGAGTATGTGGTCGTAGAGACCTACCTGATAAAGTTGCAACAGCTGATGGAGAGTCAACAGAGGACGTCTCGCATAGCAAGGTCGGCCGAGGTCTTGACCAGCCTCGGTTCGATTTAAATGGTGAGCTTCCGGTATGGTGGATGAGGGACCAAGGAAGCGGCCTGTTGAGTGAAGCGCTAGGTGACCTGCAAAGGATCCTAGAGGGTGCTGACCATACGGTGCTCGGGCTCTGGGTCATTGAAGATACCCACACGTGTGTCGTGGAAAATATTGGAATAAGGAGTAAGAGTTGTTTTCTGAAACCAGGCATGGATCTGGTTGATTGACCTTGCTGGTCCTCAACGGATGAGTCCATGGCTCTTTTATATGGATGTGTTGGTTGATCTTGCTGATCTTCCACGGAGATTCCATTTTGTTATGTGAATATTGCCGGTTACTATGAGCTAGGAACTATCGAAAAGGCCCCTGAGTGAACAGGTGGTGAGCGTTCTGGTTGCCAATGATGCCATAAGTACACCGATGAATGAATGATTAGAAATATGGATTCAACCAGAGATTTTGAGGATAGTGATCAATGACATAATGGTTTCATTAAAGGATTGTTTTAAAGTTAGCTGATGCTGAGAAAAAGGCAATTTCATATTGGGTGCGTAAGTGGTGTGACTAGTTTTATGTTTGCATGAACTTCCGGCTAGGGGGCCTGGGAACTCTTTTCCCTGGTACCCGGGACAAAACCTAACCAAATTCTAAATTGGATCCCATCACTACAGTGGTTGAGCGGTTGGCTAACCCATGGGACTGGATGGGGTTAGGCTAGATTGATGGATCCGTAAATCGAGACTCAATTTCTGTTTAGTTTGATAGATGAAGTAAATCCCGGACAAAAATTGTTCTATGGAAAAAGGATCAACGGCTGTGCCTCTCGGTGAGGAAAAAAGCGTTGGTCTCTATGATCCAAGTGCAATGTGTCCCTTGACTCTTACTATGGAACTTACGAGTTTGGTCAGATCAGTTCAGTTAAGGAAGGCTTTTGACTACGTTAGGGAAAAGCTATCCTGGTGGAATCGCCCGTGCTTTTCGGGCAAGATAAGTTTTTCCAAGTTCGGTTTGGAAGAATCGAGGAATTAGTCACCTATTCAGATATCCGTGGGTGAGGCCCCTGATTTTGGCGGATAGAACCGTGATTACTCTGGACGGAAGGGGCTGGAGTCTGGAATCTTGATCCCTGATTTCCCTGCCCTGAAAACCTTGATCCAAAAGGAGTTGGGAAATCCATACTGCGATGTCCAAATCCTTGATAGTCATAGCATTTCATTCTCTTGTTCAAGGGTGGAACTTCCGAAGTTGAAATCCAGGGAATTGAGTTTCGGAAAAAGGACATTTCTTCCATTCTGGAACTTCCCATATCCTGGGTTTGACCCTGTATCTCTTAGGCGGAGGAAGGTTGGAATCACCTTCTGGGAATAAAAACCTTTTGAAAGGTGATGGTGCTGGCTTTGGCGAGACTTTGACATCAAAGGCTTTGGCGAAATTCTTCGCCATCCGAACTGCTTCAGCCATGGAAATAGGTTTGGCATTCTTGACTAAAGTATCTAATGGCTCGTTCATTCCCCGAATGAACCTGGCCATCAGCTGCTCTTCATCCAATTGAGAGGAATATTTAAGGAGAAGTGCAAATGCCTGATGGTACTCTTCAATTTTTTGGGTTTCCTGCTTTAGTTCCAAGAACTCATTCATCTTAGTTTCAAGAAAGCCTGGGGGACAAAACCTCTTTCTGAGGTAAGCCTTGAGATCGGTCCATGTTTGGGTATTTCGTTCGAGACGGTTTGTCTCACAGTGGTTTCTCCATGCCACTCTAGCTGTCTCCACTATCTTCAGCCTTGCAAGAGCCATTTTGCTCTTCTCATTGTACCCGATGACATCGAAGTATTCTTCCATTGATTCGATCCACTTCTCCACAGTCTCGCCCAAGTTTTCCCCTTCACCTTTGAAAGGTCCAGGCTACGAACTATGAAGAATTTTACGAACATCCAGGTCGAGCTCTTCTTCATCGAGTTGGGGGTTAACATTTCTACAACAACGACCTCGATCCATGTTCCTACCAATACGAAAATTCTTGTTAAGTCTCTTTATTTATGATTCAATCCGAATTTTGATTCAACTGATTCCGGGGTTCTCTAAATAGGTCGGCTCCCCACAGAATCAAGGGATAAAGATACTCATATAGAACGCATTATCAGTTAATAATTCATTCAGAATATCTCATTCATATCTTTAACACAGTAATGGTCCATTAGACTAAATTTTTCCATCTGAACAGTCCTCCATGGGGATTTCAATTTTTCAGATTTTTATCATCCCTTAACTTGATCCACTGATCAAAAGTTAACAGTAGTAATCTGGCAGTACAATCCACTAATCTGATAGTGATTGGCTGAAGTCATTAACTTCATTCTAGCTACGAACATTATCACAGGGACTCGTCCCATTCATCCTCATTGCGGTTTCGCTCAGCTTATTACATTTCAACCAATTTTCAGGGAGATCATCATTTTTCAATCAGAATCCAATTCAACTCATCAGTTCTCAACCGGAATTTAAAAATCATATCAACCACATTCAAATTCATCAACTGGATAGCATTAATGCTTATAATTTCAAGTCTTAGATTTACTCGTATATACAGCTAGTAAAGAGCTGCAGTTATACCCTTGGTATATACGGTAGTCACGGTCCTTGGAATTATAAGGTAAATACTATCATGTCTAGGCCTCAAGCAAGTTAGGGATTCTATACAATTGCGGTACTTCCACGTTGTCGTGCCATGGCACGTCTAAGGTGTGAAACCATGCATATGAGACCATTAAATGCAAATCCAGATGCATGGGGTTAAGTGCCATGATGAGTCATTATATGATGCCTGAGTACATATGTTCATATTGTAAATGAGGTTCAATAAGATGAGCTGAGGCTGAGCCAGGTCTCGAAGCCTCTGTACATGAGTGTGGTGTGAATTATGGAGTTTTATGCATATGGTGGACCTTGTAGTAGGGAACACCCTTCTTAACATGTATGGAAATGCAAAGGTATGTAAGATGTGAGGTTTGATTTTGAAAGAATGCCCTTTTGAGATATCGTGTTTTGGAATGCCATGATTTCTGTGCTTGCTCAGAATCGATATAATCGGAATACTTTGGATTTTTTTTTCAACTGATGATGCTAGGAGGTTTGATGCCAGAAGACTTTAAGCTTGGAGAAAGTGAAAATGTTTTCCATCCCTTTGATGACAAAATGATAGGAGAAGATATAAAGCCAAATTTGGTCACCTTCATTAGTGTACTTAATGCATGCAATCACACAGGTTTAGTGGATGAGGGCCAGGCATACTTTGAGTCCATGAGCGAAGATTATGGCATTACCCCAACTCTTGAGCACCATGCTTGCATTATTGATCTCCTTGGCCGTGCTGGCCAACTAGAGGAAGCGGTATTGATGATAAACAAGATGCGGGTCCATGCAGTGCAAGGTTGAGGTAATGAGAATGGAAAACAAGCAAGCGCCAGCTGGAATTGTTTATGCAAGGTGGCGGGTGGCAGCCTGCGTGGTAAAGAATATTTTTATTGGAAATTTCTGGATATTATGCAAAATATAAGCAAGCGCAGCCTTTTAAAATGGAAAATCCCGAATCTTGGGCTGCAAAAGGTGGTGAGGCGCCGCTTTCCTTGCGGGAAAAGGAGGAAAAAAACCAGAGGTGAGGGGCGCGGTGGATATCAGATGGCCATCTGCAGAAAAAACCAGGGACCAGAAGCGCCTTCGACCAGAGAGCTTAATTCCAGGCTAGCGGCGACTGTCCATGGCATGTAGGGGTTTGAATTGAAGAGCAAAGTGATTGCTACCCAGTGATATGCTTTCATCATAAACATGAATTCAGCTATGCGCCGTCTGCAGCGAAGCGTCGTTTGAAAATTTATATAAAAAAAATCATGTGAAATTCGCTTTTCCACTTTCAGATAAGTGTTAATTTGATTTAATTTTGTTTTACTATCCTACCTACCCACGTTTGAAAAATCGTGGAATCTATAAACCTTTAAAGGTTTTGTAAATAAAAAGGGACTTGATATGAAGAGTTGTGATATTATTGCATCAAGAAACGTGGAATCAAAGTATCAGAAAATGCAGCAAGGATTCTGGTAAAAATTGATTTTGTTTTTATCCTAGTGGATCTGGAATGCAAGCCATGGAATTTCTTAAAATCATGTGAACATGTTATAGTTATGCCATTTATCGTCTTGTGTTTGTGAGTTGTTGGAATTTTAAGGCAGATTTTCAGGTGATAAAGAACATTATGAGATGATGGAATGGTGACACTAGATGTATGGAATGAAAAAGGTCACATGTATGTTGGAAATACTTAAAGGTTATGTTATGCCTACATGTGATTGGCTGGAAGGTTTTGGAAAAAGGAGCCAGTGAATCTATGCTTGGAAAGGGACAAGCACTTGGTACACGAATTCAAGGATGTATTGAGATGAATTGACACATGTATATGTCATTAAAGATGGACTTGTCCTATGCTTCTTGGAGAATTTTGTGTGTGAGTTTCCTTGTGAAATTTGGTACCTACTCTCACAGCTAGAAGTCTCGTACTTTCCCAGCGACACCGTCCACGTCACGACAGCTCTTTGGTGAACCCGACGTGAGACTGCTGGGGTGAGAGTGTGGTGAAATATACAGGGAAGCTATGGCTGAGAATTCTGAGGGTCAGGGGGTTCATTTTGACCCCGGAGTTATGCAGATGTTTCAGATGTTTACTATGTACATGCAACAGCAGCAAGCTGCTGAGAGGGGACAAATTTCCACGACCAAAGCACTACAATCAATTGTGAAAAAGGTGGATCAATTTGATGGAAAGGATATCACAAAGTACCTGCGCAATTACATAAAACAAATGGAGCTAAACAGGGTGACTGAGGAGGATATGGTTCGAAGTTTTGAGCTGGTATGTGTTCCTGAAATAAGAGAGCGCATAAGAGGATTGCAGACAGCACATGGTGGCAGAAATTGGGAGGAGTTCAAGCTTGCTTTAAAGGACGAATATTTCATGGAGGATTCTGAGCGAGTGACCAAACGAACTTTCTTGGAATGGGTCACAAAACCTAAAATGGGAATTTCTGCCACAGAATTGCTAAGAGAGTTTGAGAAGTGCTATGCCCAGCTGTCAAGGATAGAGCGCACAACTTTGGACAGAGAAAAAACAGAGCTCTTCTTACAAGCAGCTGGGAAAGATCTCCAAGAGAAATTGGAAATCCTCCTTGAGGATAAGGATACAGAGCAGGGATTAAAGAGTGATTGGAATGATGTTGAGGATGCGGTCACCATGTTAGCAAAGCGGCAGCGAAGGAGGGATAAAATGGTGATGAGCTTCGCAACCCCTATAACTGCTGTTACCCCTGAGAATCTACCAAAACCAGCTGCTACAATCCCAAAGGTAGAAGGGCCGATGGATGAGCTTATTAAGGGTATGCGTGACCTAAAATTGAAGATGTCCAGGATTGAAGAAAAGGGGCTACCATTAGGGCAGGCTTCTATGCAAAGGCCTCAAAGCAAAGAAGGGTTTACATACAGATGCATATGGTGTGATGACCCAGAACATGCAAAGAAAGATTGTGCTAGCTATAAAGAAGCTCTTAAAAATAAACTTGTGTTTTTCAAAGATGGGAAAATCCATCTTACAGAGACTGGTCTTCTATTGAGTACAAACTTTGGGAAAGGAGGGATGAAAAAGCTGGTTGAGGATATGGCTGCTAGTCATGCCATCTCTATGGTTGAGGCAGCAACCTATGGATTAAAGGCTGGTCAATCAAAGCAGGGATTTGAGATTGATGAAGATTATGAGAATGAAGACTTTTGGCCATCAACAATGGAATTAATTGCATCAAAGAAGGTGTCTAAGTAAGCTTTGCATGAGGCAGGTGACTGTATACGTCTTGAGACTGGCTGGGAGGAGCCTGTGGATTCTTTATCTGTTCATGCCTACATTGCTAAATGCCAGAATAATGAGGCACATGTAGAGGAGAAGCGTAAAAGGGAAAATGAGGAAGGAGGGCCATCAAAAAGAGTTACACGTGGAAGTGAAAAGAAGGATCCTGGGCCATCACATATGCCTCCACTGCATAGCAGACCTCCACAGGAAGTATTAATGGAAGAAGTGCCAGCAAAAATGAAGCATGAGAAGGAGAAGGGTAAAGGGAAAAGTCCACTCTACAAGCTTCAATCTGATATTGAAGCTGCAACAGATCTCAAAAAGGTGCTTGAAGAGAGGATTCTAAACAGCAGGGTGAAATTTACACTAGGGGAAGTCTTGGGGATTGCAAAGAAAGAATTTCATGATGAGATAATTGATATTATACAAAGAAAAAGGCAGTCCATAATTGAATCTATTCCATCACAAGGGGAGGCAAGCACTTCCAAGACTCATGGAGTACAGGTACAGCAAAAGGAAGAGAGAGAAAATGTGGTGGAATGTAATCACTCTACTGATGGGGCACGACAAGTGCGCTTTGTGGAAGAGAATGATGAAAAAGAAGTTCTTACAAAGAGTCATTACTCCAGGAGCCATTGGGCAAGAGCAACTACTGAAACCCTTGTCAAGATAGGTGATTTGGAAGAGCCATATGTCGCTCTAATTGATCATGGGTCTAAAATAAATCTTATGGCTAAAAATCTCTATAATAAATGTAAGTGGCCAATGGATGTAGATCATGGGTGGATGATTAAAGCAGCTAATAACTCATCTGGAGAGCTTTATGCAGCATGTCCAAATGTAAGGGTAACTATAGGGGATGTGAAAGATGATCAGAACTTTTTTGTTCAGGAGATGTCATCGTATCCCCTCATCCTTGGGCAACCCTACATTACAGCTGTGAGGATGGAAACAAAGGTTTTGGACGATGGCTCGGCATATGCAAGAATAAGGAGTAAAGATGGCAAGAAAGCTGTTCAGTTCTTGACAGTTTGCATTAACCATGAAAGGAATCGTGAGTCTCTTCGAGCACAGTCACTCCCAAAGATAAATAGAGAATTCATGAATTACAGGGAGATGAGGGATTTTGGCCAGGTGCCATTGTAAAGCGGGATTCCAATGGTAGAAGGAAAAATTAGTTCTCACAGGACTCAATCAATGTAAATAACTTTTCAGCAAATTTTCAGGGATTCTCTAGCTATGGGTCACTGGTCTTTGTAGAAAGCAAGGATTTGAAGCGTGGTATGCATAGACATCTACAAAATGAACAAAAAAGTCTTGAGCAGTGTGGTCTTTTGGAGAAGAATGAGTTTATTTCAGGGGTGCTTGATGAGGTGTCATTTGTAGATACTATGGATGTGCTTTTTGATATGGGAAGAGCATGCTTACAGGGTGGAAATGAGATGATAGAGGTGTCATCTATGGAGATGTATGATATAATCCAGGAATTTGAGGGGGTGGAATGTAAAAACATGAATTGCGAGATGGATGCTCATGTTGATACAAAGTACAAAACAGTTGCAAAGAAGGTGAAACCAGTTGCCTTGCCTTTGCCACCAGGAAGCAAGGAGAAAATAGATGAAGCTTCTATGCAACCAAATCTTAGAGATCCGAAGAAAATTGGGCATAAGTTTACACAGGAAACTCTAAAAGAGCTGAAGATTGGTGAGAAGGATTTTCTGTTGCCAGTTGAAAAGAAATGCTTTGAGGAAATGCTTGTGAAACATGGGAAAGCCTTTGCTTTTCAGCCGCATGAGATAGGCTGTGTTAACCCAAGTGTAACAGCACCAATGGTGATCTTTACTGTTCCATATGTGCCTTGGAACCTGCGGCCAATTCCAGTGCCAAAGGCTCTCTTGCCAAAGTTGATGGAATTACTGAAAGAAAAGATCAGGATGGGAATTTTGGAGCCATCATGTGCTCCATATTCCAACAGATGGTTTACTGTGCCAAAGAAAAATGGGACATTGCGCTTTATTCAAGACATGCAACCTGTAAACAAAGTCACAATCAGGAATGTGGGAGCAGGTCCGATTGTGGATGAGTTTGCAGAAGCATTTGCAGGGAAAGCTATATACTCTATGGGTGATCTGTATTCGGGATATGATCAGTTCCAGCTGGATATACAAAGCAGGGACTTGACCACAATGAGAACTCCTTTGGGATTAGTAAGGATGTGTACCTTACCACAGGGAGCCACCAACTTGGTGGCACATATGATGAATGGAATGAATAAAGTCTTACGAGACTTCATACCACAAATAACTATGCCATTTCTGGATGATGTGCCAATAAAAGGCTGTGATGAGAAAGACAAAGATGAGGATTTGGATTCAAAGGGGTGCCGTAAGTTTCTGGCAGATCATATAAAGGATTGTGATATGATTCTATCCAGACTTGAAGAAGTGAATCTTACTTTATCTGGGCTGAAATCAGTATTTGGGGTTGGTGAAGTGCTAATAGTGGGACATCTTTGTAGTACTAGTGGACGCCGACCTTGTCCAGCCAAGATAGATGCAATACAAAGAATGAAAGAGACATGCATTAATGTTACAGAGCTGAGGAGATTTCTTGGAGCATGTGTCTTTTATGTTATCTGGATCCCACATTATGCGCATGTAGCAGATCCTCTTTATCAACTCTTGAGGAAAAATCAAAAATTTTTGTGGAATGTAGCTCATACTAAAGCTATGCAGAAGCTGAAATATCTGCTTCAATCATCACCTACTCTAAGGAAGGCAGATTATGAGTGTGGTAGGCCTGTGATTGTTACAGTTGATACTAGTCCTACTGGGATAGGATGAGCAGTAGGGCAAGATGATGAGGATGATCACAGGTATGTAATCAGATTTGGAGCAAAAGTATTAAGCTTTCGACAACGAAAATATCCACAGATCAAGAGAGAGTTATGGGGAATAGTCACTGCTCTAAAATGTGAAAAAGAATATCTTATTGGGGCATCTGTACTTGTGGAAACTGATTGCTTGCCACTTCTTGGGATGACAGCAAGTTGTACCACTCCAGATATTGCTATGCTTAGGTGGATCGCCTATATCAAGTCACTAAATCCTGAGTTTGAGCATAGTGCGGGAAAAGATAATCCAGTTGTTGCAGATACTATCAAGAGCCAGGTATGAAGATGAGAAAGAGATGATTAGTGACATTGATGATGTGGGTACAAAGTTCTACACTGCTGCATATGCAAAGGGGGATCATATTTGCCTATCAAATGTACTTGAGTCTTTTACTGAGGAAATGTATAAAGGAGATTGGTTGCTTATTGGTCAATACTTGAGTACTCTGACAAGACAGGGAAATTGGTCTGACTCAGAATTTAAGAGGATCCGCAGAAAAGCATATGGTTATTTCCTAAAGGATGGGTACCTCTGGAAGCATCCTAAGCAGAGGAATGCTATGCCGCAGAGAGTCGTATGTGATAAAGAGACTCAAGGGAAGCTTGTGAAAGAATTCCATGAGAGTCTCTGGGCTGGACATCGAAGTGTGTGGGCCACCTTTACCAAAATAAAGGAAAAATATTGGTGGAAAGGAATGTACAAGGATATTTCCCAATATGTGGAAACATGCATGGTATGTCAAATGTACTCAAATGTGCGGCATCGTGATGGCTTGCAACCAACCTACCCACCTGCCATGCACTACAAATGGGTAGTGGATCTAGTTACAATGCCTTTTGGAATTTGGCAGATGCGGTACATAGCACTTGCAAGAGAAGATTTGACAAATTAGGTAGAAGGGCGTGCTCTTAGAACAAAGAGTACGGAAACAGTATGCAAATTTCTCTTGGAAGATGTGATTTGTCGGTATGGTTGTGTTGGGAAAATAACAGCTGATAGGGGTGAGCTAGATGTTGAAGAAGCAAGAGAATTCTTCTCTGCATTAAACTGTCCCTAACATGTGCTTACAATCCTGAGGGCAATGGTAAAAGTGAGCGAGGACATCCTCCAATCATTAAAGCTTTGGCTAAGGCATGCAGAGAAAGAATGCGAGAGTGGCCAAGGCTGCTACCATATGCCTTGTGGGCTGACCGTACAACTCATAGCTCAGTGACAGGATACATGCATGCAGAATTAATGTATGGTCAAAAGCCAGTAATGCCAGTTGAAGAAGTAGTTCCAACTTGGAATGTATTGCCGTGGATGGAAGGATTGAGTAGGGAAGACCTCCTTGCATTGCGAATAAGGCAGTTGGAGAGGAGGCCTGAAGATGTAGAGCTTGCTAAAGCTCGCCTGAAAGATGCAAGGTTGAAAAATAAAGAAAGATTTGATAGAAGACATAGACTCCGGCCAAAACCCATTGAAGAAGGTGATTGGGTCCTGATGTATGATAGTAGTCTTGATAACCAGTTCACTGTTCAAAGGAAGTTTGCAAAAAGATGGTTTGGCCCTTACATTGTCAAGCATGTGCATGGAAATGCCACGTATACTCTGTGTGAGCTTGATGGAACAGAGATAAAGAATCTTGTGGCAGGCAAAAGAATCAAGATGTTTAAAAGAAGGCATGATAGTGATCCTTTTGATTCACAGGAGACTTAGGATGAGAGGCTTAATAGTGGTAGTATGGATATGGTTGAAGAGGAAGAGGATGATCTTCCTGGTAATGTAGAAGATAAAGACGACATCCAGTTATATGTGGATCTTGATGATGATTTGGCACATACCAGAGGATGTGCAGGTTTAGAGGGGGTGGATGTCCTGCCATGGCACGTCTAAGGTGTGAAACCATGCATATGAGACCATTAAATGCAAATCCAGATGCATGGGGTTAAGTGCCATGATGAGTCATTATATGATGCCTGAGTACATATGTTCATATTGTAAATGAGGTTCAATAAGATGAGCTGAGGCTGAGCCAGGTCTCGAAGCCTCTGTACATGAGTGTGGTGTGAATTATGGAGTTTTATGCATATGGTGGACCTTGTAGTAGGGAACACCCTTCTTAACATGTATAGAAATGCAAAGGTATGTAAGATGTGAGGTTTGATTTTGAAAGAATGCCCTTTTGAGATATCGTGTTTTGGAATGCCATGATTTCTGTGCTTGCTCAGAATCGATATAATCGGAATACTTTGGATTTTTTTTTCAACTGATGATGCTGGAAGGTTTGATGCCAGAAGACTTTAAGCTTGGAGAAAGTGAAAATGTTTTCCATCCCTTTGACAAAATGATAGGAGAAGATATAAAGCCAAATTTGGTCACCTTCATTAGTGTACTTAATGCATGCAATCACACAGGTTTAGTGGATGAGGGCCAGGCATACTTTGAGTCCATGAGCGAAGATTATGGCATTACCCCAACTCTTGAGCACCATGCTTGCATTATTGATCTCCTTGGCCGTGCTGGCCAACTAGAGGAAGCGGTATTGATGATAAACAAGATGCGGGTCCATGCAGTGCAAGGTTGAGGTAATGAGAATGGAAAACAAGAAAGCGCCAGCTGGAATTGTTTATGCAAGGTGGCGGGTGGCAGCCTGCGTGGTAAAGAATATTTTTATTGGAAATTTCTGGATATTATGCAAAATATAAGCAAGCGCAGCCTTTTAAAATGGAAAATCCCAAATCTTGGGCTGCAAAAGGTGGTGAGGCGCCGCTTTCCTTGCGGGAAAAGGAGGAAAAAAACCAGAGGTGAGGGGCGCGGTGGATATCAGAGAGCCATCTGCAGAAAAAACCAGGGACCAGAAGCGCCTTCGACCAGAGAGCTTAATTCCAGGCTAGCGGCGACTGTCCATGGCATGTAGGGGTTTGAATTGAAGAGCAAAGTGATTGCTACCCAGTGATATGCTTTCATCATAAACATGAATTCAGCTATGCGCCATCTGCAGCGAAGCGTTGTTTGAAAATTTATATAAAAAAAAATCATGTGAAATTCGCTTTTCCACTTTCAGATAAGTGTTAATTTGATTTAATTTTGTTTTACTATCCTACCTACCCACGTTTGAAAAATCGTGGAATCTATAAACCTTTAAAGGTTTTGTAAATAAAAAGGGACTTGATATGAAGAGTTGTGATATTATTGCATCAAGAAACGTGGAATCAAAGTATCAGAAAATGCAGCAAGGATTCTGGTAAAAATTGATTTTGTTTTTATCCTAGTGGATCTGGAATGCAAGCCATGGAATTTCTTAAAATCATGTGAACATGTTATAGTTATGCAATATATTGTCTTGTGTTTGTGAGTTGTTGGAATTTTAAGGCAGATTTTCAGGTGATAAAGAACATTATGAGATGATGGAATGGTGACACTGGATGTATGGAATGAAAAAGGTCACATGTATGTTGGAAATACTTAAAGGTTATGTTATGCCTACATGTGATTGGCTGGAAGGTTTTGGAAAAAGGAGCCAGTGAATCTATGCTTGGAAAGGGACAAGCACTTGGTACACGAATTCAAGGATGTATTGAGATGAATTGACACATGTATATGTCATTAAAGATGGACTTGTCCTATGCTTCTTGGAGAATTTTGTGTGAGTTTCCTTGTGAAATTTGGTACCTACTCTCACAGCTAGAAGTCTCGTACTTTCCCAGCGACACTGTCCATGTCACGACAACGTGAAGACCGAATTACCAAATTACAAATTTCAGTTTGAATATCAAATTGTATGAATTTTGTATCACACAATTACAACCTTTTTGTGCTTCTTGATAAATTTTTGACATATTATTTGGCTTCTCGGTTGATCCTCATTAGCCAAATGGCTCTGATACCAACTGTAAGATCCCTGTCCCCACCGCGCAACGGATTTGGGGTGCTAGCAGCGGAAGTAGCACATCTTGCGTGGGGCAGGGTCCCAGAGGTAGACCCTCTATCCAACCTGCAGTTTCAACCCAAAGTAATGCAAGACCTCCACCTCAGAATAGGGGAAGTGAAAGAGAGTTGTTCCCAAATCGGCCGTCCACTTCCAAAGCAGTAACGCTGGAAGTGATTGAAGAAGAAGAAGAAGATGAAAAAGATCATACTCCACCTGCGAGATAAGGACATCTCGCGTTTTTTAAGTGGGGTAGAATGTAAGATTCCTCCCCCCAGCCCTCATGATGTCCAGTATCTTCTTCTGTAATTCATTCCCCTCTTCAGAAATATAAAAGATCTTGTTTCTACCTGTTTTGGCCTAGAGAGAGAAAATATTCTAGAGAGATAATATTCAGATTTTAAATATTTTTGGATAGAAAAATACCTCATCTTATTAAAATAAGTTCCCCTGAAACAGAAGTTAAAAAAAATGATTTTTCAGAAGGTGCATTAGAAATTAAGTATAATCTGTTCAAGAGGCATTATCCTAGGGGTGAAGATTTTTTCAAAATTTTAAATTAAAGTTCCTATGGACCAATAAGATTCATCCAAATGTAGGGAGGAGATAAATGAAGAAATAAAAGGAAAATCCCCCAAAAATGAGTAAATAATCACATAAGATGAAGAGTTGACTAAGGACAAGGTTAATAGTTAAAAAAGAGAGATATTTAGGCGAAATGATGCATTTTTGACACCTTTGCATGGGGGAATTCCCCTCATGAAGAGGGTGCCTATTTCACATGCTTTAATGAGTTTTAAACTCCCAAATAATGAGATATTTTCATCTCTCCTCTCTCCTGTTTCAACTAGATCCAAAAAGTGACCAAAACTGACCCAAAAATGGTCAAAAATTGACCAAACTGATCTGGAAAATTCTAGAATCAGCTGGCTTGGTTAGAGGCTCACTTTTTCCTCTATAAATAAAACTTAATAGTGTTTTATGCACTGTTACTCTGCTCCTCCCAAGCCAAGAACTGTGAATTTATTAATAATTCACTAGTTTTTGACATTTCCCTCTTCCAAAGATTGGTGGCCACTCTTGTTACAAACAAGAGTTGAACCCTCAAACCATCAAGCCAAAGGAAAGCTCCAAGAAATTACGTAAGTAGAGATTCTTGTATTTTTCTTTATTGATTTTATGTTTTTCTAATGTTTATGATTGTTTGAAGTGATAAATGGATGTTATGCCTTGATCGAAAGGCTTTTCCCCTCTCTCTTCTTAGAATCAACCCTTCTTTATCCTAGTTAAGTGAAAATTGATGGAATTAAACTTTTTATAATGTTTTCTCTTTTATAAGTGAATTTTGATTAGTATAGATTACTTTAAATCAATTAGAGTTAATTTTTAAGACAAAATTAAGTAAGAAAATTTAAAAAATGGTTAGCCATACAAAGGAGGTTATGGCAAAATTTTTGGAAATAAGAATTATCTTTTATTATGCTAAAAGAGTAATTTCTATCAATTCTATACTCTAAAAGTGTCATTTTCATGCATAGAAGATGCATATTGATTATTATTATTCTTATGCATATAAAGGAATAATTTTCTTTTATTATGAAAGTGTTACTTTCATCAAAATAGATTTTTATGCATAAAGGAATAATTTTCTTTTATTATAAAAGTGTTACTTTCATCAAAATAGATTTTTATGCATAAAGGAATAATTTTCTTTTATTATGAAAGTGTTACTTTCATCAAAATGGATTTTTATGCATAAAGGAATAATTTTCTTTTATTATGAAAGTGTTACTTTCATCAAAATGGATTTTTATGCATAAAGGAATAATTTTTTTTATTATGAAAGTGTTACTTTCATCAAAATAGATCTTTATACATAAAGGAATAACTTTCTTTTATTATGAAAGTGTTACTTTCATCAAAATGGATTTTTAGACATAAAAAATTATGTTTTTATTATAAAAGTGTTACTTTTATCATAATTGAACTTCATGCATAGAGGTATGCATAAAAGATTATTATTTTATTATAAAAGTGTTACGTTTATCATAATTGATTTTCATGCATAGAGGTATGCATAAAAGATTATTATCTTATCATAAAAGATTATTATTTTATTATAAAAATGTTACTTTTATCATATTTGATTTTCATGCATAGAGGTATGCATAAAAGATTATTATTTTATTGTAAAAGTGTTACTTTTATCATAATTGATTTTCATGCATAGAGGCATGCATAAAAGATTATTATTTTATTGTAAAAGTGTTACTTTTATCATAATTGATTTTCATGCATAGAGGCATGCATAAAAGATTATTATTTTATTGTAAAAGTGTTACTTTTATCATATTTGATTTTCATGCATAAAGGTATGCATGAAAGATTATTATTTTATTATAAAAGTGTTACTTTTATCATATTTGTATTTCATGCATAGAGGTATGCATAAAGATTATTTTTTTATAAAAGTGTTACTTTCATCATAAATGATTTTATGCATAAAAGAAATTCTTTTATATTAAAAGAGTGATTTTCATCATAAATGATTTTAGGCATAAATTAGATGTATAAAAGATATTTTTTTATATTAAAAGAGTGATTTTCATCATAAATGATTTTATGCATAAATAGGATGCATAAGAAAAATTCTTTTATTCTAAAAGTGTAATTCCTACTAAATTGGATTTATGCATAGAAAGATGCATAAAGAGATCTATTTTTAGTTCAAAAGAGTTATTTTTGTCAATTTTGATTTTATGCATAGGAAGATGCATTAAAGAATTGATTTTCTATTCAAAACTGTCATTCTCATTTAAAATGAATTTATGCATAGAAAGATGCATAAAAGATTGATTTTTATTTCGAAAGTGTTAGTCTCCTTAAAATGAAATTTATGCATAAATAAATGCGTAAAGAAATCTTATATCAAAATTAAGAATTCTCTTGTATTCTATAAATAGATATGAGGATGTGAAACGAATCAATTAGATGAAAATGAACGAGGAATAGATGGAGATGTATGTATGTGAAAGAATAGATGTAGTTATATGTATGTGAAAGAAATGATGTAGATGTGGAATGTGGATATGGATGTATGAATGAGAATGTGAATGTGAATGTGGATTATGTGAATGTGAATGTGGATGTGTGAATGTGGATATGGAAGTAGATATGGAAAAAAGGATCAACGGCTGTGCCTCTCCGGTGAGGAAAAAAGCGTTGGTCTCTATGATCCAAGTGCAATCTGTCCCTTGAATCTGACTATGGAACTTATGAGTTCGGATCAGTTCAGTTAAGTAAGGCTTTTGACTACATTAGGGAAAAGCTATCCTGGTGGAATCGCCCATGCTTTCCGGGCAAGAGAAGTTTTTCCAAGTTCGGTTTGGAAGAATCGAGGAATTAGTCACGTGTTCGGATATCCGTGGGTGAGCCCCCGAGTGTGGGACCCTGCCCCACGCAAGATGTGCTACTTCCACTACTAGCACCCCGAATCCGTTGCGCGGTGGGGACAGGGATCTTATAGAATTGTAGACCCTCCATTTTGGGAAGGACAAGCAACAACATCTCTAATTATTGAACTATTAGAGAGCACTAGTGTTTTACGGTATATATAGAAACTTCCTTTTTATGTAGCTTTTGTGTTTTGTTTGATTAATTTATATATTTATTGAAACATTCTTTTTGCAATAGGGAATATCTTTACTGTTTAGAACCCAGATTATTATTGGGTTTGTATGGTCGAGATAGTTACATGAGAGTTTAGGGCTCATAGGAATTTACAATCTAAGATTGCGGAAGGTTGCAGATCAACTTCATGTACGTGTAATGTTTATGGATTATGAAAATCTTGACAAGGTAGATTTTCGATGCATTGGCACTGGACAATACATAATTTTTTGATTTGTTGTTTACAAACCTTTTCAAATGCCGTTTGCCTCAAATATTGATCCACCAAATGAGTTCTATAAGCTTTTATCCTTATCTTGCTTTTTTCCAACGAGAAATACACTTCAATGCTAATGTTTTTTGTGGCATACATTTTGCTAGATGGAGGCGCGAGGTATAGGCTACCAAAAAGAGATAATCCAGTTGTCCCCGAAGATTATTTTAAAGTCGTGTTCAGGTGTGTTAAGATTGTCATCATTTTATCGATTTGTAATGCTAGATGTATATTTATATGCCAAGTTTGGTGCTTTAGAAGCTTCTATATGGATATATATGGCAATCATGATGTGTTTATATAGAAGGTTGGCAAGTTGAGGACGATGTATACATATATGTATGAGTGTGAACAATATCTATGGATATTATGGGTGTGTGCACCTACATAGATACATATTTACATGTGCGTATGTGACATGCACACATTCGTTCATAGACGCACACACATACACATATCTTCCAATTGTATCATGTATGGTTTCAATGGATTACACGTACACGTACACATATGTACATACATACATACATCATTATGCGTGTTTGTCTTCTAAAAGGAAAGGAAGGGTGATTTTACACATATTTCTTTTGCCTGTAACTACATGGAAAATGCTTCCTTGAAAATGTAAAATGCTTCCTATCCATTGGAGATGGGTCGCAACACTAGTGAGCTCAAAAACATAAAAGATAAAACAACATGAAATGGTATGGAGTTCATTTGGGTAATGTGGCCACATTAGGTCATAAAAGTGCACCAATTTACACCATGCAAAAATAGTGAGTACATTAAACATTTGAGTTAGGTTGCTTAGTGAAACCAAGATTTGCCACAATAAGGAGAGGGCTAGTTTGGCACCCTTCGACCAGGCTTGCAACTAATTAGCTTTGGCCATTGGATAGGTCAACTCCCTACATTGAATGTACGATAGCATCCAAGGTTGGAAAATCATTTACTTTTTATTGGACATACTATTCTTTACCAAAATTCAACAACTTATTTACTATTCTCATAGATCGTGTACAAAGTGTTAAAAAAAACAATCATGGTTTACAATGTGGAGGTCAATGAATTCATTTATATTCATGGTGTAGTGACATAAAGAAAAAGCAGTGGTGTTTTACAATGTGGAGTTCGATAAATTGAATCATATCCATTGTAAAGTAACATAAAGAAAAGACAATGATGGTTTAAAATGTGGAGTTTAATGTATTCCATGGAGAGTTGCTATATAGTGTGTCAACAATGATGAGCTCTTGGAGTCATTCAAATTGTTTGCATTCCCTACAATATGATGTGTTTAGTTAAGCTTTGTGAAAAAAACAAGGCAGGTGACCTGCACTTTGCTGTGACATGAAGTTTTTTGCTTACATATGTATGTGCGTATGCAAGTGTGCGATTACATGTGTGTGTATCCATCTATGCATGTGTATGTGTGTGTAAGCATGTGTGAGTGAGTGACTATGTATGTGTGTGTGTGTATGCATGTGTGAGTGAGTGACTATGTATGTGTGTGTGTGTACTGCCCATGTGTGTATGCATATGTGCATGTGTGTGCACTTGTCTATGTGTGACTCTCTCACATAGATGTATAAATGTATGACTAAAATAGATGCATGTATGCATGTGTTTCTCTCACATGCATTCTCTCTATGTCTGTCACATGCATAGACATAACCCTCTCTTACACACATACACATGCACATGCACTCTCTTCTCACACTCTTCTCGTATACACTCTCGCACATACATATAATCTCTCTCTCTCTCTCTCTCTCTCTCTCTCTCTCTCTCTCTCTCTCTCACACACACACACACACACACCCCACCCCTTCCACATTCACCTGTGTGTGACTGTGTGTACATGTACGTATGTGTGTGTGAATGTGTTTATATATAATAGTATTATTATATATTTACTATATGTATATTGATCTATATATCATTATTATATTGGCTTGGTGTGGTCAGGTGCCTTGCAAGCACACCAGTGCATTGGCTAGGTTGCCAATTGCTTGACTAGAAGTGCCAGGTGGCTATTGGAGAAGCTAGGGGTGGCGTGGTGTGGTCGGTTGCCAATTGCTTGACTAGAAGTGCCAGGTGGCTATTGGAGAAGCTAGGGGTGGCGTGGTGTGGTCGGTGGTGTTGTGTTGGTATGCCAATGGAGGTTGGTTAGCTTGGTGAGGCCGGTGATGATGTTGTTTTGCAGGAAAATGGGAAAAGTGTTGAAGGTGGGCCGGTTCGTGTTGTTGGTGAAGTAGTTGGACCCTTGGGGTTATCTCGGTGGGACAGAGAGTTATGTAGTTGGAGAAGGCGTGTTGCTTGTGTGGTCGGCTATGAAGTTGGAAAGGCCACTCGCTAGGCATGAAGTGCTGAGTTCTTTCTATTGGTGAAGTGGTGGTGATGATGATAGAGAGTTATTTTGGTGAAGAGGCCGAAATTTTGGAGTTGTGATGCTGACAATAAAGTACAGTCTCTCTTCTCGGCATTGAGAATCAATCTCTCTTGCCCTCAATTTGTATCTCCTAGCCAAGGACCTAGCCTATCGACATGAAGGTTTCTCATAGACCATCCTTCACCTCTCCATCAAACCCCAAAACATCCTCCTAGATGAGGACTACTTTGAGCCCAAGCTAGTAGATTTTGACCTTTCTTGTGGTTGTTGAAATTCGTAGCAAAAAGGAATAATAGTGCAAGAATATATTCAAGAAAGGAATATCTATTTATTATGAATTGATTTTATGTTGGAATGATATGTGAATAAGAAATTGGAGTAAAAGATTGTCATCTTCGATGGGTGATTTACGTGCTACAAAATAAAAGTGTTATTTTAAAATCCTCTAAAAACATGTGTATGCACCATGACAAATATCTTTATAGGGTGAAAGTGAGATTAAAGATGATGTAAGTGAGTAAGACAATGCTCACGAGCGATGGTGGTATCATCATCAATTATGTATCCTCGAATAATATCGTGTTATTCCATGAGTTGATAAAATTGAATATTGAAAGATAATGTGTGAGTGTTGCCGATAGGGATCATGACATGACTTGCTTCATGATTGTGTTTCCGGGTCTTTTACCATTCATCTTCAGGTTTGTCATTGAAGATGCATAGTAATACATCAAATAAGTTAGAATTACGTTCAAATATATAAGAGTCAAAGACATTCCACCAAAAGTCCAGAAGTTTGGATAGTTAATAAGGATTGTGAGGTGATGGGTGAGTCATTCTAATGCATACAAGATATTTCGGCAAAAAGAAAATCTCAAGTGTGCTAGTTTTAAAAGAAAACAATAAATAATTTACCAGTTGGTGGCTCCATTGAAATTGGCATGTATAAGTGGTAAAAAATGTACCAAATTTCTTGCAAAAGCTCTGAAAGACTTTTCAACTTTATCCAAAAAATCTTTGGTAATTTTTAAGAAATTTTTGGACTAAAAAATAGCAATTTTAGGTAAAGTAGGGATTTTTAGGCCAAAATGAAGCTCTATAATTTTATGAAAAAAAATTAAAGCAAAAAAATAATTTGCAAGGTTGCGGTTGGATTATGGACTAGAGATTTTAAAAAATAGAGGCTTGAAATTTGTTTAAAAGCTTTAAGAGAAGTTTTGAATTAAGTTTTTTAAAAAAGCTCTAAATGTTTTAAATAGCTCTAAAGCTTTGAGCTATTAAAGCTTAAAAGCTTTAATAGTCCAAGGCTTGAAAAATAATAATAAAAAAAGACTGGCGATTGTGTGCGGAGAAATCAATAAAATACTTTAGGATGGAATTTGCATTGTGCAATGTTGGAAGATGGAGGAAGGTGAAATTCGACTAAAAACTGTAATAACAATGGTTTTGGAGCTTGTAGATGAAAGCAAACAAATTTTTGGTGACGGATAGAAAGAAAACAGATAAACCACTTTTAGGTTTTTGATGGTTTTGGAAAGTGGTTTTCTACCTTTCTTTGACTTGTGGATAAAAGAAACATGCATTTTGGTTATCCAATAAACAAAAACAAGACTTATTAAATGAACCTTCGCCTTTCATTGGTAATTTATGAGTGAAGAACTACCTTCTCTCCCATTTTAAACAAGACTTATTAAATGAACCTTCGCCTTTCATTGGTAATTTATGAGTGAAGAACTACCTTCTCTCCCATTTTAAAGCTTCTTTATCTTCTGGTTCTTCACCATCTTCAAACTTTGCTATCAACCTTGGCTCTGATACCAATGTTGGAGAGTGAAAAGAACCCACTAGAATAATTCCAAAGTATTAATCACAAAGCATAAAATAAAAATTACGCATAACACAAAATTGGGTCCAATTTGCTCCCATACAGAGCTCTCGTCTCCTCTTGGTGTATTTAAATTATATTGCTTGAAATAACTTGTGGGGCTCAAAATAGTGTCCACTTTTACAAATAGGTCAACTTCTTCAAAAATAGCTTGCTTTATTGGACGTGCAAGCTAATCTACTTAAAAATAGGTGGAAACCTTGAACTTTATAAATATGTGTATCTCTTGTAAAATCAAATATGTACATGGGAGGTTTCACATGTCTCAATAAATATATACATTGATAATAAATATGGATAATATCCAAAATGAAATAATGATGTTTTGGATTGTCACAAATCAAATAATATTCATTAACATCTAAAATCGAGTGTCTCAAAATATTCTTGACCACACTACCAGCTCACCTCCATTATTCAATCCAAGGATCTACACTTATATCAACTATATCAATCAATTAATAACTTAATTGATTAAAAATATAAATAACCATACAAGAATCATAATTTTAAGATGATGCAACTAATACTCCCATGCGTGTATAGAGTCACTCATGTACACGTAAAGTAAGCTATGATCACTCGGATTTAGAAAGGTGTCCCAATTTAAACCCATCTAAGAGAATTCATAAATAATGGAAAACATGGGAATATGTAATGAAGCAATTATATATGCACATACACATGTATGGGTATGGACCTAGGCACATCGAACTTGGGTCCCTTGAGCATAGATTTGGAGCATGGGCATATTGATTAACCAAAGTGAAATGGCCAGACATTATATAAGTAAGCTTGGTCTAAGCTATTATAGCCTTTTACCATCTTTGATATGATGGATATCTTGTCTTCCTTGAGCTTTTGCCCAAGCTTTCATGGCTAATTCATGGCAGTCTTTCCATGTCTAGGTGCTACTTCCTAAGATGAGTGGAACATATGTGTACTCCATGCTAACGAGGGCAAACCCCTAGGTCCTTCATTCCATTAGTGAAAGAAAGTGGCAACAACTAGATTAACCTAGATTTACCCTAATTAGCCTTGGATTAACCTAGATTAAGATAATTAACCTAAGTTTAGAGCAAGAAGAGAAAGCAAGAGACTTGTGTATTCTTGATTATCAAAAGGTTCCAAAAATATGGTGTATGTGACCTATATACATGACCCCCTTTCACACTATCATAAGTGTTGTTCATGGGCATGGTCAATTGGCCGCCTTGGGCCCATTATTCATATGAGACCATTCCACTTTGTTACAAACCATCCCCACCCAAAAGGTTTCATCCTCAAAACCATTGATATGTACAATTACAATTCTCATGGATGGAGTATATATTAATGGACTCATGTTAACTTGAAACTCATGCTCACACCATATATGGGAGATCAAAATCACATGTACATGGCTATAGGTTGCTCAATGAGCCCTCAAAACAAGCCATATCATGTACTCCATAATGGCATATACACTTCATGAAGCTTCCATGCATTTTGCATCCCAAAACCAAAAGGTATAGAGCTGTCCAAACAGTGATTTTCAGAAATTCCAACAAGCCATAATCACTGTTTTTATATACCAATTGATTCCTCAAAGGTAGCCAAAGGATGACCTATCAAAATCTTTGATCTCCCGGATCAAAAGGCAAACCAAGAGACCAACGATCAAGCCTCCTCAAGCACAAGTAGCCACCTAGATCAAAAGGATAACTACTATATTTTCCAACCCACACAACTTGGCTACCAAATATACCAGGGTCAAAAGGAAAGCATACCGGTATATCCATCCATCC
Source organism: Cibotium barometz (assembly GCF_041138505.1). Classification (NCBI taxonomy): domain Eukaryota; kingdom Viridiplantae; phylum Streptophyta; class Polypodiopsida; order Cyatheales; family Cibotiaceae; genus Cibotium; species Cibotium barometz. Next base: position 27,230,202 of record NC_141086.1, read on the forward strand.
AAAACATAAATATAATATACCATGTGCAAGAGTATTTCCTGCGTCCAAAGGCAATACACCAAAACCATAGCGTGCCACATAGTCTTGCACCATACATCTCATATGACAAGGAATGCATCGGAAAGTGAATGCCCCAATCCCATAAACCATAGAATCACTTTAGCATTCACAAAATTTAAAAATGCACACCTCAAACTCCATGTCCGTGTATGAACTTTATTGTCATTATGAAAATCCCCTTGAAAATCTCCACTACAGAGCATAGAACATACATCCTCATAATGAATATCTTCATTGTCAAGGCTACCATCATCCGCATCTTTATAGACATCCTCATCTCATGATAAATGGTATTACCATAATCATCAACATCAACCACCAAAATATCATCAATACATGTGTGAACAATCTCATCATGAGAAGATTCTTCTTTATTTGCATCATGATCCACATCCTCTAAGCCTTCATAGTCAAATAATTGACAATCATATGTCTTCAAAACCGGACTCAAGAATGGATCATACAATGCATTTTCATGAACCTTCCATGAGACACTCAGCACATCACCCAATGCATCATTATCCAAAGCATGGTCATCACCTGTAAGTATCACCACAAAATGAGTCATCATTCCATTTGTCACCAACAAACAAGAACTCATCCAAAATGTCATCAATGACCACGTTCTCACAATCTCGTGGCATCATGTAATGAGCTGAAAATTCCTTAATCAAAGCACTTGTGAAAGCCATCCAATCATAACCATTTTCAACTTGCATATCCTCTTTGATCCCACGAATACATTGGTGACTTGTCGAGAAAGATTCAGCAACAAAATATCTTCATCTTCTTGCTGTCCAGAAATTACAGCAAACATCCCCTCCAATTCAACACCCTTAAAGTGTGCATAAAGGCCCACAGTCACACTCCATACATTGGTCAAATGTAAAAGTCATCGGAGATCCACCATTGCTTTTGGCAAAGCCCAAATCTAGCAACATTGAGTGTATAAGAGGTCTTCTATCCCCACTCTCAAAGCAATAGGGAAACCAAGAGTTGGCACCAATAATTCACATACATTGATTCTTCTTATCTTGGCTTCACTTTAGTAGCTTCACCATTAAACATTGTGCATTGCCTTTCTCCAACCACTCCTTTGAAGAGAAGAGTGTTTGACAATGTGGCTCATTGATAGACAAGGGTAAAGGGCCTCTTTGATTGCACATATGTATTGAAGAAGAACCATACATTGGCATACTTAATACATATGCATCAACTTGATGCATTGGCATACCAAATACATTTGCCAAATCCTCATTGTCATACATGCCTTCATAAAAAGAATCATGACTACCGTGAATATCATAGTCATAGGCATCACGGTCATCATAGGCATAGACATGGTCATCATAGGCATATGCATTGCCACCAAAATTCACACCATCCCAATATCCATGAGAATCATAAGCATGATCTTCTCCCGAATCATTGATGAAACGGCCACCCAAGTCATTGTAATGACGATCTTGCAAACTTGGAGAAGCATTCCAATTGCCAAATGGAGGTGGTTCACCTAATGGAGTACCTTTTCCTCTTTTCAAACTTCTCCCTTGCATTGGAAATAACCCATGCACCGATGTAGTTGCCATAGTAGCATTCCCTTGATGCATAGGCATGTTTGGAACATTTTTTCCAAGTTGATTGCATAGGCATCCCATAACCACCTTATTGCATCAGCTTTCCAAATGTGCTTATTCCACCTTGGTACATCTTAGGAGGCTCGTGACTTGATTCAAGTTGATGAAGACTAACTTGAGGTAGATGTGTAGGATTTGCAATTCGAAGTGCCCACAGTAGATCCAAGAGGCCGGGTTCCTAATGCTCGAAATACCATTGGATCATTGAGAACTTCTTTTCCCTTGCCCAATTCTTGCTTTAAGCTAGTGAACCCTTCCTTAATCTCAACAAACCCATCATGCAAAGTGTCACTAAAACTCTTTGGAATTGTTGATTCATGGCTACAAATCTTTGATCCAAGCGGTTAAAGAAATTTTCCTCACTTGCATCATCTTGAGATTTTTGATCTAAGCTCTCCATAAGCTTTAGCAATTTGCTCATAGTACTTTGTTGATTAAGATACATCTTCTCCATCAATTACACAATCCCTAGATTCTCAATGGAACCTTGTAGAATGTGTGACCCTTGATGCAAGTCAACATTACTTTGCACATGCTTTTAAGCATCTTGCCTCGTTTCCTAAACACCACCCTCATTCTCAACTACTAAAGTAGCCTTGGTCTTTAACTTAGATGCCATTGGAAAACGACCAAATTCAAGTTGGATATGTTCCCAAACTCCGATTTACAAGATCTTTAGCTTTATAGATAGGCAATGATGTGTAGAATCTCCGTGTATAATCACTTTGACTAAGGTCAGTGCACCAGTACTCTCTGTTTCAACTTTATCACACCCAAGTGACCAAATCTCAATCAAATGGAGGCCAATTTTGGAAGTCTTTAGCTTGATGGAATTCTCTCAACAAGTCTTGCGCATCCATGTCAATGCCTTGACCACATTTGACCTACAACTATCCTTTGCTTTGACCTCTTTGACTAGTCAACTATGATTGTTTTGACCAAGTCAACGGTGCCAAAATCAAGAGCCCTTTGTTTATTGGGGAGCTAATGGTGTGTGTAATGTCCCAACATGCTCAAATGTCCCACTTCATTCTCTGTTTTTGATTAGGCACCCCTTTTGTCTTGTGGATAAATTTACCAATTGGAGAAGTAAATGGAGTCTAAACGTAGCCCTTGGAGACTAGAATGAAACTATGCAAACACCTTGAAAGCAGTCCTAACCCTCTCAGACTAAATTAGGGTTTAGAGCAGAAAATCATCAAGATTCTCTCCAATTTCTATCCGCACTTCACCTTTGCATTGGTAATGTCTCAAACCCATTTAAAGGCATGAACCTCATCAATTTGTAACTTGTTATCCAAATGTAACCTCAAGTGTCTTGTATAAGTGCTTCTTGCAAAAATTTTGATAGCACCTCGTTTGTTTTTGCAACCAAATCTTAATGTAAACTCGATTGAAAATCAATTACAACACTATATTCCATGCTTGCTTGAAAATCTTTGCCCAACAAAATGCATCCTTTATAAGCACTTGGAAGTGGATGTAGAGCGTTGAAGCTTGTTGATCTCCCAACCAAGCTCTTACCACCCTTGTACCTAGGTCAAAACTAGGCGCAAGTTGGGACCATGTATTCACCACCGGTATCTAATCCTTCACCTTATTGCTTTTCCAACTGGAACTCACGGTAAGGTGGATTCAAGACATACTCCCCTCGGCCTCTCCTTGCCAAGGTACCCTCACACATCACTTGTTTAATAAGAATTGAAATGTGAATATAAGTGTATGTGATTTGTATAGCATGAACTTGAAAGTGTATATGTATTCACTTAAGAATTGGCACTTATAGTTGCATGCCTCAACCATTCTCAACAAGAGTTTAATTCTGGTAATAAAGAGGCTCACAAGGTTTCACTCCAAGTGGTTAGTATTCAAGGAAAACAACCATAGGCTATGTCCTCATTGCATCATAGGCTATGTCCTCATTGCATCATCCTCATTGCATCATAGGCTATGTCCTCATTGCATCATAGTCTTCAAGGACACCACCTAATGCATTCAATCTCTTCCATTCCATTGATTGGAGCATATAATCCCATCAAATGGCATGAATCTTGAGTAGATTCAATGGAATGGTCTCATGAAATCATGTAGATGCAAGTGTAATCATCCATAAACTTCATACGCATGTGCAAGGCATCTAAGGTTATAACAAAGCCCTTAATCAATCAAGAAACACCATTGAAGCATCAATGAGGTGAATCTTTGATCAATAAGAATCCAAAGTGTATTCAACCTTGCCCTTGTGATGAAATATCAAACTAATGGTGAAGGAGATAACCAATATCTTGCTTTCTTGATGCAAAAGCATGGAAAAGATACATGAAAATCATCCCCGTGGATTCCAAGCACTCACCATCAGGATCAAAACACCATGGAAATGAGGGAAAAGAGAAGATCCTGAAGGGCTATCCAACATTGCAATGCCTCATACTCTTGATGTAGCTACGAAAGCTTCAAATGGTGGCAATGGAAGCTTTCAAGGTACTAAAATTGGAGATTAAGACAAATCATTCTATCATTGCAATACACTACTCACTTCTTGTTGTAGCATTGGAGGCTTCAATTAGTATGTGGAGAAGCTTCAGTGGTGATCATTCAACGTAGCCAGGTCGCCCGCATGTGCGAGAAAACATAGCAAAAGAACACCATTGATCCACGATGCCTAATGTCTAGCTTTTAAGCTTGCCTAAGCTTCGGTGAAGCTTAAGCTAGCTTAAGCTTGGCTTCCAAGCTTCAAAACACCAAGAAAAAGGCGGATTTGCATGCAGCCATAGTAGTCCCACGAGCAGAAAATGGTGACGATTTGTAGCAAGGAAGAGCTCAAATCAAAGCTTGTAACATGGCCAATCTTCCAAACTAAACGATGGCTAAGATTTCCCACACAAATAAAGCTCCAAAGCCATCCAAATCAAGCACACAAAGGGAAAAACATGGTAAAATATTTTAGATTAAGAAAGTTAATCATGATTAACAAAAGTTTCCCCAAATTTGATCCAAACTTTTCAAAATTTGGAGCAGCTATCCCAGATTTTGATCCACTGTGATCCATAGCCCCTAAAAGGTTAGAACAAACCAAAAATCAAATATATTTTCATCATCCCACAATCACCATGCCCATTTCTTGATCAAGAAATCAAGAAAGTCCAAGAAAATATAAAAAATATAAAAATATATAAAAATTGGATCAAAGACATGGACTCTGATACCAATGAAAGAAAGTGGCAACTAGATTAACCTAGATTTAGCCTAATTAGCCTTGGACTAGCCTAGATTAAGATGATTAGCCTAGGTTTAGAGCAAGAAGAGAAAGTAAGAGACTTATATAATCTTGATTATCAAAAGGTTCCAAAAATATGGTGTATGTGACCTGTATACATGACCCCCCTTTCACACTATCATAAGTGTTATCCATGGGCATGGTCAATTGGCTTTGGGCCCATTATTCATATGAGACTATTGAACCGTGGATTCTCTTCATTGCATTGGTATCAAAGCCATGGATTTTCTCCATTACAAAATACAAAATTCCAAGATTTAACTGTTCATAGCACTTACATGCTGGTGGTCAACTGTTTTGATGAAACTTCACCATGTGACTAGGCACTACTGGTGGGCCTATCCCTGCCCATCTGTGGAGTGTGTAACAAGAAGAACATCAACTAACCAATGTCCTTAGAGTAAGTATTATTTACTTGGAGTCTAATGCCAATATTTCATCTTTAATGTAAATGTGTACCTATGTTGGTAGGTGGGTTTTTTCTTTGTCTTGGAGGACTTTGTGAGGAATTAAGCTTTTGGTTCAGTCAATCCAATGGTTTCTTTGTTTTTTTGAAATAAATATGAGATCCTTGATTCTGTTGGTATTACTTTTTCCATGGATCTATTATGGTAATTAATTTATTATTGGGTAAACCAATAAGTAAAAAAATATCTTGGGTGACCCAAGATCTATTATGGTAATTAATTTATTATTGGGTAAACCAATAAGTAAAAAAATATCTTGGGTGACCCAAGTGCGATTAGTTTGGCTGTGAGTGAATCCAACCAATTGTGACATGTGTGATGCATGTAAGAAATGTGTGAGTTTGATTATGAGTGAATCTAATCAACTCTTTTGAATTAATTCTTAATGAGGGTGACCCTAGTTGGTTATGAGTGAATCCAACCAACTGACACGTGTGAAACATGTGGTGTACTCTGTGAATACGTGTGACACGTATGAAAACATTATGAGTGAATCCAATGTAGAAGTTTGATTGTTGTGAGTGAGTACAATCAACTCTAAGACACGTGTGAAGCTTCTGTGAATTTGATCGTGAGTGAATCAGATCAACTCTAAGACACTTGTGATGCATGTGAGGATATGTGGAAGTGAATCCACTTAAATACATGATGACATTGTGAGTGAATCCAATGTGGGAACGATTAACATGTTCGATCACTCGTGTGTGCTGATAGTTACAACCGAGGACGGTTGTCTTCTCAAACTGGAGGACTATCGTGAGAGTGATGTTTTTTAGAATATTTTATCATGGGAGTGAATCCAAATAATTATGTGTGAAGCATGGTAGTGAATGATTTCCATTTGTTAGAATTATTTTTGTGAGTGATTCCAAAGTAATTGTGATCTAACATTGTGGAATATGTTGAGTATAGATCATGAGTTCAAGACAACCAAGGTGAACATTGGACGAGATTATCTAACCAAGCATATGTGTGCTAAATATTTAATTTTGTATGGTTTGGCCCATTGTACATATGTTGAGAAAGGTTTATTTTTTATGAGATCCTTTAAAAGCATTAGACTAAGGTTCAATTTTGTAAAAAGCCCAATTTTGGAAAAAGCTATGCTATTTATGGCTCTAAGGGCTAAATTTATTAATATGATTTAAATACCGCGTGTGGGAGTGGAGCCACACACATCGGGGGGGGGAGATTGCACCCAATCTTATGTTCTTTAATTTTTATGTTTTTGTTTTATGCTATGATGATGACGGTTAATTTCTTCTATTATTCAATTTGTGAAAGATTCTAATCTCGATGTACCATGGTCCTAAAATAGTGGTATCAGAGCACGGCAAGTTCAAGTATTGAATTTGGATCATGGAGTGTTGAAGAAAAATCAAGAAATTGATTTTTACTCAAAGGTTATTGGCTTGGAGCAAATTTGAAGACTTTTTAACAAATTCAAAATACTTGCACGGGAAGAGTAGAATCTGCAACAAGGGTACAAAGGCTTTGGACAAGGACATAATTCATTCAAAAATCCAAGAGATAAATAAGAGAAGGTGTGGAAGACCTTTAGGCAAAAGAAGGTATTATTATGTGAATTTTGTGGACCATTAGATCAACATTTAGATCAAGGGCTAGGAAGAAAGCCACCCTTTTGAAGAAAACCATCCATGGATCAAAACCACCTTCCTCAATTCAAATTCTCTCCATAATCTATCCTTATGGATGAAATCAGCTCTCTTAGGAGATTATGGGTCTCAGCTCAAAATTGCTAACCTTGCTTCATGGTCAATTTGCATACTGGAGGGCTTTTAAAATTTTTCTCTTCTTCTCTTCTCCAAAAATATCAGTGCACTGGTGGGTTAATTTTTAAAGAGCCAAGAAATTTTCTTTTTTTTAAATAATATATATTTTTTCCAATTAATTTTTTTCCTTTCCACCCTCTTTCTCTGATTTGGTCTGCGAGAGTGCTTTTTAATTCTCTCCTCTTCCTCTCCACGACGTTGACACAACAACGATCCCTTTTTGTTTCTCTTATACGCGTGGCACGTTCATGGCTTAAAGTTTTTTTTTTCAAAGCTTTAACAAGATTTTAGATAAGCTTAATATAACATAAGCTTTATATATATATATATAAAAGAAACTGGATATTGCACCCTTTTAGGTAATCGTTGGAGAAGATTTCTTTAAACCTTATCTTTTGTAAGCTTTATAGCTTAAAACTTCCATAAGCTTATCTTTTAGCTATGACTTACCTTTCATAAGCTTTTCTTTTTATTTATTTATTCAAAAAAAAGAAGAATCTTATATTCATACAATCCTAAATCCCTTTTCTCTTCACAAATCAAAGAAGAAAGAAAGTTTTTTAAAAGCAAAAGCAAGTGGACAAGGGAATCTCTTCTTCAACAAATTTTCTAGTCATTGAAAGATTTCTTCAACGACTTATTATTTGGGTTTATTGCCGACATCAACACATTATTGGATTATTATTTTTATTCTTCGTGGGAAACATCAATAATAACGAGCACTTCAATGACCCTTCTTTCGAAATACATGGGAGTCAGATAAGTTTGCTACCTTTTCTATTTTATTTGTACATTTCCATAATATTTTACTTGTTTCTTTTGCAATGGCAATCTATCCACAACCACCTACTATCCAAGATCAAGTAAATGCACTTCAAGCTCAGTTGTTGAGCGAGAAGAGGCAAAGAGAAGATTTTGAGCAAAAATTTACTCGTCGTTAAGAAGCAAAGGCGTGCATATTCAGAATGAGATTCTTTGGATTCTGAGGAGGACCCTATTCAAAAGACTGTGTGAGCTACTCTTAAAGCTCAAGAGTCTTGAGAGGGACACAAGAAAGGCTTTTACTTTTCAGGATTATGATGGCAAAAATGATGCACACGTAATATTTGCATGGTTGAGCCTGCTTGATGATTATTTTTCTAGAGAAAAATTTTCTGAGAAGGATAAGGTTAAATGTGCTACTAATCATTTGGTAGAGGTAGTGCAGCTCTTTGGTGGAATGTTATTAGATAAGGAAAATGTAAACCAAAGTCATGGAAAGAATTCCAAAAGCTGATCAAAAAGTATTTCTTATCTCCATCGTATAAGAGTAAAGCCAGATAGCAATGGGATATTTTTAGACAGCTCAAAAAGGAGAACATATCAGCATATGTTGATAGATTTTGGCAAACTTTATTGCAACTTCAAGCTATAGAGAAAGTGCGTGAAAAAAAGAAAAGGATAAAGTTCGTAGTAGGTCTCAAGCCAGTTATTAGAGCAGAAGTGAACATGTTTCATCCTTGTTCTCTTAGCAATGCAATCTCTCTAGCAACAAACTACAAGAAAAAAAATGGATTTTCAAGGGATACTACAGTGATAGATTCTCATATTCCTCAGTTTTCTTGATCTACACATTTTGAGAAGTTTTAGCACAAACATAAAGTAGAGAAGCACAATGGTCCACAAGTGAATGAGAAGAAAATTGAAGCTACAAAGAAAACTAACAATGGAGATCAAAAATCTCATGTGATTACATATTACCGATGCGACAAAGAAGGACATTATGCATATGAGTGTCCAGAAAAGAAAAAGAATCAAGTTGTGGTCGTGAATGTGATTGAAGACAAAGACAAAGACAAAGACAAAGAAGACCAACCTAAGCAAGAGGGTACTCCCAATGATGATTTCTACCACTAGAGAGGTAAGCCTAAAACTCATACTTATGTATTTTTCAATATAAAATTTATTAAAAAAAACTATAGTTCAATTTTAATATATTGGTCAAGATAGTTCAATGATTGATATGTACTTTCTATACACAAAAGAAAATACATATTAGACCATTCACTATCATGACTTGAGTGAACTAACAATGATGCACATATGTTTTTCGACTGATCACACCGAAGAATGTATGTAACTTATTGTTGTTTCACATTCAACCTTTAAACTTAATACACTTTCTTCAAATTATTCTCTTTTCTATTTCAAATAAGGTTAACCAGGTGTCTGTGAGAGATACTTGTGTTAGAGTCTATGAAAGATACTCATATTGGTGTTTGTGAAAGATACTCTTTTGATGTTCGTAGTACAGATAATCTAAGTGATATTTACAATGTAGTATTGAGAGAGATTCTATCTATGACGGATATTATATTCTAACTCTCTTCACTTGCTAGCAGATTGAGAGACAGAGAGAGATTCATTCATTCCATTCATTGGTTGTACATATCGAATAAAAAGATAGATAGTGGTTATAACTCCTATGCATGTGAACTAGATGAGGGGATCAAGCCATGAGAACCCAAAAGGCACATGACCCTCCAACTACCCTACTACATACATACATATACATATATACATACATATGCATATACCTATATACATATATACATACATACATATACATAACTCTCATGAGAGTACATCTTTGTACCTTCTGAATTTCTCTTGTGTTTCGTTGAATGAAGGGCGCTTGGAGATGAAATCAGGCCATTGAATGAAGGGTGCTTGGTAGAGAAGCTAAAGAGAAAGTCAGCATTGAAACATTGGAAAAGTTATATTGAAACGTAAAAAAAATCTACAATGAGCATTTTACCTCAAATTTAGTCATTTATTTCAAACTAAAGGATGGGCAGCGAAATTTAGCGGCACCTTCGATCAATTTTTCTTTTTAGCTTTTCTTGTCTTTTCTTTGGACAGTACTACCTATTCATTTTCCACCCATATAAATAGAAGCTTGATATGGGTTATGTGAGGGGCATCTCTAACCCATTAGTAACCTGGAAAATGTCAACAAAACTATACTTTCTCATATAGTACTTACGTTCCATCAGAAGTGCACGCTCATTAAAGATCATGTTACAATCTTTCACAAATTGATAATAGAAGAAATAAACCATCATCATCATAGCATATAAAAAAACATAAAAATCAAAGAACACAAGATTGGGTGCAATCTCTCCCCCAACGTGTGTGGCTCCACTCCCACACACGGTATTTAAATCATATTAATAAATTTAGCCCTTGGAGCCATAAAGAGCATAGCTTTCTTCAAAATTGGGCTTTTTATAAAATTGAACCTTAGTCCAATGCTTTTAAAGCATCTCATCAAAAATAAACCTTGCCCAACATATGTACAATATGTACAATGGGCCAAACCATACAAAATTAAATATTTAGCACACATGTGCTTGGTTAGATAATCTTGTCCAATGTCCATCTTGGCTGTCTCCCCGAACACATGATCTATACTCAACATAGTCCACAATGTTAGATCACTATTACTTTGGAATCACTGATAAAAATAATTCTAACAAATGGAAATCATTCACTATCATGCTTCACACATGAACCATGCATCACACATAATTATTTGGATTCACTCCCATGATAAAATATTCTGAAAAATCTCACTCTCGTGATAGTCCTCCCATTTGAGAAGACAACCGTCCTCGATTGTAACTATCAGCACACACAAGTGATTAAACACATTAATCGTTCTCACATTGGATTCACTCACAATGTCATTAAGTATTTTAGTGGATTCACTCCCACATATTCTCATATGCATCACACGTGTCTTAGAGTTGATCGGATTCACTCACAATCAAAGTCACAGAACTTTTACATGGGTAGTTTTGCCTTAAACATTTGGCAATCACGATCTTAGAGTTCTAAACTCTCTTACCCATATGCTGATCTCTATGCAAACTGGTGAAGGTTCCAATCTTCTATCGCATTTGATGGCGTTATTCTTTAGTATGATGGTGCATCATCGTTCTTAATGGAAAATGTACTAGATGCATAGTGTGTTGGCCGCTTGATGAAAGCCAACACGCAAGGTGGGCCACCATGTGTGCCAACCATCAGCAGGGTTGACCACAAGGATCTTGATGGACACATCTAACAAGATCAGTTACGTTGCCAAGAGCTAATCAAAGCAGATCAACAATGATAGAAATACAACCAATAGACACTTGTCGTGATGGAGAGGGAGGTGGAATCCAAACCGGTGTTAGCAACCCTATCGATCAGCGAAACTCTGTCTAGGACCAGGCAAAGTCAATATTCAAGAACCCATCTTCTTGGAGACGGGTAGTCACAATCGTACCGAAACTCCATCTGTGCCCAGGCAAAGTCCGCGCTCGAGAATCCCTCTTCTTGGAGAAAGGTAGTCACAATCGAACCAGTGGTCAAAGGATCCGCTATCCGATTGTCCGTTCTCGGGTGCCTTTGCCAAGTGGAATCCTCTTATCTAATATTCTCTTATCTAAGGAGTTAATATTTCAATAGCACGATATCAAGCAATCAGGCTGGCAGATGATCCGGCCATGGACATAGAAACATCCGAAGGCAATTGCAATCTAGTGGTGGTGGTTCTTCTGGCATTCGAAAACTGATCGATACATATGGAAAAGTCTTCTAGCTGTGATGTGGAACACCAGGCAACGAATTGAGCTCAGTCTAACATTCAAAGTTCGAGCGTGGGTCTAAGTTCTGAGATCCGAGTCAGAGACCTTCATAGTTCTGAGTCGGAGATCAAGCCACATAGCCAGGTCCAAGTTGGCAGAGTCGTCGAGGCTCCTGAAGTCCGAGCTGAGCAAAGCCTATTCCTTGTTTGAGTTGGGAATTTACGTTCTGTGCTGAGAGTCAGGAGTCCATGCCAATTTTGAGATCCAAGTCCAACTCTATGCGTTTATGTCGGGACTCGGAACATGTAGGTACATTTTTGACTCCTACGATGCGGGAGGGCTTCCGTCCAATGTTGCATCATGGGTCGGAGATAGTGTCAACACTATGGCAGTACAAAGCGCCAGCGATTGTGTGATCTTCTAGCATTGTGGCCTACCCATCCATGAGAAAAAAGATTGTGTATCATGTGTGCAATCAGTGTGAAGACCAAGGGAATCATTCTCGGATGTGTCCACCACGACGATTCTAGGCAAACTTTGATGATGTCCAAAGAAGGTTACAATAGTGGGGAAAGCTAGGGATGTTGACCGGCTATAGAAGTGCAAGTAAGAGCTGAAGTATTTTCTCAAGCATGTCGAGCAGGTAGAGAACTAGAATCTCAAGCACTCAAAAGGCGGGATGTCATGTGCACCTTACACTCGAGTACACAGGGCATGATCATCAGTGCAGCATCTGTACAGAAGTAGAAACCTTTTTAGGATTATTTATTGTACGTCCTGACCCCATTGTGAGCCCTCAATCCAGGGACAACCAGGCACGAGTTATGTAGGTCAGTCTCTGAGCTTAGTGGTCAATCAGTTATGTCAGTCCTCTTAACCGACTTGGAGAAAGCATCATTCAGGAGCATGTATGTGTCAACCTTAGCATTAGATGCATGTAATACACTGTAAGTGCATTTACATAGAAGAGGGGCCAGCCCCAAAGGCAGCCCATACTTGGGCTAAGCCTTGCAAAGGCTTCCAAGAGCTTTGCCAAAGCAGTTGGCCAATAGCCGACAGGTGCGCTACGACCCAACTAGGATCTTCTGGGGCAGCTGTGATGACAGGGTTTTGCTTCAGCCGACCAGCATTTATGAGGTCGTGGGACATGTTTGCATCAATTGACATCCTCTTCAGCCAGCCGAGTGTGCTGACCTAATGAGGTGAAAAAACCCTCTCCTCAGCCCACGTAAACTCAATTCAAATATTCAATAAAGAACATTCAAGTATTCAGCACTCAGTAGTCCTTCTCATCTCTAGGCAACAAGGAAGATACTCTTACATCTCAGCCAGCATATGTGCAATTCTTCAATCATCTCAACTTGCATTAATGACCAAGGAGAGTCTTCAGCAGAGCCTCGGATAGCTAGATACTCTTCCGATGTATGGGCCTCCTCGTCCTTGCGTTGGGCATTCATATCATTTGTACTCAGCATTGTACAACATTTCTCCAAAGAATAATATAAGCAAATACTCCTGCTTGTAGGGGGGCCCTTCAGTGGGTATTGGGACCCAATACTATGTCCTCTTCTACATTCTCTTCTCTCTCCCTACTCTTTAAAGTTAATGCTATAGATTCTCACCACATAAAGGTATAAAGAAGGCCTTGTTGTGTGTTATCACGATCAACCTCAGTGCATGTAACATGGGCGCTCACAGGACATTTGGTGGGTAGCATTTGCAGTGTGACAGCTCTTATCCGATGTGAAGCATGATGTAGGAGAATAAATGAACCCGAAGGGCATCACTAGATGTAGGAGAATTACCATGATGCAGCTTCAACTGCTTTGGCCCCTTCCTTGCACAACACGAAACACCGAGGCTCAGACATCCTGGATAGGGTCCTTGGAGAGAGGCCACACGAATGTAAGATCCCAATTTGGACCTTTGAACTCAAGGATCTGACCTTCCCACTCCTACTATCACACTCACAACTCAGATATGACACGGGTGGTGTAGGGAGTCTAGAGATCACCCATAACACTCAGGTCCACAGGCAAAATGAGAAGCATCTAATCTCGTCACCCACGACAATTTGTGAGATGAAGCCGCTCTGGAGCCCACCATATCCAATCCTACCTAGTGATGTGTTAGACATGTATGTATGCATAGGTATAAACTTAAAAGGTTTCACAGCCATGGCAGTGGACCTCCACTAATACATAACATTTACTGTGTTAAACTTGCCTATATATATATGGCTCACATGACACCAAATCTCTCTCTCTCTCCCAGATGATGTAATTAGTCTCCACAAGATCACGAAATCTACACTAAAGAAAGAATGGACTGAATTACTTAGAAATCACCTTAGATGTAGCAAGGTATATGTATTTAATAGAATAGATTTTTGAGAGCTACAGTCCTAGAGAATTTCCGCTCTTTTTTTTCTACTTCTGCAAATAGCATGATGGAATGAGATGACCTGGATGTAGTAGAGATGACGAGGTGGCACATCTGAGATGGCCTAGCTAAGTGACCAACACGTGGGGATATGCGTATAAGCAAAGAGATTGAGACTATAGGATATCTCCAAAGTTGGGCATATATACCTGTATTTCTAGGTGGCTAAGAGAATCCGGGGCACTGTGATTGTGTATGCATGGATTGGGGACCATCTTTGATCATGTCAAATATACATGGGTTTAGCATGTGGGGATGTAGTTGACCATCTTGTCCTTGGGGATGACCATAATACGTGGTAAGGTGGCATATTGTAGTAGCCTGGCATGCATGCAAGGTGGGTTTGACCTATGTTGTAAGATAGTTGATTGGTAAGGCAACTACATGCTTTCCATGGTTGTTTTTCACAATATGTTTTTGTACAACCTTAGATGATATGGTCTTTTGAAACCATTTTTGATATCTGCCCCCACTGAAAGGTTTGTCTTGATGTCCTGCATGAAAAAAAGTCACATTTTTGGGCACATAGCCCGAGCAATTTTTTGGCCAATTTTTTCTCAAAGGTTATTTTGAAGTTTTCATGGCAACTATGGGTCCTCCATGGCTGTCTTTTACACTACGTTTTCATACAACCTTGGGGGAGTAATAGGGCTGATTTGATAAATTCAAAATACTCTTCTCAAATAGTGGTTCCAATATGTTTTCTAAACTCACGTAACATGATAATGATCTTTGAAGCAGGGTTGAAATTTGACCTGCATTTATGGTTTTGATGAAATGTTTGTAAAATTGTTGAGTTCGATAAAAGGTCAATACGATTAATGGATGGAAACAAAGCTAAAATTTCTTTTTGGTGGGTGACATCAATAACAAGTGGTTGGGTTTGTTGATACTTGTAATACACATTCAGGCTAATACGTCTGTTTGTCTGTTTGGATGGATGTAGGTACTACTAGGACTCGCCTTCTCAAAAATGGATTTTATTTTGTGGTTTTTATCTCTGTTTTTTAAAAATTATTGTAATCTTCAAGGATCATTGTATGACTCATTGATACACTGACTCAAAGAGAGATTCTCTTACATGTACAAACTAGTTTTTTTTACAATGTATTGAAACTAGTTTGCCCCCTTACTTGTCGATGTGTGGATTTTATGAACTTTGTTCATATGTGTATAGTTATGTAGATATGTCAAAAAAAAACCACACACACATGTCCATAGTCACTTGCTCACAAATGCTTGCACACAAATACACATGCATAGATGGATACACATATGCAATTGCACATTTGCATACACACATACATATGTAAGCAAATGCTTCATGCCGTAGCAAAGAGCGGGTCACCTACTTTGTCTTTTTCACAAAGATCACATTGTAGTGAATGCAAACAATTTGAATGACTCCAAGGGCTCATCATTGTTGACACACTATACACCAACTCTCCATGGAATACATTAAACTCCACATTTAAAACCATCATTTATACCATCATTGTTTTTTCTTTATGTCACTTTACAATGGATATAATTGAATATATTGAACTCCACATTGTAAAACACCATTGCCTTTTCTTTATGTCACTACACCATGAATATAAATGAATACATTGACCTCCACATTGTAAACTATGATTTTTTTTTGGCACTTTGTACACGATTAACTTAAAACATTTCCATATCATGAAAAATATAAGGTGACAATTATAAAAATCAGTTTTGCATATTTTTAAATTTTTTGTAGAATAGATTTTCACCAAAGGAAAAAAGAGAGGTATATAAGTTGTTGAATTTTGGTAAACAATAGTCTATCTATGAGAAAGTAAATGATTTTCCAACCTTGGATACTATCGTACATTCAATGTAGGGAGTCGACCTATGAAATGGCCAAAGCTAATTAGTTGCAAGCCTGGTCGAAGAGTGCCAAACTAGCCCTCTCCTTATTGTGGCAAATCTTGGTTTCACTAAGTAACCTAATTCAAATGTTTAATGATGTACTCACTATTTTTGCATGCTGTAAATTGGTGCACTTTTATGACCTAATGTGGCCACATTACCCAAATGAACTCCATACCATTTCATGTTATTTTTTCTTTTATCTTTTTTTTGAGCTCATGCCAGATAAATTAAGCATGCCATCTATACCAAGCCATGAATGTCATACTAAATATCATTTATATACACCCCTCAAAAAAAGCTGAATTTCATACCCTTGTGCAACCTCAAGGCCTTACACTACCAATTCTAATTTACAAAGTCAGATAGATCCATCGCATTATTCACATAATCTTTCTTGCTATGGAAAAAAAATATACAATTTGTGAGGCACATGCATTAGGAGATGTGATGTAAAATAATATATGTGATGTAAATTTCACAAGGATTACAATTGGGCAATGCTCATATTGTACCAAGTTTTCTTTTTTTCAGAGACTTACTATGAGACTCAGGCCCTCCCTAGAGGACCTCCAATTCAGCAGGTTTTAGTCAAGAGCAAGTGTGCTCCAAAGGGGTGATTTGTAAAGCTTGACCTAAAACTCTAAGCTAGTATAAGAACAAATAAGAAAAACTTTTTTTGTTATTGTGGAGTTCCCCACTGGAGGAATACCTGATATCAAAGTGTGGGCTAAAGGAGATGAGTTGGTTGGTGAATCCTCAAAAGGGGCTCTTGTCTTTACCCTCTTGCACTCTGGCATGAAACTGGGTATCAGTGGACATGGAACCAATCATCCTTTAGAGCAGATGATGAGATGCAGACATTGAGGGTGCCCTTAAAAGTTTGTAAGGCAGTAGTATGACATATCTGTAAAAGTAGTTATAGTACTATATATAAATGTTTCAAAACACACACACACACACACACACACACACACACATATACACACACACATATACATATACATATACATATATATACACAAATATGTGATATGAAATTTAGCTAGTCTGGGGCTACCTGCTTCTTAATTATTGTGACACTTGTTGAGGACGTGTGGGAGCCTTGAAGGTACTAGGAGATGCTAGATTTGAAACACGAGACTGGGGGTAGGCTACGGTGGAGAAGGGGGCGTCCTCTAGTGGGATGCTTGATCCCTCCAGCCATTGCACCATTGTTCTAGCTGAAGGCCTCAAGCTGGGTTTCTCCTTGATGCACCACAATGCCACCTCTATCATCCTGCCAGCTTGTTCAGCGCAAAAGGCCCCCAGCAGCCGCTTATTCACTAGATCTAGCTTCCTCCCCTCCTCGTACTTCTTGGAGGCCCAACTCGCAAAATTCTATTGTTCCTTGTCTTCTTCCATCACTGGTTGAATACCACCCAAAGGTTGGTCTTCAGTACTAGTTGCATTTTTTACCATGAGCAATGCCAATTCTATGTTTTTCCACCCACCCACCATCCTAGCTACACCATTCCCAAGCTATATATGTCACATCTCTTGCTCACAAGTGCCATGCACCAGAACATCTCTAGAGCTATGTAGCCAGGAGTTCCCCTTAGGGCAGTCACCATGAGGCATCCCTAGCCATGAGCTTGGCCAAGCCAAAATCTGCCATCTTGGGCTCAAAGTCCTCATCTAGGAGGATGTTCTAGGGTTTGATGTCGAGGTGCAAGATGGTATGTGAGCAGCCTTTGTGTAGATAGGCCAGGCCCTTGGCTATGCCTAGCACCACTTTGAAGTGGCTAGACCAATCGAGAAATTGATCAGCCTCGAAGAGCCAGCGATCAAGGGAGCCCCTGTCTATGTACTCATAGACCAGCATTTGATGGGATGTCTCCAAACAGAAGCTCAAAAGCTGCACAATGTTGAAGTGGCTGGTTCTACCCATAGTGGCAACCTCTGTCAAAAATCCCTTGGACATGTCACCTTGGAGGGTGATGTCGAGCTTCTTCATTGCTAGTTTCTTACCACCGAGAAGAGCACCAACATACACTAAACCCATCCCACCACCTACACACCCAACAATCTGTTGAACTCGTGCATTGCCTTGTGCAGTTGTTTAAAAGAAAACCTAGTGGGTAATGTGGGAAAAATGAGCGTTAAGTACTCTTCATCCCCACCAAGGTTACTACTATTGAACTTGATGCCCATACCTCTTCTAATGGATCTCCTGCAGCCATACAAAGCTAGAGCTGCTGCACAGGCAACTGAAATTGAAGAGGTGTAAGCTAGGCGTACAATTATAGTCCGGGGCTCTGATGATGTGAATGGGAGGAAGCTAGCGCACCAGTCCGGTTTTGACGTTATGAATGGGAGTGAGAAGTCAGATGTGCAACCTTTAAAAAATCCGTGTAGGACAAGTCGTCACTAGTCCTTCTAGAGACATTGAGAAGGCTCAGCCGATTATCTGTAATAGGGAAGCACAAGGATTGGTTGTGGTTGAAGATTACAGCACTGCAATTGCAAGCAGACAAGAACATGTGCTTACAACTCTCCATTGAGATGGCAAGGGCATGTACAGTACCAATCGTTCTAGTCATGGTGTTGGTAAAGGCATTTGGCATTGGTTAGTCTCGGTGTTCTTCTTTTTCACACACTCCACGGATGGGAGAGGGGGAAAGGCCCACCACTAGTGTTTAGTCACGGTAAAGCTCAGTTACGTCACCACAGAAGCCATTTATTCTTTCTTTTTCTTGGAAAAGTTGGGAAATTTATATTAAAAGGAAAAAAATTTACTAGGTGCTTTTTTACCTCGAATTTAGTCATTTATTTCAAAGTAAAGAATGAGTAACAAAAATTTGGTAGCACCTTCAATCTTTTATTTTTAGCTTTTCTTGTCTTATTACCTTTTCATTTTCCACCCACATAAATTGAAGCTTGAAATGAAATGTGTGGGAAAAATGTCAACAAAGCTACACTTTCCCATATTATACTTATGCCCCACCACAAGTGCACGTTCATCATTAAAGATCCATAGTAGTAAAAGCAATACCCACAAAATCAAGGATCCCATATTTATTTAAAAAAAAAACCCATTGGATAGACTGAACCAAAAGCTCCACTCCCCACAAAGTCCTCCAAGACCAAGAAAAAATCCACCTACCACCATAGATGCACATTTACATTAAAGATGAAATATTGGCATTATACTCCAAGTAAACAATACTTACTCTAAGGACATTGGTTGGTGGATGTTCTTCCTTTTCACACACTCCACAAATTGGCAGGGGATAGGCCCACCAGTAGTGTCTAGTCACATGGCGAAGTTTCATCAAAAAGTCGGCCAACATGTAAGTGTTATGAGGAGTTAATTCATGGAATTTTATATTTTGCAATGAAGAGAATCCATGGCTCTAATACCAATGCAATGAAGAGAATCCATGGCTCTGATAAGAATGCAATAAAGAGAATCCATGGTTCTAATCCTAATGCAATGAAAGGGCCTAGGGGTTTGCACTCATTAACATGGAGTACACACATGTCCCACTCATCCTAGGGAGTAGCACCTAGATATGGAAAGATTGTGTGAGATCCCTGTCCCCACCGTGCATCGGATTCGGGGGTGCTAGCAGCGGAAGTAGCACTTCTTGCGCGGGGTAGGGTCCCACACTCGGGGCCTCGCCCATGGATATTCGGACTAGAGACTAATCCATCGGTTTTTCCAAAACTGAACCCGGAAAACTTCTTTTGCCCAGAAAGCATAGGCGATTCCACCAGGATAACTTTTTCCTAACGTAGTCAAAAGCCTTAACTAACTGAACTGATCTGACCAAACTTGTAAGTTCCATATTCAGATCAAGGGACAGATTGCACTTGGATCATAGAGACCAGCGCTTTTTTCCTCATCGAGAGGCACAGCCGTTGATCCTTTTTCCTCCATAGAATAATTTTTGTCCGAGATTTACTTCATCTATCGAACTAAACAGAAATTGAGTCTCGATTTAAGGATCCATCAGTCCAGCCTAACCCCATCCAGTCCCATGGGCCAACCACTGTAGTGATGGGATCCAATTAGGAATTTGGTTAGGTTTTGTCCCAGGTACCAGGGAAAAGAGTTCCCAGGCCCCCTAGCCGGAAGTTCATGCAAACATAAAACTAGTCACATAAAACTAGTCACACCACTTATACCCCCAATATGAAATTGCCTTTTTCTCAGCATCAGCTAACTTTAAAACAATCCTTTAATGAAACCATTATGTCACTGATGACAATCCTCAAAATCTCTGGTTGAATCCATATTTCCAATCATACATTCATCGGTGCACTTATGGCATCATTGGCAACCAGAACGCTCACCACCTGTTCACTTAGGGGCCTTTTCAATAGTTCCTAGCTCATAGTAACCGGCAATATATTCACATAACAAAATGGAATCTCTGTGGAAGATCAGCAAGATCAACCAACAGATCCATATAAAAGAGCCATGGACTCATCCGTTGAGGACCAGCAAGGTCAATCAACCAGATCCATGCCCGGTTTCAGAAAACAACTCTTACTCCTTATTCCAATATCTTCCACGATGCACGTGTGGGTATCTTTGGTGACCCAGAGCCCGAGCACCGTATGGTCAGCACCCTCTAGGATCCTTCGCAGGTGACCTAGCACTTCACTCATAGGCTGCTTCCTTGGTCCCTCATCCACCGTACCGGAAGCTCACCATTTAAATCGAGCCGAGGCTGGTCAAGACCTCGGTCGACCTTGCTACGCGAGACGTCCTCCATTGACTCTCCGTCTCAGCAATTGCAACTTTATCAGTTAGGTCTCCATGACCTTAATCCATAAGATGGTCAAAATGCTTCCCCAGCATTCTTGACATAAAACAGTTATTTACAAATAGTCACAAAATACAGTTTCTATATCGAACTCTCGTCTTTCCACATTATCCCTCCTCAGTCCACACTCCTCAGTCCACATTACTTATTCCACATTCCATTCATATGTGTACTCATTCTCATCCATTCACTCATATCGCGACGACACATTATTTCACATACACATTCACATTCATTATTCTACATACATATCCATGTTCGTACATCCACATCATACATCCAATCCCATATCCGCATTCATACATACACATCCATATCCACATCCATACATCCACATCCACATCCATACATCCACATCTACATGCATACATCCATTTTCACATCCTCATTCATACATCCACATTCACATACATACATCCACCTCCGTATCTACATCCATACATCCACATCCACATCCACATTCACATTCACATCCATACATCCACATGTACATGCATACATCCATTTTCACATCCTCATTCATACATCCACATCCACATACATACATACATCCACATCCACATCCACATCCATATATCCATACATACACATCCACATTCACATTCACATCCATATCTACATTCATACATCTCTTATCACATCCTATCACTTTCCATACGCATCATATCACATCTTATCACATCTCATACACCTCTTATCACATCCTATCACTTTCCATACGCATCTTATCACATCTTATCACACTCATACACCTCTTATCACATCCTATCACTTCCCATACGCATCTTATCACATCTTATCACATCTCATACACCTCTTATCACATCCTAATATCTATTTATAGAATACAAAAGAATTCTTATATTTGATATAAGATTTCTTTATGCATCTATTTATGCATAAATTCTATTTTAAAGAGAATAACACTTTTGAAATAAAAATCAATCTTTTATGCATCTTCCTATGCATAAATTTATTTTAAATAAGAATGACACTTTTGAATTAAAAATCAATCTTTTATGCATCTTCTTATGCATAAATTCAATTTAGATGAGAATGACACTTTTGAATTAAAAATCAATCTTTTATGCATCTTCTTATGCATAAATTCAATTTAGATGAGAATGACACTTTTGAATTAAAAATCAATCTTTTATGCATCTTCCTATGCATAAATTCAATTTAGATGAGAATGACACTTTTGAATTAAAAATCAATCTTTTATGCATCTTCCTATGCATAAATTCAATTTAGTAGGAATTACACTTTTAGTATAAAAAAATATCTTTTATGCATACCTCTATGCATGAAATCCAAATATGATGAAAGTAACATTTTTACATTAAAATAATAATCTTTTATGCATACCTCTATGCATGAAATCCAAATATGATAAAAGTAACACTTTTACATTAAAATAATAATCTTTTATGCATACCTCTATGCATGAAATCCAAATATGATAAAAGTAACACTTTTACATTAAAATAATAATCTTTTATGCATACCTCTATGCATGAAATCCAAATATGATAAAAGTAACACTTTTACATTAAAATAATAATCTTTTATGCATACCTCTATGCATGAAATCCAATTATGATAAAAGTAACACTTTTACATTAAAATAATAATCTTTTATGCATACCTCTATGCATGAAATCCAATTATGATAAAAGTAACACTTTTACATTAAAATAATAATCTTTTATGCATACCTCTATGCATGAAATCCAATTATGATAAAAGTAACACTTTTATAATAAAAATTTATCTTTTATGCATACTTCTATGCATGAAAATCAATTATGATAAAAGTATCACTTTTATAATAATAAAAAAATTAATCTTTTATACACATAATCAAAATGCATCTTCTATGCATGAAAATGATACTTTAGAATATAGAAACCATAAGGATTACTCTTTTAGAATAATAAAAGATGAATTTTATTTCACTAATTTCTAAAAATTTCGCCATAACCTCCTTTGTATGGCTGACCATTTTTTAAAATTTTGTCTTTAAGGCTTATTAAAAGTGCACCAAAAGCATTGAAATTATCTTAAAGTAAACATTTTTCTACTTAATTAAGATGACATTATAAAAACTTGACATTTAATCATTAACCATTCACCTAGGATAGAGAATGGTTGGTTTTCCTAGAGAAGAGAGGGGAATGCCTTTTTGTAATGAGGCATAACATTTTTAGAGAAGACATAAAGCATTAAAAAAACCATTAATTTAGCCTCAAGCATAGATTAATCTTGGATTAAGGAAAAGCTTTATGAAAAGCTTCATTTGGATTGAGAATAGGTCATGAGTATGACCATTTCTTGAGTGAGAGAGAGAAATTACATAAAAACCATTAGAATTAAGCATAAATGAAAATTTATGTAATTCTCTACTATCATTCATCAATTAACTTCAATAGCATTCATAAAACCATTCCAATTAAGCTTCTCAAGCTTGAGAGGGGTTGAGAAGAGAGAAACGTTGAGAAATTATAGAAAAGACCAAAATTCACCATTTATCTTACAAATTGCTTGATTCTTTGTTCACAGTAGAGGCCCCCAACCAATCAATTGGTTAAGTATGTTGGTGGAGCCACCAATGGGGATTGAAGAAAGAGGAAAGCTCCAATTTCTTCAATTTGGAGAGAATTTTAGAGAATAGTAAAAATTAGCATTATTTCAGCATAATTCTAGTATAGTAAAATTCTCCTATTTTTTTCAAAGGACTCATGTTCTATTTATAGGAGAGGGAGGCTCTAACCAAAGCTAACTGATTTCTAGAATTTTCCAATTTCAGTTTGGTTAAATTTGGACTAGATTTGGACCTAGTTTGGTTCCTTTTTTATTCGGTTTGGTTCCATTTTGATTTGGTTTGGTTCAAGAGAGAGGAGAGAGTTTAAAACTCATTCAAGCATGTGAATTAGGTGCCTCATTGAAGGGACTCCCCTTCCTTTGGAATGAAGGGATGTAATGCATGAAAATATGAGTAATCACCATGTAAACATGATGCCTAAGTGTGTTTAGTCTCTCACCAAGAGAATGGAAATAGCCTTCCACAAGCCAAGAGAGAAGCCATGAGCTCCAAGAAACATAAGTTTCCATTTCTAAAAATGATCATCAAAAGTTACAACCATGGTCCAAGTCCCCTCTTTTATACATGGACTTGTCCCATTATTAACCCTATTGAATAAAGTTCCTACTTTATTACAAACCATCCCTTCCCAAAGATTTTGTCCTCAAAATCAATAACATGTACAATCTCAAAGTATGAGACTCTAATGTAATCAATGGGAAGTGGTTAAGAGTTCTCAAGTACATCCAAAGCACATATACAATGAAAATCCGGATGTATACAAGTCCACAAAGCTTCAAGCCCAAAGTGTATGAGTGGGACTGTTATGACAGCCCTTCTAGTCGATGAAGACCCTTGAAAATCCTTCATTTAGACTCCATATATTGGGCTGAAAATGATATGTACACTCAGCCATATGTAGCCCACATCATAATCTTTCATTAGGATACGCCATGAAGCTTGTTGGAGTAGAAAAATAGGCCCAATAGTAGACCTTCCCAAAGCTGTCCAGAAATTACAGCATGTATACTTCTTTGTGTTGAGTTTGAGAGAGTTGATGGATTTAGATTTGATGAAGCTATGAGTGCTCCCGGAATCCACCAGAATATGTGCAACCCTCCCATTGATGGTCCCCACCAACCTTAGTGTGCTTGGGTTCTTGCAACCCGCCAACAACTCTTGTGAGATAGAGCATATGCAAGCTGAAATTTCTGCATTGGTAGGCATGTCTCCGTCCACAAGGCTTTCCTTAACTCCACCTCCCGGATCAAACGGAAACTCACCATCCTCCGTGATGAAAGAATGGTCTTCAAGTGACTCCTCATGTGCTTCTTCATTGCAATCCTCCCATTCCTCAATGTCATGAGAGTCATCCTTGTTCTCTTCCTCATCCATGAGGATCATAGTGGCCACAATCTTCTTTGATTTGCACACATGCCCGGGTGACCACCTCTCTTTGCACTTGAAACATAGCCCTTTGCTTCTCAACTCCTCAATCTTTGGATCATCCATTCTTTGAGTCTTCTTGAAGGGTTGAAAGGGCTTCTTCTTCATGAAGTCACTACTCTTTTTGGCATCAAATTGATGTATCCCATTCTTTGGCTGTCCACCCCCACATGATGTAGGAGTTCTTGGATTAGAGGATGGTAATGTAGAGGTAGGACCTTTCCCAAAATTGTAAGAAGTAGTGGTTGGTTTGAGTGTGTCTTTGGTGAAGGTCATGGGCTGAGACCTCTTGTACTTTGGCTCATAGAGTTCGGCTAACCTCATAGCTTCTTTGAGAGAGCTAGGCCTTTGAGCCGACACATCCGCCTTGATGAAGTGTTCAAGCCCATGCACAAACTTTTTCATCTTCATGTCTTCACTCAAGCCTTCCACGTACATTGAAAGCTTCAAAAATCTCTTGATGTAACCTCTCACCATCATCCCCTTTTGAGAAAGCTCATACCATTCTTCATGGTATCGGTCAAGCACTAAGGGTGAAATGAAGGCCAAGTTCATCTCCCGCTTCAATCCTTCCCAAGTTGATGGCGTGTTCTCTTGTTTGACCAAGTGCCTCCACCATTGATGAGCATAATCTTCAAGATGTAAGGAGGAAAATTGTACCATATCACGCTCACTTTTTGGGTAAAGTTGGAAATAGGTGTCAAGCTTGGTAGCCCACTCCTCCAACTCTTGCGGAGATGACCCGTCACCTTTGAACTTTGATAGTGAGATTTTGTCTTTGACATCCTTGGAAGATATGTGGGATGGGTTATCATGTTGGGTAGAGGGCTTGAATCTTTGCATCTTCGAGTATGACTCCATAAATTGTGCAAAGTCTTTGTAATCCCTCTTGATGATATTCGACAATTCCATCCACTTCTCGTGAGCATCCCTTTGTCTTTGGGCAAAGGACATTTGATTCCAATCGAGTGCAATCTCCTCATCATTCACAAACACCTCATCCTCTTCCCTTGAATGCATTGCCCTAGAAGAGGTAGGACCCTTTGATGCATTGAGGTGAGACAAACCCGAATGAAAAGAAGGAGGAAACATCTCCTCGACAAGAGGTCTCCGTGCATCCGCCATGAATCCCCGAGTGGATGCTCCCAATGGATCCTCTTGTACGGCCTTCATGGAATCCTCATTCAAGATGCCCTTGCCTTTTCTTTGCTCATAGTCACCATAATTCCCATGCTTTTCTTGTGCTTGAGACTTCCCAAACTTGTCCTCCATCACACCAATCCGTGAGGATAATGTTTCAAAATGAGAATCAAGCTTGGAGTCTAAGGTCTCCAACCGTTGTACAAGCATTTGCATGAGGGTGTCATGGTTAACCGCCGCTTGTGTCCCTTGAGGAATTTAATTATGTACATTGCCCCCATTGTCTTCATTGATGAATGCATCCCTTGCATCCATATTACCTTCCATGTCCTCATCACCAATGATCATTTCTTGCACAACATCCCCACCCTTGCGTGGTCTTCCCTTCGGCATAGTGAAGAAAATGCAAGATGTTGGTAGAATCCCCAAATGATGTCGGAATTGGACAAAAGAAGGTTCTATGGGTAGGTAATGGTGTCTACTATCCTCCCAAATGAACACAGTAAGAATTAGGTGTGGGCAAGTACTCTCTGTTTTAGGGTTTGTGCGGGACAGCTGAAAGTAGTAATTTGGCTCTAAAATGCAAAATATATGTCGGAATTAGGATTTTGACGGCTCTATAGAAAGCTAACGGAAGATAGAACCTACCCCTAAAAGCATTTTGATTCAGTCAAAGTGGAAGTATATTCTGTTTGACTTTGACCAGAAAGTCAACATGACTACTTTGACCGAGATTGTGATATCCAATTAAGGGGTTCTATGGCTCATTTGAAAACTCTCAAGGAGTAGAATAGAGTCGTGTAATCACTCGGACCTAATCCCAAAAACCCTAGGATTGAATTAGGGTTTTGTAAAATCCCAGAAATTTCCAAAATTTGGTCCCAAAGCTCAATCCGGCTACAAATGATTGGTGTTTCTCCCCTTGGTAGTTGTGAATAACTCTTCAAGTGTATCCATGGGGTAAATCTCCAATTAATAAGCTTGTTTGGCTCCCTTGTTGGAAAAATTCCGCCATAGTCTCCTTTGTAATTGGAACCAAATCTCAAATGAAAATGCAACTTCTCAAATCACAATGCAATACTCTTTGTATCCCACAATGTCATGAAAGATCATATGCACTCTTTGTCCATCAAAGCATTTGCAATATCCACACAATATGACGGAAAAAGGGGCCCCATTGCCCAAATGCATCCACAAAGTCGATGGTGAGGATTGTTGAGGACGCGCGTTGAAGCTTGCCGATCTCCCGGCCAAGCTCTTCTCACCCCTTCACCAAGTTTTCCTCCAAGGTGAAGGTTGAGGCCATGTCTTCACACCGGTGTACCTAATCCCCCTTTGTACCGCTTTTCCAAGGCAATCACGGCACAAAGAGTTCAAGCCATTCTCCCCTTGGCCTCTCCAACCAATGCCAAGGTACCCTCACACATTGCTAGATTCTATAGAACTTGAAGTGGTAGCAATGGTGAGTGTAGGTACAAAATGATGTGGATAATATCAAATGATAAAACAAGTTTGTTGGCTTACAAGTATTGAGCATGACTCATGCCCCTTTTACAATTTAGAACTCACCAATAAAGCATGGACTCATGCCTCAATCCATCATCCAAAAGCTCCAACACAAACCAACAATTCACAATGCCCTCACCATGGCATTTGCATAAGCATTTGTTAACCACAATCAAGGCATTTGCAATTGCATTCCAACAATCCCTTTCACATCATATTGACAAATGCATGCTTCCAAAACTTATGCTCTCTTATGCCCATGTGTAAAACATAGCATTGGCATGGCTATGTATAGCATCCATAGTGTCCATATGGCATCAAGATGAGCATGAGGGACTCCAAAAACATTGCATAAGCTTGCTATTCCATCAATGGCATGCCAAATGAGACATAATGAAGAAAATCCCCCAAAATGTGATCTATGAATTGGCCAAGCTCATGTGGAATCAATTCCTTTCACCATTGCCATCAATAATGCATGGAGAAGCAATATTGGCATGTGAATGGTCAAGCTTTAATCGTTAATTTTTGAAAATTAGGGGAGTTTGAATGTGTCCAACCCTAATCCATTCCCAAGCTCCACCAAATGCTTCAAACTTGCAAGAAATTGATCAAACCACTCACCAATGTCATCCGGAAAGCTTCAATGGTAGAAAATGTTGAAGAAGCCTCTTGTTGAAGAAAAACGTAGCCTCTTTTTGCTCCCTGATTTGCAGCCAAAGAACACCATTTCTCCCTCTCCATTGGCCATGAAATGCTCCCCAAAATCTCACCAAAAAGGGCTAAAACACTTAGCAATCCTTCATGAAGCTTGTGGCTAAGCTTCATAGCTTGGAGGAGGCATGGAAGAGGCGACGAAAATCAGCGAAAATCAGCCCCAAAATTCAACGTGGAAGTGAAAATTCAGCCCCATTGCTAGTCTCCATGCTCATTGAGAGAAGAAATCACCATAATATGATGCTTGCAGCCATCTATGTTGAGTAGAACTTGGCAATGAAAGCTCAACTTTCAGCCATGGAGAAAGGTTCACAAGCTCCCAAATCTTGAGAAAAAATTTGCAAGAAAGAGGCTCAAATGAAAGATCTCAAGAAGCTCTACAAAAACCCTAAGGTTTGGCATCAAAACGGGTAAAGGAAGAGCATCCCATGGCTATGGAAAGCTTGAGGAAGAAGAAGATGATTACTAAATGTGATTAGCAGAAAAGTTAATTGCAATTAGTCACTTGCCCTAAGTTTTGGCCCGACTGTCCCAAATTTTTGATCCAGAGGCCCAAAATTTGGTCCAAAAATGGCAAAATTAGCCAAAATCACTCAAAATTCAAGCAATTTCCATGAAATGCTCACCATATCCATGAGATTAAGAAAGATTAGAGAAGATTTGTCAAGAATCACTCAAGGATTACAAGAAAATGAGAAAAAAAATGAAAGAAACTCAAATTTTCAAGCAAATTTTCCCAACAACCCATGCATGCCCATGATCAAAATCAAGAGCTCTGATACCAATTGGAATGAAGGGATGTAATGCATGAAAATATGAGTAATCACCATGTAAACATGATGCCTAAGTGTGTTTAGTCTCTCACCAAGAGAATGGAAATAGCCTTCCACAAGCCAAGAGAGAAGCCATGAGCTCCAAGAAACATAAGTTTCCATTTCTAAAAATGATCATCAAAAGTTACAACCATGGTCCAAGTCCCCTCTTTTATACATGGACTTGTCCCATTATTAACCCTATTGAATAAAGTTCCTACTTTATTACATCCTTACATAGGTGTCAAAAATGGAATCATTATACCCAAAATATCTCATATTTTTTATATTACTCATAGTTTCTTACTAATAAACCTTGTACATAGTCAACTCTTCATCTTATGTGAGCATTGAAGGGACTCCCCTTCCTTACATATGTGTCAAAATGGAATCATTATACCCAAAATATCTCATATTTTTGATATTACTCATAGTTTCTTACTAATAAACCTTGTACATAGTCAATTCTTCATCTTATGTGATCATTTACTCATTTTTGGATAATTTTTGACCATACAATGCTCGGGCTCTGGGTCGTCGAAGATACCCACACGTGCGTCGTGGAAGATATTGGAATAAGGAGTAAGAGTTGTTTTCTGAAACCGAGCATGGATCTGGTTGATTGACCTTGCTCGTCCTC
This sequence comes from Cibotium barometz, assembly GCF_041138505.1. Classification (NCBI taxonomy): domain Eukaryota; kingdom Viridiplantae; phylum Streptophyta; class Polypodiopsida; order Cyatheales; family Cibotiaceae; genus Cibotium; species Cibotium barometz. The sequence goes on from NC_141086.1 coordinate 27,260,046, forward strand.
AACGGACGAGTCCATGGCTCTTTTATATAGATCTGTTGGTTGATCTTGCTGATCTTCCACGGAGATTCTATTTTGTTATGTGAATATATTGCCGATTACTATGAGCTAGGAACTATTGAAAAGGCCCCTGAGTGAACAGGTGGTGAGCGTTCTAGTTGCCAATGATGCCATAAGTGCACCGATGAATGTACGATTGGAAACATGGATTCAACCAGAGATTTTGAGGATTGTCATCAGTGACATAATGGTAACATTAAAGGATTGTTTTAAAGTTAGTTGATGCTGAGAAAAAGGCAATTTCATATTGGGTGTGTATGTTGTGTAAGTGGTGTGACTAGTTTTATGTTTGCATGAACTTCCGGCTAGGGGGCCTGAGAACTCTTTTCCTTGGTACCTGGGACAAAACCTAACCAAATTCCTAATTGGATCCCATCACTACAGTGGTTGGGTGGTTAGCTAACCCATGGGACTGGATAGGCTGGACTGATGGATCCTTAAATCGAGACTCAATTTCTGTTTAGTTCGATAGATGAAGTAAATCTTGGACAAAAATTGTTCTATGGAAAAAGGATCAACGGCAGCTAAGCCTCTCGACGATGAGGAAAAAAGCACTGGTCTCTATGATCCAAGTGCAATCTGTCCCTTGATCTGACTATGGAACTTACGAGTTCGGTCAGATCAGTTCAGTTAGTTAAGGCTTTTGACTACGTTAGGAAAAAGTTATCCTGGTGGAATCGCCTGTGCTTTCCGGGCAAAGGAAGTTTTCCGGGTTCGGTTTTGGAAAAATCGATGGATTAGTCTCTAGTCTGGATATCCGTGGGCGAGGCCCCGAGTGTGGGACCCTACCCCGCACAAGAAGTGCTACTTTCACTGCTAGCACCCCCGAATCCGATGCACAGTGGGGACAGGGATCTCACAGTTGGTATCAGAGCGAATTGGCTAATGAAGATCAACTGAGAAGCCAAATATGTCAAAAATTTATCAAGAAGCACAAAAAGGTTGTAATTGTGTGATATAATTCATACAATTTGATATTCAAACTGAAAATTCGTAAATTAGTAATTGGGTCTTCAGATGGAAGTACCGCAATTGTATGGAACCCTGACTTGCTTGAGGCCTAGACATGATGGTATTTACCTTATAGTTACAAGTATCATGACTACCCGTATATACCGAGGGTATAACTATAGCTCTTTATCGGCAGTATATACGAGTAAATCTAAGACTTGAAATTATAAGCATTAATGCTATCCAGATGATGATTTCGAATGTGGTTGATATGATTTTTAATTCTGTTTTTGAGTTGATTTGGATTCTGAATTGAAAAATGATGATCCCTGAAAATAGGTTGAAATGTAATAAACTGAGCGAAACCACAATGAGGATGAATGCGACGAGTCCCTGTGATGATATTCATATCTAGAATGATGATAATGATTTCAGCAAATCACTATGAGATTAGTGGATTGTGTTGTCAAATTGCTACTGTTAACACTTGACACGGTAGATCAAGTTAAGGGATGACAAATTGAGAACTTGCTTGACTGAAATTCCCGTGGAAGAATGTTCAGAAAGAAATTTTTCGGTCAATGGACCATTATCGTGTTAAAGATGTGAATGATATGATCTGAATGAATTGTTATTTAATGATGAGTTCTATATAAGGGATATTTATCCCAGTATTCTGTTGGGTTGACCAGAATATAAGGAACCCCAGAATAAATTGGATCTTAAGAAAAAGAGTTGTCCTCTACTTTGTGAGATGAGGACATCTCGCATTTTTTTAAGTGGGATAGAATGTAAGATTCTTCCCCCAGCCTTTGAGGTATACAAGAATAAGAACCTCCCTTTTCTGATCTTATAATTATTCCCTCTCTAAAATAAAAGAAAAATTTTGTTTAAAAAGGAAGACCCTTTCCCCAGAATACTTCTCAGGAGCCCCACCTGTTTTAAGGATTCAGAACGATGAGTTCAGAAATGAGAACCGGTGTTTTGGATACCAAGGTTTTGGTCTTCATTCGAGTACGGCCCAAAAGAAGTTCTTTATCTCTTGAGAAGTATAAGAAGTTATCCCCCAGATATTGTGGGCCATATCTGAATTCAAAGAAAGTAGGTGACTTAGCCTACGAGCTTCTTTTACCTCCTCATCTCAAAGTTCATAATGTATTTCATGTAAGCCTTCTATAGAAATATGTGCCAAACCCAAATCATGGAAAGACGATAAAACTTCAGTGGCAAGATACCCCGTTGGCTTCTAGGTTACGCTAGTTCCTTTTTATATGTTATAACTCTTACTTGTCACTCGCAGTAATCTTACTTCCATCGATCTCCTTTCTTTCTTAATCTACTTTATGGCTTGGCAGCAGGACTTGGTTTTATCCATGATGATTTCTCACCTTCAAGATATCTTACTTCTTAATCTCCTTTATGGCTTGGCGCAGCAGGACTTGGTTTTATCCATGATGATTTCTCACCTTCAAGACGCAAGCGAGTCTGTGAAGAAGGATTTTATAGAACTGTATGAGCGCTCACTTTTCCCTCACTTGGGAACTTCTGTAGCTCAGACCAAATGGCAGACCTATCGAGACATAACTAGGGTAACACCGTGAGGTCGGCGCATCACTTTCGTATAACAATGTCCGCTTGGCTATGGTTATTGAAGCTTTGGTTTTGGGTCCCCGATACTATTGCGTGATGAGATCAAGGCATGGTGGATTTTTTGAGCGGGTCTTCTTACTTGTGTGTTTTCTTCCTCACCAGAAGATATGCCTTTACCCCATTTTCGGCTTGCCTCTTAGAGGTCCTTTTATTAGGTCACCTCATACCAATGAGGTAGGTGCTGCAATAACCGGCCGAATTATTCCCATAGATGAGTTACCTTATACGTGTGCAGCTTGTGAGTGCTGCTTTTGTGACCATATGATGGACGGGCTTATGGAATTATAAAAAGTTCTTCTATCTTGCTGTATATGTTCCAAGAGTGAATAAAGTTGAAATCTTTGTTCTTGTCTTGAGTCTTGCTCTCTTTGAGACTTTTCTTGGTGGTTACTCTTAAATAAATTTTCTCTTAGTCTCATATTTGTGCATCTTGCGGAATTAACCCCAAATTGCGAGATGAGGGCATCTCGCGTTTTTCAAGTGGGAGAGAATGTAAGATTCCTCCCCAGCCTCTCAAAATGTCCAGCATCTTCTCCCTTTAATCAATCCCCTCTTCAGAAATATAAAAGATCTTGTCTCTGCCTGTTTTGACATAGAGAGAGAAAATATTCTAGAGAGAGAATATTCAAATTTTGAATATTTTTAGATAGAAAAATTTCTCATAATATTAAAATGAATTTCCCTGAAACAGAAATTCAAAAAAGAACTTTTCAATGTGCAATTGGAATTAATTGGAAATGGGTATAAAGGACCTTAGCCTTAGGGTCTAGATTTTCAGAAATTTTTGGATTATGGTCCAATTAAGGTTCCTATGGGCCAATAAGATCAATCCATGTGTGGGGAGGAGATAAATCCAATTTGTAAAAGAAATTATCCAAAAATGAGTAAATGCTCACATAAGATGAAGAGTTGACTATGTATAAGGTTTATTAGTAAGAAACTATGAGTAATATCAAAAATATGAGATATTTTGGGTATAATGATTCCATTTTGACACATATGTAAGGAAGGGGAGTCCCTTCAATGCTCACATAAGATGAAGAGTTGACTATGTACAAGGTTTATTAGTAAGAAACTATGAGTAATATAAAAAATATATAAAACTATGAGTACTATGAGTAATATAAAAAATATGAGATATTTTGGATATAATGATTCCATTTTTGACACCTATGTAAGGAAGGGGAGTCCCTTCAATGAGGCGTTCACGATAGAGGCCCCCAACCAATCAATTGGTTAAGTATGTTGATGGAGCCACCAATGGGGATTGAAGAAAGAGGGAAGCTCCAATTTCTTCAATTTGGAGAGAATTTTATAGAATAGTAAAAATTAGCATTATTTCAGCATAATTCTAGTATAGTAAAATTCTCCTATTTTTTTTCAAAGGAATCATGTTCTATTTATAGGAGAGGGAGGCTCTAACCAAAGCTAACTGATTTCTAGAATTTTTCAATTTCAGTTTGGTTGAATTTGGACTAGATTTGGACCTAGTTTGGTTCCTTTTTGATTCGGTTTGGTTCCATTTTGATTTGGTTTGGTTCAAGAGAGAGGAGAGATAAAAATATCACATTATTTTTTAGTTTAAAACTCATTCAAGCATGTGAATTAGGCGCCTCATTGAAGGAACTCCCCTTCCTTACATAGGTGTCAAAAATGGAATCATTATACCCAAAATATCTCATATTTTTGATATTATTTATAGTTTCTTACTAATAAACCTTGTACATAGTCAACTCTTCATCTTATGTGAGCATTGAAGGGACTCCCCTTCCTTACATATGTGTCAAAATGGAATCATTATACCCAAAATATCTCATATTTTTTATATTACTCATAGTTTCTTACTAATAAACCTTGTACATAGTCAACTCTTCATCTTATGTGAGCATTTACTCATAGTTTCTTACTAATAAACCTTGTACATAGTCAACTCTTCATCTTATGTGAGCATTTACTCATTTTTGGATAATTTCTTTTATAAATTGGATTTATCTCCTCCCCACACATGGATTGATCTTATTGGCCCATAGGAACCTTAATTGGACCATAATCCAAAAATTTCTGAAAATCTAGACCCTAAGGCTAAGGTCCTTTATACCCATTTCCAATTAATTCCAATTGTACATTGGAAAGTTCTTTTTTGAATTTCTGTTTCAGGGGAATTTATTTTAATATTATGAGAAATTTTTCTATCTAAAAATATTCAAAATTTGAATATTCTCTCTCTAGAATATTTTCTCTCTCTATGTCAAAATAAGCAGAGACAAGATCTTTTATATTTCTGAAGAGGGGATTGATTACAGGGGGAAGATGTTGGACATTTTGAGAGGCTGGGGAGGAATCTTACAGATTGGCATGAATCAACCATGAAAGCTTGGGCATAAGCTTCAAGAAGATAAGATGTCTATCATATCAAATGATGGCAAAAGGGTAAAATAGCCTAGACCAAGGTCACTTATATAATTCCCGGTCATTTCACATAGGCTAATCAATATGCCCATGTCCCAAATCTCTGCTCATGGGACCCAAGCTCCATGTGCCTAGGCATATATAATTACTTCATTACATATTCCCATGTTTTTCATTATTTATGAATTCTCCTAGATGGATTTAGATTGGGACACCTTTCTAAATCCGGATGATCATAGCTTACTTTACGTGTACACGGGTGACTCTATACATGCATGGGAGTATTAGTTGTATCATCTTAATATTATGATTTTTGTATGGTTATTTGTATTTTTAATCAATTAATTTATTAATTGATTGGCATAGTTAATGTAAGTGCAGATCCTTGGATTGAATAATGGAGGCGAGCTAGTGGTGTGGTCAGGAATATTTTGAGACACTCAATTTTGGGTGTTGACCAATATTATTTGATTTTGTGACAATGCAAGATATCATTATTTCATTTTGTATATTATCTGTATTTATTATCAATGTATATATTTATTGGGACATGTGAAACCTCCCATGTACATATTTGATTTTACAAGAGATGTACATATTTATAAGGTTCAAGGTTTCCACCTATTTTGAAGTAAATTGGCTTGCACGTCCAATAAAGCAAGCTATTTTTGAAGAAGTTGATATATTTGTAAAAGTGGACACTATTTTGAGCCCCACAAATTATTTCAAGCAATATAATTTAAATACCTCAAGCGGAGGTGTGGGCTTTGTGTGGGAGCAAATTGGACCCAATTTTGTGTTATGTACAATTTATATTTTATGCTTTGTGACTAATACTTTGCAATTATTCTAGTGGGTTCTTTCCACCCTCTAACATTCGTATTAGAGCTAAGATTGATAGCAAAGTTTGAAGGCAATGAATAACCAAAAGACAAAGAAGCTTTGAAATTTAAGAGAAGTTTTCCACTCATAAATTGCAATGAAAGGCTAAGGTTCAAAGGAACGACTGTTTTTATCTATTGGATAACCAAAATCCATGTTTCTTTACCAACCACAAGTCAAAGAAAGGTAGAAAACCACTTTCCAAAAACATCAGAAACCCAAAAGTGGTTTATCTATTTTTGTCTATTATTGGATAACCAAAATCCATGTTTCTTTTACCCACAAGTCAGAGAAAGGCAAAAAACCACTTTACAAAACCATCAGAAACCCAAAAGTGGTTTATATGTTTTTGTCATTGGCTAACCAAAATCCATGTTTCTTTTACCCACAAGTCAAAGAAAGGCAGAAAACTACTTTTCAAAACCATCAAAAACCCAAAAGTGGTTTATCACATCCATGTTTCTTTTACCCACAAGTCAAAGAGTATTTTTCTCTCCAGAGGATAGAAAGATAGTGAGAAGTAGAGAGGGTGTGTGTGTGTGTGAGAACACATAAACAGAGAGATTGAGAGATATGGAGGTATAGAATATAGAGAGAGTGTGAAGGGAAAGAGTGAGGGTTGAGAGAGAGAGAGAGACATCTCAAAGAAATTAAGCCATCTCAAAGACTTTAAGAATGAGGATTACTAAAAATCCTCAACTTGAAAAAGGTATGATGGTACCAAGGCTAATGACATGTTCTAGCACTTACGTAAGTAAATAGCTAAAATTTGAGATAATAATTCGTGGGCATGAATGTATGATATCTCTTCAAATTAATGATAAATTGGTGAACCAAGGCTAATGACATGTTCTAACACTTACATAAGTAAATAGTTTAAAATTGAGATAATAATTCGTGGGCATGAATGTATGATATCTCTTCAAATTAATGATAAATTGGTGAACTCTCTCGATCCTCAAAGAGGGTCATCCCATATATAATATTGAAAATGCTTCTCTCTCTCTCTCTCTCTCTCTCTCTCTCTATATATATATATATATATATATATATATATATATATATATATATATCAGACACACACACACACACACACACACACACATTTGCTTTTATTAGCTTACTCTATTAATTTATTTATCTCACTCACACACAAACACACCCACATATATATTTAGATACTCTCTCTCTCTCTCTCTCTCTCTCTCTCTCTCTCTCTCTCACACACACACACACACACACACACACACACACACACACACACACTCATGCGTGCATGTGTGCACACACATTGGACATGAGATTCAATGCATGATCCTATAAAAAAACGATGAAGGGAAAGGGATAGAAGAAATGAGACATGGAGGTAGAGAGCCTTAGGGGAGTGGGGAAGCGTGCATGATCCTAGAAAAAAACGATTAAGGGAAAGGGATAGAAGAAATGAGACATGGAGGTAGAGAGCCTTAGGGGAGTGGGGAAGCGTGCATGTGAGGGTGTGTGCATGAATACGTCTATGAGACTCTATAAGACATAAGATGAGAGAGATTGAGAAATAATGGGAGGATGAAAGTAATGGGAGGGTGAAAGGATACATCAAATTAGAGATAGAGACAAAGAAAAATAAAATAACCTCTGAGTTTTGGAGGGAAAATGGTGCTGCTTGAAATCATCCCAGTGATGAGGGAAAATGAAAGATGTTGCAGCTACTCAAGGGCGATTCAAGGTAGGATTCATCACTAATTTTGCGGTGTTAAGCGATTCATTACTAATTTTGCGGTGTTAAGCGATTCATTACTAATTTTGCATCACAAAAGAGTGGCAATGCCTTGCAAGGTCTTTTTCAGTGGGTGGATGAGAAGGCTCTGCAAGATTTGGGCAGCTAAGCTTTGTTATGTGGAGTATTTGGCTAGTGTGAAGGCAGAGGAAGAAGGAGACATCTCATGCCCTTGTTCATACCATTTTGTAGAATTTGTCCAGTCCAACGCCTCAACTCTAGAAGGTAATCTTTCCAACCAGACAATCAAATTCATACCTTACCAAGATGGGTTTCCTTTATAGTATGCTCAACATTCTTATGGACCTCTCTTTAGGCAAAGCTAAGGAGAATGAGTGAGACTTAAGGGCTTCTCTGATTGTGGATTTGATTGCAAGGTTTGTCCTGACCAATTAATTTTTTAAGCTAATAAGGACCAAACATGAACATTATGTGCTCCCTGCTTGCAATTTTCAATCAAAAAGAGGCATTCTTGGATTTGAGTAGGTTGGCCAAGCATTGAGTATAAGAATAGATCTTCTCCCATGCACATATCTAGAGGCACTTCAACAACTTCCAGAAGTAAGCATCATTGGGGCAAGTAAGCAATGCTTTCTCTTCTTTCTTTCTTTCTTTCATTTTAGAAGCTCCTTTCTTTCATTTTAGAAGCTCCTTAATTTCATTTTGTCCACAGTTTAATGGGTTTATGATCAGAGTGTGTCGGAATTATCGCCCATAACCACATTGTACCACTTATGCAGCTAGTGTCATCGATAACCACATCGTATGATGATGTAAGGGCACTCATTACCTCAGCCCACCACCTTCTAGTGCTAGATGAAGATGCTTGACTCATGGGCAAGGGCTTTCATTGCCTTAGCCACATCATCTTAAATGACCATCATTGCCTCCTCAACCAGCCATCATCGCCTCAGCCACAGTCCTGGAATGACCATCATTGTCTCCTCAGCTAGTCATCGTCGCCTTAGCCATAATTTGCAAGGTTATCATCGCCTCCATTGTTTCTTGCAATTAACTATAGGTTTCCCATAATCTATATTATATATTACAATACAATACATTATATCATTAAAAATACTATGATGTATGACACCTCAGGCCAAGTGATGTGATTTGGATCCCTTGGTTGAGTATGCTAATGGGGCTATACCTGGCTGATGTCTTGGCTATATGTAGATCAATTATATGATGACATTCAGCTTTTTATATCCCGAAGGTGAAACAAAAACAGTCAGATTGGTTGAAATCCAACCCATGACCAGGAACCATTTTTCAAAATCGACAACCAAAAATACTTCCTATGATTTATGCACATAGCCAGCTTCAAAGACGATGTTTAGGTTTAGGAGTTAGCATATCGAACCCACAGTTGAACTGTAATAGTTTTTTTATTAGCTATGCCACCAACTATTATATTTCACCCTTTATGGTGGCCCAGATATATAAAAGGGTACACCATAAGACAAAAACCCAATAGAATACCACCAATACAAGCTAGTGACTAGGTATGAACAATCCACAGCTTCTAAAAACAAGACCAGAGCCATACCTAGCTAGAAGGTATGTCCTACCAAAAGTATGCATTCTGAAGTTTTAGCAAACTTCACAAATGATGATTATCTTTAGTCATTTAGCATATCTATCATTCAACTAAATTGTATCAGGTTTTGACTTCGATGTGCCCCCGAAACGTTCTATTTTTCGAAGGTATGTCCTACCGAAAGCACGCATTATGAAGTTTTAGCAAAATAAACTTAGATGTGCCCCTCGAAATGTTCTATTTTTCAAGCTCTAGTTACCGTTAAACGTTCTTCCTCGGATAATTCGTCCAATCGAAAAGAAATCAATTGGGTTGGAGACTGATTGATTATTATGAGTAATGGGAGAGTAACCCACTGATATATAAATTATCTTCTAATATTCATCATATCTAAGATTTCATGAAAGTATGTATGCATGATGGGCATACCCTTGCCTTCATAGAGTACCCGAATCATTTATAGAATGACAGTCACCTTTTTATATCATAAAGGTTACACAAAAATAGTCATACTGGTTGAAATTCAACCCAAGATCAAAAACAGCTTTTCAAAAACAGTCATACTGGTTGAAATTCAACCCAAGATCAGAAACAGCTTTTCAAAATTGACAACCGAAAGTACTTCATATGATTTATGCACATAGAAAGCCTCAAGGATAATATCTCAAGGATGATATTTAGATTTAGCATATCTATCCCCATCAGCTGAACCATAACAGTTTTTTTAGTATTGCCCCCAACTCCTATAGTGATTATGAAAAAAGGAAAATTAATCCATTTATACAAGATACCTTTTGACATAAAACAGGTCTCCGATTTCGTGAGATAATGCATATACGATGGGCATACCATTACATTACTTTATTTATTAAAAACAATTATATGACGCAATCACATTCTTATATCACAAATATCAAACAAAAACAATTAGACTGGTTGATATCCAACCCTTGGTATTTACCAAGAACATCATTTCATAACCCACAGGTAAATTACTTCTTATGAATCATGCACCTGAGTAGAAGGAGGTCCCGAAGAAGTAAAGTGACATATTTACACACAACACAACCCGTAATACACACAGAGGCTAGTGAGAAGATAAGTCACCCGAACCAAGGCCGTCCTTATATTATCCGGTGTTGAGAGCACCATCCCCATGTGCAGCCAGAGTCGATTCCCCGTCATGAAGTGGAGTCTCAGTGTTGAGAAGCATGCAATAGGAGCGGTGCTTATGCAGAAGGGGAGGAAACAGTCATACATGAGGCCTGTCTACTACATTAGCAAAACGATGGGTGAAGTGGAGAGGTCATGGCATGAGATTGAGTTGTTGATTTGAACTCTTGTTTATGCTACTAAGAGGCTTAAATAATATTTGATTTATAGGCCTTTTGTGGTACTTACCTCTTGTAGCTTGTTGCCTCATGTGTTGAGATTTCCAGTTGACAATCCAAAGGTGCAAAAATGGGTTATGTCTCTTCAAGAATTTGATATGAGCTTCATCAAGGAGGATAGTGTGAGGGCACATATGGCTGATATGCTCACCTATAAGGAGATACAGATAAAATCCAAGCCCATAAAGGATGTTGAGAAGCAGATTATTCCCAATTCTACAATGCATGAAGAGTTACAGGACATAGATGGTATTTTGTTTTTTGATGGAGCTTTCAAGAGGAGTATTGGCAAAGGAGGAGCTGGTTTTGTTTTTATGGATAAGCAGGGAAAAGAGCTTTGGTATGGATGCCAAGAGATAGTGGTGAAGAACAACAATGAGGCCGAATATTTCAGCCTATGGTTGAGTCTTGATGAAGAATGTAAAAGAAGAGGAGTTCGGAGGCTGATTGTAAATGGTGATGCTATGCTCATTATAAGGCAAGTACATGGCACTTGGAAGGTCAACAAGGATGAGATGAAGGGCTGGTTCTTCATTAAGGTAAGGAGGCTTCTTAATAGTTTTCAAGCTTTCCAAATATGGCATGTATCGAGGGATGAAAACAAGAGAGCACATGAGTTGGCAAAACAAGTATTCATCAAAGATGTGCATGCTATGATGATTTAAGAGCCTTTGTATCAAGGTAGAGAGTCTCTTCATGAAGAGGAGTATGCACTTCTTACAGGTTTTGCAAGGAAGACTTTAAAGGTAGAGAGTCTCTTCATGAAGAGGAGTATGCACTTCTTACAGGTTTTGCAAGGAAGACTTTAAAGGTCTCGGAAAGAAAAGCTCTTGTCAAAAGAGCAATGAGGTATGTCTTGATTGGTGATTATCTTTATCACAAGGGGATAGATGGCATTTTGCGTAGAGTTTTGTGTCATGATGAAATTTAGGAATGCTTGAACGCTTTCCATGAGGAGGGATGTGGAGGTCATTATGGAGTTGAAATTACAAAGAGAAAAATTTTGGCAGCTGAGCTTATATGTGGCCGAGCATGAATAGGGATATTATTCATTAGTGCAGGAGCTGTCATGAGTGCCAAGCTTTTCAAAAGAAGGTGTTACTTTCGGAACCTATGCATCATATTTTAAGCTATGGAGCTTTTGAAACGTGGGGTGTGGATGTGATAGGCCCTCTTCCAGGTAAGAAATCAGAAACATTATATTATCACTGCAGTAGACTATTTGACTAGATGGCCAGAAGCAAGAGCAACAAGCAGTGCTACAGCAAAACAGGTATGTAAGTTCATATATGAAATAATTTGTTGTCGTTTTGGGGTTCCTTTGGAGTTGGTTTCTGATAAAGGGAAGGAGTTTAGAGCTGATTTTTTGATGAAGAACCTCACAGAGATGTTGAACATAAAGCATAGGTTTGCAACTCCTTACCATCCGCAATGCAATGGGCTCGTTGAAAGTTTTAATGGTGTGTTGCAAAAACTTCTATTCAAGCTTGTAGAGGAGCATCTAAAAGATTGGGACATGTATTTGGATAGAGTATTATGGGCATACAGGGTGTCAGAGAAGAATGCTACAGGATTCACCCCCTATCATTCAGTGTATGGTGAAGAATGTGTGCTACCTATAAATATTATGCTTCCATCACTTGATTTTATTTTGCAGCATGATTTGGTACAGGAAGCGCAAGAGAAGAAGACAAGGGCTAGCCTTCACTCTCTTCTTTTGGATAGGGATGAAGCCATCAAATGGTATGAGAAGATGAGCAACAAGAGGATTGAAGCATTTAATGAAAAGGTGAGCAATAAGGAGTTGAAGAAAGGTATGCTTGTGCTAAGGTACAATAGTTCTCTTGACACCACTTTTCAGACAAAATTTAGGGTAAGATGGGAAGGTCCATATGTTATTCATGAAGCTTTCTCTAATGGAAGCTACCAGTTGAAGGATCTTGATGGCAGGATGCATCCAAGCAAAGTCAATGGCCTAAGGTTGAGCCCATATCACATCCAAGCAAAGTCAATGGCCTAAGGTTGAGGCCATATCACATCCGAATTATGTCAATGGCCTAAGGTTGAGGCCATATCACATCCGAATTATGTAAATCAAATAAGATGGAGTGAAACACTTGAAAGTGTTTCACAATGGGGTTGGGGAAAATATGTGAGGAGTTTTTTGTGCCTCATGAGATGGGGTTTTGGACAAAACCCCATGCAAGAAAAATAGTTTTGGTTGTCAGAGGAACGCATAACACACTGCAGTGATGGCAATTGCCGTGGTCGTTTGTGTTTTGCTCTAGAAAGAATAATAGACAAGGGTGATGTATTTAGAGGTCTTTAGTTATGGAAATAATATGGTTTTCATATTTGGAAAGCAGGTAGTTACTATTTTATGTATTTAGCAGTTTTTTAAGGCAATTTTGAGTGGTTTTTATAGCATGCATAGTAAAAGAGTAGAGAGCAAGTAAAGAAAAAGCTTTGTGGGGCTAAAATTAAAGGAAAAAAGCTCAAAGAAAGGGAGAAGAAGTTGTGGAAGTGAAGGAGAGGGCGCCGCTACTACATGAAATCACAGGAAAACACAGTTTTGCTCTTAGATTTCTCATCCGGTGTCAGGTGAACCAAAAGTCAATCTTAGGGTTTTGGCACGCTCTGGACGCGATGGTGTAGTCAATTTTTTGAGTTCAGGTCTAGTTTTTTTTCCTACAGCAACCACGAATCTCTTTCTACATAGAAGATGGCAGATTTACAAAGATAGCTTTGGCCAGATTATGTTGGTTTGCAAAAGAACATGTTTGAGTGGATTTGTGGAAAAGGAAAGAGTCTTTGGATCAGGATTTTGTTTGGTGATTTGATCCATTACAATATTGTTGTTGGAACTTGAGGAGTGGAGAACCCTCTGATGTAGTTTCTAGAGGTGGAGCTTTCTTCACAGCAATGATGTTGTAATTTTTGGAGTTTTTTTGGTCTGTGGAGAATCAATTGTTGGTTGAAGCTGATCTAAGCTCTCTTTTTTTCTACCCTCTCTCATAATCTTATTTCTTATAGACATCTATCTGCACTTGTGTGATATATTATTCTTGCCTATGAAGCTTTGTATCCAGTCTCTCAATAATACTTGCTTCTATCTTATATTCATCCATCTATAGCTTCTCTTAAAGGATTTGATTGAAGTTATTGTGAATATTGCTCCTTGGTTCTTTTTCTAATAGATTTGTTGGAGGTGTTATAGAGGCCATCTCTCAGAATCATCATCACAACGTATACGTGTGTGTGTATGAATGTGTTTATATATAATAGTATTATTATATATTTACTATATGTATATTGATTCATATATCATTATTATATATTTACTTTTTTTATTTTATAGATTTGTATTTATTTATTATATATTTATATTTTACCTTATGAAGTTCATATTTTATTTGTATTTGTATTTATATTTTGTTAAAATGTACTTTTATTCTCTCTCTCTCTCTCTCTCTCTCTCTCTCTCTCTCTCACACACACACACACACACACACACACACACACACAAACAAACAAACAAACATACATGTAGATACAAATCATAGATTTTATTATATTTCTAAGACACATATACCCATCCATACATACATACATACATCGTACATATATATATATACACACACACGCACACATACATATATAATTTCAATAAGTCAAATTTTAATTTAGGTTAAATATTAAAGGGTGGGGATGCATGGTGCGGTGTGCTCACCACACATCTTACATTTATTTTGAGAGTGAGGTGTGCTCACTCTCAAAAAAATGCATCTTACATGTAATCTCTCTCTCTCTCTCTCTCTCTCTCTCTCACACACACACACACACACACACATGCACACACGCATGCACACACACACACACACATACACACATCTCTCTCTCTCTCTCTCTCTCTCTCTCTCTCTCTCTCTCACTCTAAAGTGTGTTGATGCCTTAAAGTAATTGGGGGATGTCTTGGTGTGGTCAGGTGCATTGCAAGCACACCAATGACGTGGTTGAATTGCCAATTGCTTGACTAGAAGTGCCGGGTGGTTGTTGGAGAAGCTAGGGGTGGCATGGCGTGGTTGGTGGTGTTGTGTTGGTATGCCAATGGAGCTTGGTTAGCTTGGTGAGGCCGGTGATAATGTTTTGTAGGAGGATGGGAAAAGTATTGAAGGTGGGTTAGTTCGTGTTAGTAAAGCGGTTGGACCCTTGGGGTTATCACGGTGAGACCGAGAGTTATGTAGTTGGAGAAGGTGTGGCTTGTGTGGCCGGCTACTATGAAGTTGGAAGGCTAGTTGCTAGGCATGAAGTGATGAGTTCTTTCTTTTGGTGAAGTGGTGGTGATGATGACAGAGAGGCCGAGGGTTATGTTGGTGAAGAGGCCAAAATTTTGGAGTTGTGATGCTGATGATAAAGTATGGTCTCTCTTCTCGGCATTGAGAATTAATCTCTCTTGCCCTTAAGTTGTCTCTCCTAGCCAAAGGGTCTACATGAAGGTTGCTCTCAGACCATCCTGTACCTCACCCCAAACCCCAAAACATCCTCCTAGATGAGGATTTTGAGCCAAAGATGGTAGATTTTGGCTTGGCGGTGCTCATGGCTAGGGATGCCTCTCACATGGTGACTGCTCTAAGGGGAACTCCTGGCTACATAGCACCAGAGATGTTCTTGTGCATGGAACCTGTGTGAGAAAGAAATGTGACATCTATAGCTTGGGCACGGTGTTGCTAGAGATGGTGGGCAGGTGAAAAAACATAGACTTGGCATTGTTGATGGCGGAAAATGTAGCTAGTAGTGACGAGCAACCTCATGGGAGTATTTGACCAGTGGTGGCATTTTGCAAGCTGGGCCACCAAGAAGTGCAAAGAGGGGAGGAAGCTAGGACTGGTGGGACAATATGACGGATGGGTTTAGAGGGTGGTGTACTTTACTAACCAGGCTTGGAGGCAATGGCGATTACTAAAGTGCTTTGGAGCTTATCTCTATATTTATAGTAGTGGGAGAGGTGTACTCTACTTTTGCAACAAACAAAATAAATAATAAATTTTATCTTTTTTAATGTTAATAATAAAGGAATCTTTTCTCAAATTTCTACACCATAATAATAAAGGCATCTTTTATAATTTTTTAGAAAGAGCAAGTATATATTGGATTTTTTTAAATACATGCAATTTTAGTTAAGGGGTTGTGTGTTTTGTGGAGCACCTTAACCCTCTCTCGTCTGTCTCTAGCTCACCGTTCCCCTCTCATTTCCATAAGATTTTAAATCGATGAATGCTTCTAACGTGAATATCATTCATCAATACCACGTTCTAGAATATCCTTGTCAGTGAGATGTATTGGGAGCTTGCCTATCAAGCTTAGTCCATACTCAGCGTTCAACTCGTCGGCCGTATATCAAAATCATGTGAGGCAAGGGTATTCGAAGTTAGCGGACTGCTCATAATTCCTTGCATAGAAAACCATAGAACATGACAAAGAATCAAGATTGATTTCCTCAATGAGAATCATCATGAAAACATAAAAGAATTAGCCATTTAAACTAATATTAAAGAAACACCTTACCTTGGGAGAAGGAGCTTTTGATGATGACTTTCTTGTTCCAACATCATCAAAGGAATATGGAAGGTTTTTATTAGCACACTTTCTCAGAGGAGTTTTCATTCCACACAAATAATTTAAGGAAAATAGGCATGTTACACACACACACACACACACACACACACACACACACAGAGTGCTATTTTTATTTTCTGCACCTCCTCAGGTTCCCATAGGTGTAGTTGTCGTTTGTTCTACATTCCTTATTTCTTTTTGGTTTTCCCTTTCATTCATAATGAGAATCGTATGTATTCTTTCCTTTGTTAAAATAGGTTGTGTTGCTCCCAACAGCGTTGATAAAGGAGCACAAATGTAGAAAGCCCACACCTCCTGTGGTTAGACACATGAGTCTTCTCACATTTAAAAAATGTCCTTTTTACATCCTAAATGATTACACCTTTCAAAAAAAGGAGAAAAGTGGTACCATCTATGCATGCTTTAACTCCTTTATACTTTACTAAATATATGTAATAAATATTACATTTTCTTGTGGTTATTGCAATTCCTAGCAAAAAGGATTAATAGTATAAGAATATATTCAAGAAAGGAGTATTTATTTATTATGAATTGATTTTATGTTGGAATGATATGTGAATAAGAAATTGGAGTAAAAGATTGTCATCTTCAATGGGTGGTTTATGTGCTAGAAAATAAAATTGTTATTTTATAATCCTCTAATAACATGTATATACACCATGACAAATATTTTTATAGGGTATAAGTGAGATTAAAGATAATGTAAGTGAGTAAGATAGTGTTCACGTGACGGTGGTATCATCATCAATTTTGTATCCTCAAATAATATCATGTTGTTCCATGAGTTGATAAAACTGAATATTGGAAGGAAATATGTGAGTGTTGCCAATAGGGATCATGACATGACATGCTTCATGATTGTGTGTCCGGGACTTTGACCATTTATCTTCAGGTTTGTCATTGAAGATGCATAGTAATGCATCAAATAAGTTAGAATTACGTTCAAATATATAAGAGTCAAAGACATTCCACCAGACGTCGAAGAAGTTTGGATAGTTAATAAGGAATGTGAGGTGAAGGGCGAGTCATTCTAATGCATACAAGATATTCCAGCAAATAAAAAATCTCAAGTGTTCTAGTTTTAAAAAGAAACAATAAATAATTTACTAGTTGATGGCTCCATTGAAATTGGCATGTATAAGTGGTCGAAAATGTACCCAATTTCTTGCAAAAGCTCTGAAAAACTTTCTAACTTTTTGAAGAATTTTTTGGTAATTATTAACAAATTTTTAGGCTCAAAATAGCAGTTTTAGGTAAAGTAGGGATTTTTAGGCCAAAATGAAGCTCTTTAATTTTATTTAAAAAATTAAAGAGAAAAAATAATTTGCAAGGCTACGGTTGGATTATGGAATACAAATTTTAAAAAATAGAGGCTTGAAAGCTTTTCAAATGCTTTAAGAGAAGTTTTGTAAAGTTTTAAGTTTCTTAAAAAAGCTCTAAAGCTTTGAGCTATTAAAGCTTAAAAGCTTTAATAGTCTAAGGCTTCAAAAATAATTAAAAATTTGATTGATAATTGTGTGCAGAGAAATCAACAGAATGCTTTAGGATGCAATTTGCACTATGCACCTTTGGAAGATGATATTGGACTAAAAACTGTAATAACAATGTTTTTGGAGATTGTAGATGAAGGTAAACAAAACTGTGGTGTCAAATAGAAAGAAAACAAATAAACCACTTTTAGATTTTTGATGGTTTTAGAAAGTGCTTTTCTACCTTTCTTTGACTTGTGGATAAAAGAAACATGGATTTTGGTTATCCAATAGACAAAAACAAGACTTCTTAAATGAACCTTCGCCTTTCATTGGCAATTTATGAGTGAAAAACTACCTTCTCTTAAATTTCAAAGCTTCTTTATCTTCTAGTTCTTCACCACCTTCAAACTTTGCTATCAATCTTGGCTCTGATACTAATGTTGGAGGGTGAAAAGAACTCACTAGAATAATTGCAAAGTATAAATCACAAAGCATAAAATAAAAATTACACATAACACAAAATTAGGTCCAATTTGCTTCCACACAGAGCTCACATCTA
Source organism: Cibotium barometz (assembly GCF_041138505.1). Lineage (NCBI taxonomy): Eukaryota > Viridiplantae > Streptophyta > Polypodiopsida > Cyatheales > Cibotiaceae > Cibotium > Cibotium barometz. The sequence goes on from NC_141086.1 coordinate 27,278,368, forward strand.
AGTCTTGGTGTATTTAAGTTATATTGCTTGAAATAACTTATGGGCTCAAAATAGTGTCCACTTTTACAAATAAGTCGTCTTCTTCAAAAATAGCTTGCTTTATTGGACGTGCAAGCTAATCTACTTAAAATAGGTGGAAATCTTGAACTTTATAAATATGTTTATCTCTTATAAAATCAAATATGTACATGGGAGGTTTCATACGTTCCAATAAATATATACATTGATAATAAATATGGTTAATATCCAAAATGAGATAATGATGTTGTGCACTGTCACAAAATTAAATAATATTTGTCAACACCCAAAATCGAGTGTCTCAAAATAGTCTTGACCACACTACGACCTCGCCTCCATTATTCAATCCAAGGATCTACACTTATATCAACTATACCAATCAATTAATAAATTAATTGATTAAAAATACAAATAACATGTAAAGTAAGCTATGATCACCCGGATTTCCCAATCTAAACCCATATAAGAGGATTCATAAATAATGGAAAACATGGAAATATGTAATGAAGCAATTATATATGAACATACACATGTATGGGTATGGACCGAGGCGCATGGACCTTGGGTCCCTTGAGCATATATTTGGGGCATTGGCATATTGATTGACCAATGTGAAATGGCCAGACACTATATAAGTGACCTTGGCCTAGGCTATTGTAGCCTTTTACCATCATTTGATATGATGGATATTTTGTCTTATTGGAGCTTATGCCCAATCTTTCATGGCAATCTTTTCATGTCTAGGTGCTACTCCCTAAGTTGAGTGGGATATGTGTACTCCATGCTAATAAGTACAAACCCCTAGGTCCCTTCATTGCATTAGTATTAGAAGCATGGATTCTCTTCATTGCATTGGTATCAGAGCTAAGGATTCTCTTCATTGCATTGGTATTAGAGCCATGGATTCTCTTCATTATAGAATATAAAAATCCATGAATTAACTGCTCATAGCACTTACATGCTGGTGGTCGACTTTTTGATGAAACTTTGCCATGTGACTAGGCACTACTAGAGGGCGTATCCCCTGCCTATCTATGGAGTGTGTGAAAAGGAAGAACATCGACTAAGCAATGTCCTTAGAGTAAGTATTGTTTACTTGGAGTCTAATGCCAATATTTCATCTTTAATGTAAATGTGCAACTATGCGGGTAGGTGGGTTTTTTCTTGGTCTTGGAGGACTTTGTGAGGACTCAAGCTTTTGGTTCAATCAATCCAATTATTTCTTTGTTTTTTTGAAATAAATATGAGATCCTTGATTTTGTGGGTATTGCTTTTACTATGGATCTTTAATGATGAGCGTACACTTGTGATGGAACGTAAGTACTATATGGGAAAGTGTAGTTTTATGGACATTTCCCAGGTTACTAATGGGTTAGAGATGTTCCTCTCACAACCCGTTTCAAGCTTTGATTTATATGGGTGGAAAATGAAAAGGTAATATTGTCCAAAAGAAATACAAGAAAAGCTAAAAAGAAAAATTGATCAAAGGTGTTGCTAAATTGGGTTGCCCATCGTATACTTTGAAATAAATAACTAAATTCAAGGTAAAAAAATGCCTTGTAAAATTTTTACCTTTTAGTATAAATTTTTAACTTTTTTAAGAAAAAGAAGAAATAAATGGCTTTAGAGTAAGTATTGGGGTTTAATACAGATATTCCCTCTTTGATGTAAAGGTACACCAGTGTAGGTGGAAGACTTTGCTGCTAAAACCCACTTGTGGAGGTGGGTTTTTTCTTAGTCTTGGAGGACTTTGTGGAGACTCGAGAGTCAAGCTTTTGGTTCAGTCAATCCAACAGAACTATAGATGGAACTGTAGTTTTGTGGGGACTTTTGTGAGGACTCGAGAGTCAAGCTTTTGGCTCTTCTCGAGTACACTTTTGGATCTTTACTTATGGAAGAGCGTAAGTACTATAGGTGGAACTGTAGTTTTATTGACATTTTTCAGATCTAGTAAAAGTGGAACACTTCCGAATTCTTCATTCTAAGAAAACACTTACTATATACGAAATAAACTAGCCATAAATCACTATATAGTAAACTATGTAGTAAAAAGTTGCTATATATATCAAACGTCATGAAAGCATTCATTATATAGTAATTGATCTAGGTAACTTTTCCTAGACAACAATCTATATAGTAAAATATTGCTATATAGTAATTAATAATCAATAAATTAGTAATGTGTATAGTAAAATATTACTATATATAGTATATTATTGCTATATAACAAATCAATGTGTAAAAAACCACTATAGAATAATGATTATTAAGATAAATACAGTAAAAATTTGGTTTTTTATTTTACGAAGTGTTATTATTCTATAATGATTTCTATATACACTAGAGAATATTGTACTATTATGTAGATATCTAAAGACACGCATTCTAACTTTGAGAGAGAGAGAGAGAGAGAGAGAGAGAGATTTAAAGCATTTTTTTATAATCCGAAAAAATGAGTAAACAAAATTTTATTAAGTAAGATACAAGAGAAATGCATAATGCACAAAGACATACTTTCATAAGAGTAAACTAAAGTGCAATACAAGAGAAATCCATAAAGAACAAAGACATACTTTCATAAGTGTAAACTAAAGGATTGAGTGTAGTTAAATAATTAATCCCAAAAAATAACTTACTTTCACGAGAAGAAAATGAAAGAGAAGAGAAATCCATATAAGAGAAATCCATATAAGAATTAAATCCATATTTATGAGAAGAGAAATAACTTACTTTCACGAGGGAAAATTAAAGAATGAAGCGCAGTGTATATAAAACTAAGTATATAAAATTGCTTAAGTCAAACACGAGAAATCTAACATGTCTATCTTTAAAAATATATATATACATATATATAGTTATATATTTATTCCTAAATAATAAGTATAGTTAGATGTCTATCTTTAAATTATATATATATATATATAGTTATATATTTATTTCTAAATAAATTTTGCCCTATCCGATTGTCTGTTGTTCTGAGGTCCGCGTCGAGGTTCTTGAAGCCCGAGCTGAGCAGAGCCTGTTCCTTTTTTCAGTTGAGAATCTGCGTTCTATGCTGACAGTCAGGAGTCCGAGCCGATTCCGAGATCCGAGTTCAACTCTACGCGTCTATGTCGGGAGGGTTTGCATGATGGGTCGGAGACAGTGCCAGCAGTACGAAGCACCACTCGGATCAACTCTGTGAACTTCCAGCACTGTGGCCTACTAGCCGACCATGAGAAAAAAGGATTTGTGTATCATGTGTGCAATCAGTGTGAAGACCATGAGGCGGGCATTTATTGCAGGAGGACATTCGCTGGGCAGCATTTGTAGTTGGACAACTCTTATCCGATGTGAAGCACAAGATTGAGGAGCTGGGGGATAAGGACAATAGTTCAAAGAGCAACTCAGAGAGTAGCTTTGATGCTGATCCGGATAATAATGCTTATGGTTTCCATGATAATGGAGCGGATCTGGCTATGTATGCTTCAGGGTGCACAGGAGGGGCTGAGAGGCGTTCAAGTGCCATTATTGTAGTGCAGTTAGTGTGGAGACCAAGCACATGTATTTCACATGGATGTCCACAGTAATGGCACTTCAAGGCCTCATTCATAGCTGTGCTACAAAACAAGGAAACCACCAGTCACCTAGATGTCCAGCCAAACTCCCTTCTTCCGCCGCAAGATCGTCATCAAACAGATTCTCTGCATTTGCCACTTCAGCCATTTCCCATTGCTTGTGCATATAGCCGTCATCCACATGAAACACATATTCAGCAGCATAGCTCTTCAGGCACAAGGTCTCGGCAGTAGCCATATCATCATCATTGAACATTGCATGTACGTCCGTTGTACTGGCATCAGGATCGCTCCCCAAGCATGGAACAAGCACCCGCAGCTTCTCAAGACTAGCAGAGCTCTTTGTAGTGCAGTTAGTGTCATTATTGTAGTGCACTTAGTGTGAAGACCAAGCACATGTATTTCACATGAATGTCCACAGTAATGGCACTTGAAGCCCTCATTCATAGCCTGTGCTACAAAACAAGGAGACCACCAGTCACCTAGTTGTCCAGCCAGACTCCCCTCTTCCGCCGCAAGATCGTCATCTAACAGATTCTCTACATTTGCCACATTTGTCATTTCCCATCGCTTGTGCACACTGCATATAGCCGTCATCCACATGAAACACATATTTAGCAGCATAGCTCTTCAGGCATAAGGTCTCAACAGTAGCCATATCATCATCATTGAACATTGCATGTACATCCATATTGGCATCATGATCTTTCATGCTCCCCAAGCATGGAACAAGGACCCGCAGCTTCTCAAGACTAGCAGAGCTCCTTGCCCCTTTACTAGGCATATCTGAGGTCGGCTTGGGGTCCTCTCTGCCACCCGTATCATCCCAGCTACATTAGGCATCACTTTCAGCATCCTTACATTCAGTGGTACACATGTAAGGCTTCTCGATCCTGACATTTTTGATTCATCATTGCAATCCATTGCATGCTGCTGGAAATCAACTGTAGCATAAACTATCCTGGCCAAACCTCATCCATATTGTGCTCATCATAATCTACCACCCTAGCTTCCACACTTGCATAGAAGCCTTGTAAATTAGTAGCATCGGTTCCTCCTTATCAAGCGTAATAACGGTTAAATTGTTATCCACATCTTGCACAAACAGATCTTCTGTAGGAGGCTGCTCAACATACGCATGTGCCTTTGCTTCTTCTAGCCATGCATCATCAGTATGAACCAGTACACATGCATATCTAGAACAACAACACTTAGCTCTTCCTTGTGGGCAGGGAGAGAAGCATCTATTGACCATGACTCTATTGAGTACACATCACATAGAGCCTTCCTCTCTGCAAGGATAGAGAGAAGAACTTTTCTATAGCCACTAGAACTTTGATCAATCTCCATACCACCACCCATGGGAACATCCATTGAAAGGCAACTGAGGGCAATACTTGGCTCTCCTGGACTTCCTCTGTCTCCCTTGCAAGCTCAACCGCAACCAACGAAAACCCTCGAACATGAGAACCCACATACATCTCATCATCATGGCTAAAATCGCTGTCTGACTCTAAATCATGTTGATATTTCTCCTCTCAAGTCCCTCGACAGCTTCCTGCAAGATGTCTATCCACCTGATGCTTGAGCAAGACTTATGTCTTCCCTTCTCATGTTCCTCATGCCAATCACATGCTTCCACTAATGTGTGAGAAAAATTAGAAAGTTTTTCTCTTGGCCTCTCTAGCTTCCTAGATGAGGATCCGCTTTGGTGATCCGAGAGAGTTCAGTTGTAAGATCTACCATGCACCAAACTGTGCATTTATCCCCTTTGCTGCAGGGTTCACACACATAAGGACAGCACAGTCATCTATCCGATGATCTCTGTGCAAACATATTGCACATTTCTTCTTTTTCTTCTCTGCCATGATGTTGCTGCAGATAGATTAAGGGCAAGACCTCCCTCCCCAATCTGAGGGACAGCAAATGAACCCGGATGGCATCGCTGGAGCAGGAGAATTACCATGATGCAAAACCTAGCTCGGCACGGAGCAGTTTCAGCTGCTTTGGCCCCTTCCTCGTGCACGACACGAAACACCGGGGATTAGACATGCTGGACAGGGTCCTCGGAGAGAGGCCACACGAATGTCAGATCCCAGATCAGACCTTCGAACTCAAGGATCCGACCTTCCGACTCCTACTATCACACTCACAGGTCAGATCTGACAAGGGTGGTGTGGGGAATCCAGAGATCACCCATAACACTCGGATCCACAGGCGGAATGAGAATCATCCGATCTCGGATCCATAGAGATTGAGACTGTAGGAGATCGTTGGGCATATTTCTAGCATGCTGAGAGAATCCAGGGCACGGATTGTGTATGCATGAATTGGGGACCATCCTTGATCATGTCAAATATACCTAGGTTTAGCATGTGGGGATGTAGTTGAGCATCTAGTCCTTGTTGGGGATGTAGTTGAGCATCTAGTCCTTGTTGGGGATGACCATAATACTGAGGTAAGGTGGCATGTTGTAATGCATGCAAGGTGGGTCATTGACCTATGTTGTAAGATAGTTTGATAGAGCCCAAAAAAATAAGTATACAAAATTTTTCTTAAGTGGAACACAAGAGAAATCCATAAAGAACAAAGACGTACTTTCAAGAGTGTAAACTAAAGGATTGAGTGTAGTTAAATAATTATCCCAAAAATAACTAAATTTTAGCTTAAGTGAAATAGAAGAGAATCCATAAGACAAAGACTTACTTTCACGAGAGAAAATTAAAGAATGAAGCATAGTGTGATAATTATCCAAAAACTAAGTATATAAAATTGCTTAAGATGAAACACAAGAGAAATCTATGAAGCACAAAGACGTACTTTCAAGAGTGCAAATTAAAGGGTGGAGTATAGTTAGATGTCTATTAAAAAATAAATAGTGTTATATATTTATTCCTAAATAATAAGTATACAAATTTTGCTTAAGCAAAACACAAGAGAAATTCACAAGGCACAAAGATGTACTCTCACGAGAGTTATGTATATGTATATATGTATATATGTATATGTATACATATATATATATATATATATATATATATATATATATATATATATATATATATATATATATATATATGTATATGTACATGTATATGTATATGTAAATGTATGTATGTAGTAGGGTAGTTGGAGGGTTATGTGCCTTTTGGATTCTCATGGCTTGATCCCTTCATCTAGTTCACGTGCATAGGATTTATAACCACCATTTATCTCTGTATTCGATACGTACAACTAATGAATGGAATGAATGAATCTCTCTCTGTCTCTCAATTTTTTAATGGCAGTTTTACCTTCAACATTTGGAGATCGCGATCTTAGAGTTCTAGACTCTCTTACCCATATGCTGATCTATGTGCAAACTGGTGAAGATTCCAATCTCCCATTAGATTTGATGGTGTTATTCTCTAGTATGATGGTGCAGCATTGTTTTTAATGGAAAATGTACTAGATGCATAGTGTGTTGGTGGAAGCCAACACACAAGCTGGGCCGTCGTGTGTGCCGACCATTAGTAGGGTTGACCACAAGGGTCTTGAGACAAACGCACCTGGTGAGATCAATTACGTTGCTAAGAGCTAATTAAAGCAGACTAACGATGATAGAAATACAACCAACAACAGACAGTTGTCATGATGGAGTGGAAGGTGAAATCCAAACAGGTGTTAGCAACCTTGTTGATTAGCAAAACTCCATCTGGGCCCAGGAAAAGTCAGCACTCAAGAACCCATCTTCGTGGAGAAGGGTAGTCACAATCGAATCGAAACTCCATCTGGGTCTAGAGGCAAAGTCAGCGCTCGAGAATCCGTCTTCTTGGAGACAAGTAGTCACAACCAAACCAGTGGTCAAAGGATACGCTATCCGATTGTCCATTCTCGGGTGCCTTTGCCAGCTGGAATCCTCTTATCTAATATTCTCTTGTCTAAGAGGAGCCGATATATGCGGAAGCTATCACCCAGGTGGGTTATCAATGTCCATTGTAGCACTAGTTGAGCTCGATATCTCAACAACACATATATAAATATGCACACATACATATATAATTTCAATAAATCAAATTTTAAGTTAGATTAAATATTAAAGGGTGAAGATGTATGGTAAGGTGTGCTCACCACGCATCTTACATTTATTTGAGAGTGAGGTGTACTCACTCTCGAATAAATACATCTCTCTCTCTCTCTCTCTCTCTCTCTCTCTCTCTCTCTCTCTCTCTCTCTTGGTGCCTTAAAGTCATTAGTAGGATTTCTTGGTGAGGTCATGTGCCTTGCAAGCACACCAATGACGTGGCTGGGTTGCCAATTGCTTGATTGGAAGTGCCAGGTGGCTGTTGGAGAAGCTAAGGGTGGCGTGGTGTGGTCGGCGGTGTTGTGTTGGTATGCCAATGGAGGTTGGTTAGCTTGGTGAGGCCGTCGATGATGATGTTTTGCAGGAGGATGGGAAAAGTGTGGAAGGTGGATCGGTTCATGTTGGTGAAGCGGTTGGACCCTTCGGGTTATCACGGTGGCACCAAGAGTTATGTACTTAGAGAAGGCATGTGGCTGTCTATGAAGTTGGAAAGCCCAGTTACTAGGCATGAAGTGCTGAGTTCTTTCTGTTGGTAAAGTAGTGGTGATGATGATGGAGAGGTGAAGGGTTATGTTGGTGACGAGCTTGAAATTTTGGAGTTGCAAGGCTGATGATAAAGTACAATCTCTCTTCTCGACATTGAGAATCAAACTCTTTCCCTCAAGTTCTCTCTTACAAAGGGCCTAGCCCATCTACATGAAGGTTACTCACAAACCATCATGCACCTCACATCAAACCCCAAAACATCCTCCTAGATGAGGACTACTTTGAGCCCAAACTAGTAGATTTTGACTTGGCAACACTCATGGCTAGGGATGCCTCTCACATGGTGATTGCCCTAAGGGGAACTCCTGGTGGCGACATAGCACTAGAGATGTTCTGGTGCATGGCACTTATGTGAGAAAGAAATGTGACATCTATAGCTTGGACATGGTGTTGCTAGAGATGGTGGGCAGGTAGAAAAAAATAGACTTCGCATTGCTGATGGTGGCAAATGTAGCTAGTAGTGAAGAGCAACCTCAACGGAGTATTCAACCAGCGGTGGCATTTTGCTGAAAAGATGCAGGGGGGAAGAGAGCTTGAGCTCTTGCAAGCACACACACACACTCACAAAACCCTAATAGAGAACACACAAGGTGAGAGGCTGAAATCTTCTTCTTCTCTAATCAACACTCAACACACCATATACAAGAATAAGAGTACACACAATATGAAAGGTACTCAACCAAATACATACACGGGTTCTCTATAGTGTGAACCCGACTAAATGAGCTGGCGCTATAACTATGCCAGTCTCTAGAGTGGCTGTCACACAGCCTGTCATCCCACTGGCCGCATATCACCCAAGATCTCACCAACCATGCCAGTGGTGTAAGTGCGGGGCCTATCCCCCAGGCGGGTCATCAGTGTCCACCGCCTCACTAGAGCTCGATATCTCAACACTCCCCCTCGAGCTCAACTCCATCTCATGTACACCAAGCGAAGCCCTGAATCTGCGGAGCTTCTCTGTATCCAATGCTTTGGTGAAGATGTCAGCTACCTGATCCTCTGTGCTGACATAAACAAGGTCAAGGTCTCCTGCCAAGACCTTCTCTCTGACGAAGTGGTAGTGGACCTCTATGTGCTTCGTACGAGCATGAAAAACTGGGTTCCTGGCCAACTGTATACTGCTAATGTTGTCACAGAAAATGACAACTTGTCTATCCACTGATAGACCCAAATCTGCAAGTAGCTTTCTCAACCAAGCTACCTCACATGCTGCCATAGCAGCTCCTCTATACTCGGCCTCTGTACTGGATAGAGCAACCGTAGGCTGCTTCTTGCTGCTCCAAGTAACAGCAGCACTGCCCAAAGAAAACATGAATCCACTGGTAGATCTTCTGTCTGAGATACTACCAGCCCAATCAGCATCTGTGTACCCATGTACACATATCTCTGTCCCAGTCTCATAGAATAGTCCACAATGCAAAGTAGACTTCACATACCTCAGTATGCGTCTTACTGCATCCAAATGCGGTTTTCGTGGAACCTGCATAAACTGACTCACCAACCCAATAGCATAGCTCAAATCTGGTCTGGTGATCGTCATGTAGATCAAACTTCCTACTATGCTCCTGTACATAGTAGGATCCTCCAAGATCTCTCCTGAATCTGCACTCAACTTGCCATTCTGATCCAATGGCACAGAAATAGGCTTACAGCCTGTCATACCATACTTGGACAACATGTCCAAGCCATACTGTCTCTGCAGTAATCCAATACCATGTGGTGACCTAATCACCTCAATGCCCAAGAAATATCTGAGCTCCCCCAGATCCTTCATCTCGAACTTCTGTCTTAGCAAGATCTTTACATCAAAGATCTCTGCATCATGGTCCCCCGTAATGATCAAGTCATCTACATAGATGACAACAAGCACAACTCCTCTATCACCATGTCTCACATACAATGAGAAATCTGCATTGGCTACATGAAAGCCAATAGTGACAAGATATTCAGAAATCTTGTCAGACCATGCTCTTGGTGCTTGTTTTAAGCCATACAAGGCTTTCTTCAACCTGCAAACATGCTCGGGGTGACCCACATCCTCATAACCAGGTGGCTGCAACATATACACCTCTTCTTGCAAATCCCCATGCAAGAATGCATTCTTTACATCCATCTGATGTAAAGACCATTGCTTTGATGCAGCCACTGCTATCACAACTCTCACCGTTGCCATCTTGGCAACTGGGCTGAAAGTTTCCTCATAATCAATCCCATATGTCTGCGCATATCCTTTGGCTACCAATCTAGCCTTGTACCTGTTTATGCTTCCATCACTGTTATGTTTAACTTTGTACACCCACTTGCAACCAATGGCTTTCTTGCCTTCAGGCAATTGCACTAAATCCCAAGTTTCATTTCCATATAGTGCATCCATCTCCTCATCCATAGCTTTCTCCCAACACACATTTCCAATAGCTTCATCAATGCATGTGGGCTCAACAACCTGCACAACCTTTGCCATATATGCATAGTGATGTGCCACATAACCATCATAGGTAAATCTCTGCATAGGGTTCTTCACTCTCCCAGATCTTCGCAGCTTTTCATTCATGGCTTCCATAGCCTTCTTTACACCAGGTGTTCTCATAGCTGGGATCCCAAGCTCCTCATCAAGGCTCATATCTGAGCCACTAGACTCTCCATCAACATGAGAATGCCCTGCAGAAATGTCAGGCATACCAAGGGGCTCAACCACTTTCTCTTTTCCTTTACGTGATGTAGTAATCACATTTGCAGGACTGGTATTATGACGCAGCCTGCCACTCCATGGTCTATCAACAGACCCACTAGATGAGGACTCTCCTGGTCCACTCAAAGACTGTGATTGCTGACCTGCATTCTGTGCAACCACACTTCCACTCACATCAGCCCCAACAGCTTCTTTTTCAGCAGCATACCAGCTGCTCATCTCATCAAAGACAACATCCCTGCTTACCCTCAACTCACGTGTAGCAGGGTTATAACACCTGTATCCCTTTTGCTCAAGGGAATATCCAATAAACACACATTTTTGAGCTTTCGGATCCAGCTTGGTTCTCAGCTCATCTGGCACATGCACATATGCAATGCATCCAAAAACTTTCAGATGAGATAAATCTGGTTTTCTGCCAGTAAACCTCTCCTCTGGAGTTACATCATGTATGGCTGCAGTTGGAGTCCTGTTCATGATGTATACTGCTGTAGAAACAGCCTCAGCCCAATAGCAATGCGGCATATTTTTCTCTTCCATCAATGCCCGCGCAATCTCTGCAACGTGCCTGTTTTTCCGCTCAGCAACTCCATTTTGCTGCGGAGTGTATCTGCATGTATACTGTCTCCGAATTCCATTCTTCTTCAAAAATTCAGAGAACTCATTGGAGAAGTATTCTCCCCCTCCATCTGACCTTAGGCACTTGACATATTTTCCTGTTTGCTTTTCAACCAAAACTCTGAAATTCTGAAAGTGAGTGAAAACCTCACTCTTCTCCTTCATGAAATATACCCACACTTTCCTTGTGTGGTCACATCAATGAAAGTGACATAGTACCTGCAGCCTCCCATAGACACGGTCTTCGTAGGACCCCATACATCTGAATGCACAAGATCTAGTGCATTTCTGCTCACATATCTGTTACGTGGAAACACATGCTTTGTTTGCTTCCCAAATTGGCATGCTTCACAGATTTTATGCATACCTTCCACTTTAAATTTTGGCAGCCCTGTCACAATTCCTTTTGTCTGCATAGACTTCAACCTCTGCACATTCACATGTCCAATTCTTTTATGCCATATGTCTGTGTCTGCAACAATTCCTGAACCATTTGCAAACATCGCAGCACTCATTTCAGGCATGTCTACATCCAACGTAAACATTCTGCCCACTATGTTGCCTTTTGCAACCAACCTGCACTTGTCTTTGAAATCTTCAACATAACACCCATCAGGGTTAAATCGAACCTGCAAACCCTGCTCAATCATCTGGCCAACTGAAACCAGATTCTTTGTTATGTTCGGTACATGAAGTACATCTGCAAGGTACTTCACTTTGCCATCCTGCATAGATAATGGCACATCTCCAACATGGGCAATTGGATGAGCAGTTGCATCCCCTGTTTCCACAAAACCTGGTCTTTCCGGGTTCTTCATCTCCTTGAACCACTCCCCATGACTCGTCATGTGGTTCGAAGCGCCTGAATCCACATACCATACATTATCTTTTTGTGCTGCATCAGCATTTTCAGACATGGCATTCACAACATGCTGCATAACAAACAACCTTTCATTGTCCTCATTATTTCTGCTTGAGGATGCATAGTTGTTTTGCTGCACTTTCCCATTTTGCATGTCAGCCTGCTTCTTATAACATTCTAACTGCACATGTCCAGGCTTACCACAATAATAACATTCACGTGCATCATTATACTGCCTTTGCCAATTTCCACGGCCTCTTTGACTCCCCCTGCCTCTGAATTTGCCTCTTCCACCTGCGTGTTGTTGTTGTTGTTGTTGATTCTGGGACTGTTGTTGCTGCTGGCCATAATTCTGATTACCTGTTCGGCCACCTCCTTGACCGCGTCCACGGCCTCCTCTACCTCGTCCTCTTCCTGAACTCGTGTAGAAGGCCTGTTGCTCTGAACTGTTTTTGCTTTATGAAGACTGTTGGTCTTCACCCAAGTTCTTCTCTTCGATAATCAGCATAGACACCAAATCTGTAAAGTTGGGAATGTTTTCCCGAGTCTGAATAGACGTCTTAAACGCCTTGTATTGTGGCCCGAGACCACGTAGACAGACTTCCACCTTGTCATCATCATCTACTGACACACCAATAGATGCAAGGGATTCCACAATACCCTTTATCTTCAGCGCATAGTCATTCACAGACATGCTCTTTTTCTCCACAGTATGAAGTTCATTCTTCAACTGTATCTTACGTGCCTTGGTGTTTGTTTCATAAAGCTTTACCAAGGTGTCCCACGCCTCCTTGGGGGACTTGGCATCCTGAATGTGCCCAATCATGGTGTCCTGTATACTAATGGAAAGCCAATACATAACCTTCCTGGCTCCTTGGTTCCAGTCTTTAAACTCTTTCACATCTGCAGCAGTCGGATTTATATCCGGTATCTCCGGTGCCTCTTCATGCTCACCTTCTATGTAGTCCCAATAACCTTTTCCCATCAGGAAATTTGTCAACCTGAACCTCCAAGCATGGAAGTTATTAATCCCAGTTTGCGAGATGAGGACATCTCGCATTTTTTAAGTGGGGTAGAATGTAAGATTCCTCCCCCAACCCCCTTTTTGATGTCTAGTATCTTCCCCTGTAATCAATCCCTCTTCTGAAATATAAAGACCTTGTTTCTAACTGTTTTAACCTAGAGAGAGAAAATATTCTAGAAAGAGAATATTCAGATTTTGAATATTTTTGGATAGAAAAATATCTCATATAATTAAGATGAATTCCCTTGAAACAGAAATTCAGAAAGAATTTTTCGATGTGCAGTTGGAATTAATTGGAAATAGGTATAAAGAACCTTAGTCTAAGGGTCTAGATTTTCAGAAATTTTTAGATTATGGTCCAATTAAGGTTCCTATGGGCCAATAGCATCAATCCATGTGTAGGGAGGAGATAAATCCAAATTGTAAAAAGAAGATACCCAAAAATGAGTAAATGCTCACATAAGATGAAGAGTTGAAAATGTACAAGGTTTATTAGTAAAAAACTATGAGCAATATTAAAAATATGAGATATTTTGGGAATAATAATTTTATTATGACACATATGTAAGGAAGGGGAGTCCCTTAAATGCTCACATAAGATGAAGAGTTGAAAATGTACAAGGTTTATTAGTAAAAAACTATGAGCAATATTAAAATGATTCCATTATGACACCTATGTAAGGAAGGGGAGTTCTTTAAAGGAGGTGCATATTTCACATAAGATGAAGAGTTGAAAATGTACAAGGTTTATTAATAAAAAACTATGAGCAATATTAAAATGATTCCATTATGACACATATGTAAGGAAGGGGAGTTCTTTAAAGGAGGTGCATATTTCACATAAGATGAAGAGTTGAAAATGTACAAGGTTTATTAATAAAAAACTATGAGCAATATTAAAATGATTCCATTATGACACATATGTAAGGAAGCGGAGTTTTTTAAAGGAGGTTCATATTTCACATGCTTGAATGAGTTTTAAACTCATAAAAATGGAGATATTTCATCTCTCCTCTCTCCTCATTCAAGTCTAGTTCCAAAAAGTTAGCTTAACTGACCTAAAAATGGTCAAAAAGTGACCAAACTGACTTGGAAAATTCTAGAATCGGTTTGTTTGGTTAGGAGCTCAAATTTTCCTATAAATAGAAGCCTTCCCTTGTTGAAAAAAATATAGTGTCTTATGCTTTGTTACTCTACTCCACCTAAGCCAAAATATAGTGTCTTATGCTTTGTTACTCTACTCCACCTAAGCCAAAATATATAGTGTCTTATGCTTTGTTACTCTACTCCACCCAAGCCAAAATATATAGTGTCTTATGCTTTGTTACTCTACTCCACCTAAGCCAAAATATATAGTGTCTTATGCTTTGTTACTCCACCTAAGCCAAGAACTGTGAATTCTTTAATAATTCACTAGTTTTTGACACTTCTCTCTTTCTTCAATCCCCATTGGTGGCTTCATCAACATACTAAACCAATTGATTGGTTGGGGGCCTCTACCGTGAATAAAGAATCAAGCAAATTATAAGGTAAGTATATTGAATTTTGATCTTTTCTATAATTACTCAATGATTCTCTCTTCTCAACCCCTCTCAAGCTTGATAAGTTTAATTGGTATGGTTTTTTAAATGCTATTGAAGTTAATTGGTGAATAGTAGTGAAGAGTTACATAATTTAATAAATGCTATTGAAGTTAATTTTCATTTATGTTAAATTCTAATGGTTTTTATGTAATTTCTCTCTCTCTCACTCAAGAAATGGTCATACTCATGACCCATTCTCAATCCAAATGAAGCTTTTCATAAAGCTTTTTCTTAATCCAAGATTAAGCTATGCTTGAGGCCAAATTAATGGCTTTTTTCTATGCTTTTAGTTTATGCACATTGATGATTCAATCCTTTATTATGGATTGATGACCCAATTAGAGACCATTCTAATTATTTCCTTAATGATAAGCTTTATCCCTTAGAAAAAAATTGAGATTTATCAGTCATAGTAGCGGAGCTATGGCAAAATTTTTATAGAAATTACGCATAAAATAAATTCATTCAAAGCATAAAAAGAGGACTTCCTACCATATTCTAGGAACTATCATCCTAGATTAATTAAAAGAATTTTATTATGCATGGAGATGTGGATGTTTGCATGTAGATGTAGATGTATGGATGTGAGTGTGAATGTGGAGGTGGATGTATGCATGGAGATGTGGATGTATGCATGTAGAAGTAGATGTATAGATGAGGATGTAAATAGAGATGTGGATGGATGCATGTAGATGTAGATGTATTGATATGGATGTGAATGGAGATGTAGATGTATGCATGTAGATGTAGATGTATAGATGTGGATGGATGCATGTAGATGTAGATGTATTGATGTGGATGTGAATGGAGATGTAGATGTATGCATGTAGATGTAGATGCATAGATGTGGATGTGGATGTATGCATGTAGATGTAGATGTATAGATGTGGATGTGGATGTGGAGGTGGATGTATGCATGTAGATGTAGATGTGGATGTGGATGTGGAGGTGGATGTATGCATGTAGATGTAGATGTATAGATGTGGATGTGAATGTGGAGGTGGATGTATGCATGTAGATGTAGATGTATGAGGAGAATGTGAATGTGGATGTGGATGTGGATGTATGCATAGAGATGTGGATGTATGTATGTAGATGAGAATGTACGCATATAGATGTGGATGTATGGATGTGAATGTGCATGTAGATGTGGATGTATGGATGTGGATGCATGAATGTGCATGTAGATGTGGATGTGAAAATAGATGTATGGATGTAGATGTGGATGTGTGGATGTGAATGTGGATGTGGATGTGGATGTGGAGATGTGAATATATGTATGGATGTGAATATACGATATGTGATGTGAAGGAATATGAAGTGTTGAGATGGAAAATGATGTGAAGGGATGAGTATACATATAAATGGAATATGGAATAAGTAATGTGGATTGATGAGGGATAATGTGAAAAAATGAAAGTAAAAATAGAAACTGTATTGTAAACTGTTTGTAAATGCTATTTGTAAATGACTGTTTTATGTCAAGATTGCTGGGAGAGCATTGTGACTATCTTGTGATTAAGGTCGTGGAGACCTAACTGATAATGTTGCAACTGCTGACGGAGAGTCAATGAAGGACGTCTCGCGTAGCAAGGTCGGCCGAGGTCTTGACCACCCTCGGTGCGATTAAAATGGTGAGCTTCCGGTACGGTGGATGAGGGGCCAAGGAAGCGGCCTATGAGTGAAGCGCTAGGTCACCTGCGAAGGATCCTAGAGGGTGCTGACCATACGGTGCTCGGGCTCTGGGTCGCCTAGGATACCCACGCGTGCGTCGAGGAAGATATTGGAACAGAGTTGGAGTTGTTTTCTGAAATCGGGCATGGATCTGGTTGATTGACCTTGCTGGTCTTCAATGGATGAGTCCATGGCTCTTTATATGGATCTGTTGGTTGATCTTGCTGATCTTCAACGAGAGTCCATCTTGATAAGTGATTATATTGCCGAGTATTATGGGCTAGGGATTAGGAAACGGCCCCTGAGTGGACAGGTGGTGAGCGTCCTAGTTGCCAATGATGCCATAGATACTCTGATGAAGGAATGATGGAAAAATTAAGAATCAACTGGATAAATTGGAAGATGGTGATCAGTGATACTATGGTCTTATTAAAGGATTGTTTTAAACTGGTTGAATCTGTGAAAAGGCAATTTCATATTGGGTGTGTGAGTGGTGTGACTAGTTTTATTTTGCATGAACATCCGGCTAGGGGGCCTTGGAACTCTTTTCCTTGGTACCCGGGACAAAACCTAACCGAATTAAAAATTGGATTCCATCACTACAGTGGTTGGGCGGTTGGCTAACCCATGGGATCGGATGGGGTTAGGCTGGACTGATGGATCCGTAAATCGAGACTCAAACTTTTGTTTTTACGATAGAAAAAATAAATCCCGGACAGTAACTGTTCTATGGATAGGAATCAACGGCTGTGCCTCTTGAATGGGAAAAAAAGCGTTGATCCCAATGATCCAAGTGCAAGTTTCTTCCTTGAACTGACTAAGTATCTTATAGATGTAATTGGATCATCTCGATCAGGAATGATCTTGACTACGTTAGAGTAAAAAGTTATCCTGGTGGAATCGCCCGTGTTTTCCGATTAAGGAAGTTTTTCCGGGTTCGGTTTTGGAACAACCGACGGATTAGTCTCTTATCCGGATATCCGTGGGCGAGGCCCCGAGTGTGGGACCCCTGTCCCGCGCGAGAAGTGCTACTTCCGCTGCGAGTACCCCGAATCCGTTGCTCGGTGGGAACAGGGATCTTACAGTTGGTATCAGAGCATTTGGTTAATAAAGATCAACTGAGAAGACAAATATATCAAAAATTTATCAAGAGACACAAAAAGATTATAATTGTGTGAGATAATTCATACAATTTGATATTCAAACTGAAATTCGTAATTTGGTAATTGAGTCTTCAGATGGAAGTGCCGCAATTATATAGAATCCCTGACGTGCTTGAGGCCTAGACATGATAGTATTTACCTTATAATTCCAAGGGCCGTGACTACCCGTATATACCGAGAGTATACTGCAGCTCTTTACTGACAGTATATACGAGTAAATCCAAGACTTGAAATTATAAGTGTTAATGCTATCTAGATGATGATTTTGAATGTGATTGATATGATTTTTAATTCTGTTTGAGAATTGATGAATTGATTTGGATTCTGATTGAAAATGCTGATTGAAAAATGTTGATTTTAAAAATTAGTTGAAATATAATGAAACCACAATGAGGGGGAATGGGACGAGTCCCTGTGATGATATTCATAACTAGAAGGATGATAACGAATTCAGCAAATCACTATGAGATTAGTGGGTTGTGCTGTCAGATTGCTACTGTTAATACTTGACCGGTAGATCGAGTTAAGGGATGTCAAATGGAGAACTTACTTGACTGAAATTTCCGTGGAGGAATGTTCCGAAGGAAACTTTTCGGTCTAATGGACCATTATCATGTTAAAGATATGAATGATATAATCTGAATGAATTGTTATTTAATGATGAGTTCTATATAAGGGATATTTATCCCAGTGTTCTGTTGGGTTGACCACAATATAAGGAACCCCAGAATAAAATTGGATCTTAAGAAAAAGAGCTGTCCTCTACCTTGCGAGATGAGGACATCTCGCACTTTTTAAGTGGGATAGAATGTAAGATTCCTCCCCAACCTTCGAAGTATACAGGAGTAAGAATCTTTCTTTCTGATCTTATAATTATTCCCTCTCTAAATAAAAGAAAGTTTCTGTTTAAAAAAGGAAGACCCTTTCCCTAGAATACTTCTCAGGAGTCCCACCTGTTTTAAGGCTTTAGAACAATGAGTCCAGAAGTGAGAATCGGTGTTTTGGATACCAAGGTTTTGGTTTTCATTCGAGTACGGCCCAAAAGAAGTTCTTTATCTCTTGGGGAGTATAAGAAGTTATCCCCCAGATATTGTGACCTTATATCTGAATTCAATGAAAGAAGGTGACTTAGCCTACAAGTTTCTTTTATCTCCTCATCTCAAAATTCTTAATGCCTTCTATAGAAAAATGTGTTAAACTCAAATCATGGAAAGACGGTAAAACTTCAGTGGCAAGTTACCGTTGGCTTCTAGGTTACGCTAGCTCCTTCCTTTATATAAGTCGTAACTTTTACTTGTCGCTCACAGTAATCTTACTCCCATCAATCTCCTTTTTTTTCTTAATCTCCTTCATGGCTTGGCAACAAGAACTAGTTTTATCCATGATGATTTCTCACCTTCAAGACGCAAGAGAGTCTGTGAAGAAAGACTTTATAGAACAGTATGAGCGCTCACTTTTTCCTCACCTAGGAACTTCTGTAGCGCAGACCAAATGACGAACCTATCAAAACATAACTAGGGTAACACCCTGGGGTCAGCAGCACTTTCGTAACAATGTCCGCTTGGCCATGGTTATTGAAGCCTTGGGTTTGGGTCCCCAATACTACTGCGTCATGAGATCAAGGCATCTTGGGTTTTCTGAGCGGGTCTTCTTACTGGCGTGTTTTCTTCCTCATGAGAAGATATGCCTTTACCCCGTTTTTGGCTTGCCTCTCAGAGGTCCTTTTGTTAGATCACCTCATACCACTGAGATAGGTGCGGCAATAACCAGCAGAATCATTCCCATAGATGAGTTACCCTATACTTGTGCAGCTTGTGAGGACTGCTTTTGTGACCATATGATGGACGGGCTTATGGAAGTGTAAAGAGTTCTTCTATCTTTACTGTATAAGTTCCGAGAATGAATAAAGTTTAAATCTTGTTCTTATCTTGCTTTCTTTAAGACTTTTCTTGGTGGTTAATCTTGATTAAAATTTTTCTCTAAGTCTCATATTCGTGCATCTTGCGAAATTATCCCAGTTTGCGAGATGAGGACATCTCGCATTTTTTAAGTGGGGTAGAATGTAAGATTCCTCCCCCAACCCCCTTTTTGATGTCTAGTATCTTCCCCTGTAATCAATCCCTCTTCTGAAATATAAAGACCTTGTTTCTAACTGTTTTAACCTAGAGAGAGAAAATATTCTAGAGAGAGAATATTCAGATTTTGAATATTTTTGGATAGAAAAATATCTCATATAATTAAGATGAATTCCCTTGAAACAGAAATTCAGAAAGAATTTTTCGATGTGCAGTTGGAATTAATTGGAAATAGGTATAAAGAACCTTAGTCTAAGGGTCTAGATTTTCAGAAATTTTTAGATTATGGTCCAATTAAGGTTCCTATGGGCCAATAGCATCAATCCATGTGTAGGGAGGAGATAAATCCAAATTGTAAAAAGAAGATACCCAAAAATGAGTAAATGCTCACATAAGATGAAGAGTTGAAAATGTACAAGGTTTATTAGTAAAAAACTATGAGCAATATTAAAAATATGAGATATTTTGGGAATAATAATTTTATTATGACACATATGTAAGGAAGGGGAGTCCCTTAAATGCTCACATAAGATGAAGAGTTGAAAATGTACAAGGTTTATTAGTAAAAAACTATGAGCAATATTAAAATGATTCCATTATGACACCTATGTAAGGAAGGGGAGTTCTTTAAAGGAGGTGCATATTTCACATAAGATGAAGAGTTGAAAATGTACAAGGTTTATTAATAAAAAACTATGAGCAATATTAAAATGATTCCATTATGACACATATGTAAGGAAGGGGAGTTCTTTAAAGGAGGTGCATATTTCACATAAGATGAAGAGTTGAAAATGTACAAGGTTTATTAATAAAAAACTATGAGCAATATTAAAATGATTCCATTATGACACATATGTAAGGAAGGGGAGTTTTTTAAAGGAGGTGCATATTTCACATGCTTGAATGAGTTTTAAACTCATAAAAATGGAGATATTTCATCTCTCCTCTCTCCTCATTCAAGTCTAGTTCCAAAAAGTTAGCTTAACTGACCTAAAAATGGTCAAAAATTGACCAAACTGACTTGGAAAATTCTAGAATCGGTTTGTTTGGTTAGGAGCTCAAATTTTCCTATAAATAGAAGCCTTCCCTTGTTGAAAAAAATATAGTGTCTTATGCTTTGTTACTCTACTCCACCTAAGCCAAAATATAGTGTCTTATGCTTTGTTACTCTACTCCACCTAAGCCAAAATATATAGTGTCTTATGCTTTGTTACTCTACTCCACCCAAGCCAAAATATATAGTGTCTTATGCTTTGTTACTCTACTCCACCTAAGCCAAAATATATAGTGTCTTATGCTTTGTTACTCCACCTAAGCCAAGAACTGTGAATTCTTTAATAATTCACTAGTTTTTGACACTTCTCTCTTTCTTCAATCCCCATTGGTGGCTCCATCAACATACTAAACCAATTGATTGGTTGGGGGCCTCTACCGTGAATAAAGAATCAAGCAAATTATAAGGTAAGTATATTGAATTTTGATCTTTTCTATAATTACTCAATGATTCTCTCTTCTCAACCCCTCTCAAGCTTGATAAGTTTAATTGGTATGGTTTTTTAAATGCTATTGAAGTTAATTGGTGAATAGTAGTGAAGAGTTACATAATTTAATAAATGCTATTGAAGTTAATTTTCATTTATGTTAAATTCTAATGGTTTTTATGTAATTTCTCTCTCTCTCACTTAAGAAATGGTCATACTCATGACCCATTCTCAATCCAAATGAAGCTTTTCATAAAGCTTTTTCTTAATCCAAGATTAAGCTATGCTTGAGGCCAAATTAATGGCTTTTTTCTATGCTTTTAGTTTATGCACATTGATGATTCAATCCTTTATTATGGATTGATTACCCAATTAGAGACCATTCTAATTATTTCCTTAATGATAAGCTTTATCCCTTAGAAAAAAATTGAGATTTATCAGTCATAGTAGCGGAGCTATGGCAAAATTTTTATAGAAATTACGCATAAAATAAATTCATTCAAAGCATAAAAAGAGGACTTCCTACCATATTCTAGGAACTATCATCCTAGATTAATTAAAAGAATTTTATTATGTATGGAGATGTGGATGTTTGCATGTAGATGTAGATGTATGGATGTGAGTGTGAATGTGGAGGTGGATGTATGCATGGAGATGTGGATGTATGCATGTAGAAGTAGATGTATAGATGAGGATGTAAATAGAGATGTGGATGGATGCATGTAGATGTAGATGTATTGATGTGGATGTGAATGGAGATGTAGATGTATGCATGTAGATGTAGATGTATAGATGTGGATGTGGATGTATGCATGTAGATGTAGATGTATATATGTGGATGTGGATGTGGAGGTGGATGTATGCATGTAGATGTAGATGTGGATGTGGATGTGGAGGTGGATGTATGCATGTAGATGTAGATGTATAGATGTGGATGTGAATGTGGAGGTGGATGTATGCATGTAGATGTAGATGTATCAGGAGAATGTGAATGTGGATGTGGATGTGGATGTATGCATAGAGATGTGGATGTATGCATGTAGATGAGAATGTACGCATATAGATGTGGATGTATGGATGTGAATGTGCATGTAGATGTGGATGTATGGATGTGGATGCATGAATGTGCATGTAGATGTGGATGTGAAAATAGATGTATGGATGTAGATGTGGATGTGTGGATGTGAATGTGGATGTGGATGTGGAGATGTGAATATATGTATGGATGTGAATATACGATATGTGATGTGAAGGAATATGAAGTGTTGAGATGGAAAATGATGTGAAGGGATGAGTATACATATAAATGGAATATGGAATAAGTAATGTGGATTGATGAGGGATAATGTGAAAAAATAAAAGTAAAAATAGAAACTGTATTGTAAACTGTTTGTAAATGACTGTTTTATGTCAAGATTGCTGGGGGAGCATTGTGACTATCTTGTGATTAAGGTCGTGGAGACCTAACTGATAATGTTGCAACTGCTGACGGAGAGTCAATGAAGGACGTCTCGCGTAGCAAGGTCGGCCTAGGTCTTGACCACCCTCGGTGCGATTAAAATGGTGAGCTTCCGGTACAGTGGATGAGGGGCCAAGGAAGCGGCCTATGAGTGAAGCGCTAGGTCACCTGCGAAGGATCCTAGAGGGTGCTGACCATACGGTGCTCGGGCTCTGGGTCGCCTAGGATACCCACGCGTGCGTCGAGGAAGATATTGGAACAGAGTTGGAGTTGTTTTCTGAAATCGGGCATGGATCTGGTTGATTGACCTTGCTGGTCTTCAATGGATGAGTCCATGGCTCTTTATATGGATCTGTTGGTTGATCTTGCTGATCTTCAATGAGAGTCCATCTTGATAAGTGATTATATTGCCGAGTATTATGGGCTAGGGATTAGGAAACGGCCCCTGAGTGGACAGGTGGTGAGCGTCCTAGTTGCCAATGATGCCATAGATACTCTGATGAAGGAATGATGGAAAAATTAAGAATCAACTGGATAAATTGGAAGATGGTGATCAGTGATACTATGGTCTTATTAAAGGATTGTTTTAAACTGGTTGAATCTGTGAAAAGGCAATTTCATATTGGGTGTGTGAGTGGTGTGACTAGTTTTATTTTGCATGAACATCCGGCTAGGGGGCCTTGGAACTCTTTTCCTTGGTACCCGGGACAAAACCTAACCGAATTAAAAATTGGATCCCATCACTACAGTGGTTGGGCGGTTGGCTAACCCATGGGATCGGATGGGGTTAGGCTGGACTGATGGATCCGTAAATCGAGACTCAAACTTTTGTTTTTACGATAGAAAAAATAAATCCCGAACAGTAACTGTTCTATGGATAGGAATCAACGGCTGTGCCTCTTGAATGGGGAAAAAAGCGTTGATCCCAATGATCCAAGTGCAAGTTTCTTCCTTGAACTGACTAAGTATCTTATAGATGTAATTGGATCATCTCGATCAGAAATGATCTTGACTACGTTAGAGTAAAAAGTTATCCTGGTGGAATCACCCGTGCTTTCCGATTAAGGAAGTTTTTTCGGGTTCGGTTTTGGAACAACCGACGGATTAGTCTCTTATCCGGATATCCGTGGGTGAGGCCCCGAGTGTGGGACCCCCGTCCCGCGCGAGAAGTGCTACTTCCGCTGCCAGTACCCCGAATCCGTTGCTCGGTGGGAACAGGGATCTTACAATGCCACCATCAGCAATGCCAAGTCTATGTTTTTCCACCCGGCCACCATCTCTAGCAACACCATGCCCAAGCTATAGATGTCACATTCCTTGCTCACAGGTGCCATGCACCACCACATCTCTGGAGCTATGTAGCCAGGAGTTCCCCTTAGGGCAGTCACCACATGAGAGGCATCCCTAGCCATGAGCTTGGCCAAGCCAAAATCTGCCAACATGGGCTCAAATCCTCGTTTAGGAGGATGTTATGGGGTTTGATGTCGAGGTTTAGGATGGTCTGTGAGCAACCTTCGTGTAGATAGGCCAGGCTGTGGGATATGCCTAGCGCCACTTTGAAGCGGCTAACCCAATCGAGAAATTGCTTAGCCTCGAAGAGCCAGCGATCAAGAGAGCTCCTGTTTATTTACTCATAGACCAGCATATGATGGGATGTCTCCCAAGAGAAGCCCAGAAGCTACACAATGTTGAAGTGGCTGGTTCTACCCATGGTGGCCACCTCTATCACTCAAGAGGATGATGTCGAGCTTCTTCACTGCTATTTTCTTGCCATCGGGAAGAGCACCAACATACACTAAACCCATCCCACCTGCACCCAACAATCTGTTGAATCCGTGCGTTGCCTTCTCGTGCAGTTCTTTAAAAGAAAACCTAGTGGTGGGTAATGTGGGCAAAATGAGCGTCAAGTACTCTTTATCCCCACCAAGGTTACTGCTGTTGAACTTAATGCCCACACCTCTTCTAATGAATCTCCTGCAGCCATACAAAGCTAGAGCTGCTACACAGGCAAGTGAAATGGCAGAGGTGGAAGCTAGGTGTACAATTATAGTCCGAATCTGATGATGTGAATAGGAGGAAGCTAGCACACCAGTCCGGCTCTGACGTTGTGAATGGGAGTCAGAAGTCAGATGTGCAACCTTCAAAAAGGCCGTGTAGGACAGGTTGTCAAAGTAGTCCTTCCAGTGACATTGAGAAGGTCAGCCGATAATTTGTAATAGGGAAGCACAAGGATTAGTTGTGGTTGAAGATTACAGTGCTACAATTGCAAGTACAGACAAGAACATGTGCATAGAACGCTCTAGTGAGATGGCGGTGTTGTTGAAGATCTCACCAGAAAACTAAAAGATAGTGGCGGTGTTATTGATTTGGAGGAGGTCCACGCTACTGCATTGACCTAGGATCAAGGGGACAGAGGCTTTACAGCCTTGGGATGCATCATGCTCATCTATTAGCTTGAATCCAACTAAGCTTGAGGATGCATCATTACGACCAGCTGGGCATGTACAGTACCAGTCGATCTAGTCACGGTGTCGGTAAAGGCATTTGGCATTGGTTGGTCTCGGTGTTATTTTCCACACACACTCCACGGATGGCGGGGGAAAGGCCCACCACTAGTGTCTAGACACGATAAAGCTCGATTATGTCACCACAGAAGCCATTTATTCCTTCTTGTTCTTTGAAAAGTTGGGAAATTTATATTAAAAGGTAAAAATTTTACAAGGTGCTTTTTTACCTCGAGTTTAGTCATTTTTTTCAAAGTAAAGAATGAGCAGTGAAAACTTAGCAAAACCTTTGATCAATTTTAATTTTTAGCTTTTCTTGTCTTTTCTTTGGACAATATTACCTTTTCATTTTTCACCCACATAAATCTAAGCTTGAAACGAATTGTGTGGGGAAAAATGTCAACAAAACTACACTTTCCCATATTATACTTATGCCCCACCACAAGTGCATGTTCATCATTAAAGATCCATAGTAAAAGCAATACCCACAAAATCAAGGATCCCATACTTATTTTTAAAAAAAACAAAAAACCCTTTGGGTTGACTAAACCAAAAGCTCGACTCCCCATAAAGTCCTCCAAGACCAAGAAAAATCCACCTACCACCATAGATGCACATTTACATCAAAGATGAAATATTGGCATTATACTCCAAGTAAACAATACTTCCTCTGAGGACATTGGTTGGTCGATAAAATATTGGCATTATACTCCAAGGAAACAATACTTACTCTAAGGACATTGCAATGTTGGTGGATGTTCTTCCTTTTCGCACACTCCACAAATGGGCAGGGGATAGGCCCACTAGTAGTGTCTAATCACATGGCGAAGTTTCATCAAAAAGTTGGCCAGCATGTAAGTGTTATGAGGAGTTAATTCATGGAATTTTATATTTTGCAATGAAGAGAATCCATGGCTCTAATACCAATGCAATGAAGAGAATCCATGGCTCTAATATCAATGCAATGAAGAGAATCCATGGCTCTAATATCAATGCAATAAAGAGAATCCATGGTTCTGATACTAATGCAATGAAAGGGCCTAGGAGTTTGCACTCATGAACATGGAGTACACACATGTCCCACTCATCCTAGGGAGTAGCACCTAGATATGGAAAGATTGCCATGAATCAGCTATGAAAGCTTGGGCATAAGCTTCAAGAAGACAAGATGTCTATCATATCAAATGATGGTAAAAGGGTACAATAGCCTAGACCAAGGTCACTTATATAATGCCCGATCATTTCACATTGGCTAATCAATATGCCCATGCCCCAAATTTACACTCTTGGGACCCAAGCTCCATGTGCCTAGGCATATATAATTGCTTTATTACATATTCCCATGTTTTCCATTATTTATGAATTCTCTTAGATGGATTTAGATTGGGACACCTTTCTAAATCTAGATGATCATAGCTTACTTTACGTGTACACAGGTGACTCTATACATGCATGGGAGTATTAGTTGCTTCATCTTAATATTATGATTTTCGTATGGTTATTTGTATTTTTAATCAATGAATTTATTAATCGATTGGCATAGTTGATGTAAGTGCAAATCCTTGGATTGAATAATGGAGGCGAGCTGGTGGTGTGGTCAAGAATATTTTGAGACACTCAATTTTGGGTGTCCACTAATATTATTTGATTTTGTGACAATGCACGATGTCATTATTTCATTTTGGATATTATTTGTATTTATTATCAATGTATATATTTATTAGGACATGTGAAACCTCCCATGTACATATTTGATTTTACAAGCGATGTACATATTTATAAGGTTCAAGGTTTCCACTAGTTTTTAAGTAGATTGGCTTGCACGTCCAGTAAAGCAAGCTATTTTTGAAGAAGTTGATATATTTGTAAAAGTGGACACTATTTTGAGCCCCACAAATTATTTCAAGCAATATAATTTAAATACACCAAGCGGAGGTGTGGGCTTTGTATGGGAGCAAATTGGACCCAATCTTATGTTATGTACAATTTATATTTTATGCTTTGTGATTAATACTTTGCAATTATTCTAGTGGGTTCTTTCCACCCTCCAACATTGGTATCAGAGCTAAGATTGATAGCAAAGTTTGAAGGCAATGAATAACCAAAAGACAAAGAAGCTTTGAAATTTAAGAGAAGTTTTCCACTCATAAATTGCAACGAAAGGCTAAGGTTCAAAGGAACATTGTTTTTGTCTATTGGATAACCAAAATCCATGTTTCTTTACCCACAAGCCAAAGAAAGGTAGAAAACCACTTTCTAAAACCATCAGAAACCCAAAAGTGGTTTATTTGTTTTTATCATTTGGATAACCAGAATCCATGTTTCTTTTACCCACAAGTCGAAGAAAGGTAGAAAACCACTTTACAAAACCATCAGAAACCCAAAAGTGGTTTATCTATTTTTGTCATTGGATAACCAAAATCCATGTTTCTTTTACCCACAATTTAAAGGAAGGTAGAAAACCACTTTCCAAAACCATCAAAAACCCAAAAGCGGTTTATCAAATCCATGTTTCTTTTACCCACAAGTCAAAGAGTATTTTTCTCTCCAGAGGATAAAAAGAGTGAGAAATAGAGAGGGTGTGTGTGCGTGTGAGAGAGAGAGAACACATAAAGAGAGAGATTGAGAGATATGGAGGTATAGAATATAGAGAGAGTGTGAAGGGAAAGAGTGAGGGTTGAGAGAGAGAAAGAGACATCTCAAAGACATTAAACCATCTCAAAGACTTTGAGAATGAGGATTACTAAAAATCCTCAACTTGAAAAATGTATGATGGTACCAAGGCTTATGACATGTTCTAGCACTTACGTAAGTAAATAGTTAAAATTTGAGATAATAATTCGTGGGCATGAATGTATGATATCTCTTCAAATTCGTGAACCAAGGCTAATGACATGTTCTAGCACTTACATAAGTAAATAGTTAAAATTTGAGATAGTAATTCGTGGGCATGAATGTATGAAATTAATGATAAATTGGTGAGCTTGTGGTGGATGGTGTATAGGTAGGAGGATGCTCATTTGATCATCACATGTAAGCAAGGTGGTCTAACAAAGCATTTTTAAATTCCAAACTTTCTACATGTATGTGTATCTAATTATGCTTGTGTATAATTATATTAGATGTGCCTAATTGAATGTTGCTTTAATTTGAGACTCTCCTTAATTCTAAAAGAGGGTCATCCCACATATAGTTTTAAAGATGCCTCTCTCGATCCTAAAAGAGAGTCATCCCATAAATAATATTAAAAAATGCTTCTCTCTCTCTCTCTCTCTCTCTCTCTCTCTCTCTCTCAGACACACACACACACACATGCGCACACACACACATTCACTTTTATTAGCTTACTTCATCAATTTATTTACCTCACTCACACACAAACACACCCACATATACATTTAGATACTCTCTCTCTCTCTCTCTCTCTCTCTCTCTCTCACACACACACACACTCAAGCGCACATGTGTACACGTACATTGGACATAAAATTCAATGCATGACCCTAGAAAAAAAAGATTAAGGGAAAGGGATAGAAGAAATGAGACATGGAGGTAGAGAGAAAGGGGGGATAGAGAGAGGGAAAGGGGGGAGGGGGGAGCGTGCATGTGAGGGTGTGTGCACGCATGTTTATGAGACTCTATAAGACATAAAATGAGAGAGATTGAGAAATAATGGGAGGATGAAAGGATACATCAAGGTAGAGATAGAGACAAGGGGAGATAGAGTTATAGAGAGAAAGAGAAAGGGGACGAGTAAGGATATATATATATATATATATATATATATATAGAGAGAGAGAGAGAGAGAGAGAGAGAGAGAGAGGGACCAAGAGGATGCGTGTGTGTGAGAAAGAGTAAGAGGAAGATAAGGGGAGAGAAACACACACACACACACACATTGTACATGTGTGTGTGTGTGTATAAATATATATATATATATATATATATATATATATATATATAGTTAGAGGAAGATTCAACTAAAGTATACCTTGCTCTTTTTAAATGAACAAGGAACAAAGGGTTGATAGGTATATATATATTATACATATACATACATACATACATATATATATGTGTGTGTGTGTATATATATATTTATATATATGCTTACATATACATATAAATACACACCTATATATATATATATATATATAAACACATACACATGCATACAAAATCACACCCACACATATACACACACATATTTATATATATATGTGTGTAACAAAGAAAAATAAAATAAAATAACCTCTGAGTTTTGGAGGGAAAATGGTGCCGCCTGAAATCATCCCAGTGAGATGAGGGAAAATGGGGCTTTCAAACGACGGATATGGAAGAGCTCAAGGGGAGGACGCCGACCTCTTTGACAATAATACGCTCTGCATCGGCCAGATCATATCAGAAACATTCCCCATTCTAATTTTGGCCAGCTTTGTACCCAGGTAGGATTCATCACTAATTTTGCGGTGTTATTTGCGATTCATCACTAATTTTGCAAGGTCTTTTTCAGTGGGTGGATGAGAAGGCTCCGCAAGATTTGGGCAGCTGGAGGTGAGGGCGAAGACCTAAGCTTTGTTGTGTGGAGTATTTGGCTAGTGTGAAGGCAGAGGAAGAAGGAGACATCTCATGCCCTTGTTCATACCATTTTACAGAATTTGTCCAGTCCAATGCCTCAGCTCTAGAAGGTAATCTTTCCAACCAGACAATCAAATTCATACCTTACCAAGATGGGTCTCCTTTATAGTCTGCTCAACATTCTGATGGACCTCTCTTTAGGCAAAGCTAAGGAGAATGAGTGAGAGTTTAAGGGCTTCTCTGCTTGTGGATTTGATTGCAAGGTTCGGCCTGACCATAGTCTAGGTAAAACCAATTAATTTTTTTAGCGAATGAGGGCCAAACATGAACATTATGTGCATTTCTCCCTGCTTGAAATTTTCAATCAAAAAGAGGCATTCTTGGATTTGAGTAGGTTGGCCAAGCATTGAGTATAAGAGTAGATCTTCTCCCGCGCACATATCTAGAGGGATTTCAACAGCTTCAAGAAGTGGGCAAGTAAGCAATGCTTTCTCTTCTTTCTTTTTTTCTTTTTTCATTTTAGAAGCTCCTTAACTTCATTTTGTTTACAATTTAATGGGTTTATGATTAGAGTACGTCGGAATTTTTTGACAAGATGCAATTGTAGGGTGTTCATCCCAGTGATGTGACCTTTGCATCTGCTATGAAAGCTTGTATTAGCATAGGGTCCGAAGGCAAAGTCCTAGAGATAGACACATGAATTATGTACACTGGATTTGAAAAAGGTATATGTCTTAGTAGCAGCAGCTTGGTTGCAACATGTATGCCAAATGTGGATTTGAAAAAGGTATATGTCTTAGTGGTATCTTGGTCGACATGTATGCCAAATGTGGCTCATTTGCAAAGGCACAAGTCTTTGATAGCCTGTTAGCTCAAAATTGTGTATCCTGGACTTTTCTAATCTCAGGGCAAGCTGAGTACGGACTTGAGCGGTCATGTAGGCTGCACTTTATATATGGAGCATCTCAGTGTTGATCCTTGAGGGGCCCTATCACCTATGCAATTGTCGCCGTTAACCACATCGTACCACTTATGCAGCTACTGCTGCCGATAACCACATTGTATGTAAGGGCACTCATTACCTCAGCCACCGCCTTGAATGACCATCATTCCAGTTGATGTAGTGCTAGATGAAGATGCTGGACTCATGGGCCTCCATCTACAAGGGCTCTCATTGCCTTAGCCACACCATCTTAAATGACCATCATTGCCTCCTCAGCCAGCCATCATTGCCTCAGCCACAGTCTTGAATGACCATCATTGCCTCCTCAACCAGTCATCATTGCCTTAGCCACAGTTTGCAAGGTCATCATCACCTCCATTGTTTCTTGCAATTAACTATAGGTTTCCCATAATGTATATTATATATTACAATATAATACTTTATATCATTAAAAATACTATGATGTATGACACCTCAGGCCAAGTGATGTGATTTGGATCCCTTGGCTGAGTATGCTGATGGGGCTGCACCTGGCTGATGTGTTGGCTATCAACCATCTTACAACATAGGTCAAACCCACCTTGCATGCATGCCAGGCTGCTACAACATGCCACCTTACCAAGTATTATGGTCATCCCCAAGGACTAGATGGTCAACTACATCCCCACATGCTAAACCCAGGTATATTTGACATGATCAAGGATGGTCCCCAATCCATGCATACACAATCAGTGCCCTGGATTCTCTCAGCATGCTAGAAATACAGGTACATATGCCCAACTTTCGAGATCTCCTATAGTCTCAATCTCTTTGCTTATATGCATACCCCCATGTGTTGGTCACTTAGCTGGGCCATCTCAGATGTGCCACCTCGTCATCTTTACTACATCCAGGTCAGCTCATTCCATCATGCTATCCGTAGAAGCTGGAAAAAAAAGAGCGGAAAGTCTGTGCAATCCATACTTTCCCCATTTGCCACTCTTGCACAACATGCAATGCATCCAAAGCATCCGGGTACAACTTGAGATTGCACAAGGAATTTCAATTGACAAAACTATGTGTACTACCGCTGTCCACAAGTAC
The DNA here is from genome assembly GCF_041138505.1 of Cibotium barometz. Classification (NCBI taxonomy): domain Eukaryota; kingdom Viridiplantae; phylum Streptophyta; class Polypodiopsida; order Cyatheales; family Cibotiaceae; genus Cibotium; species Cibotium barometz. Next base: position 27,310,291 of record NC_141086.1, read on the forward strand.
ATGTGCTTCTCTACCATTGATCATAGCCTTGATTCTCAATGTCTTAGTGCCCTTGCAACCGGCATAAGCATCATGTGACAACGTGCAAAGAATAGCATCTTCTTGCATACACTTGTAGTACACATAGGCAAACCATCATCAAATGAATTGCTCTTCATGGATCCACCTGGATCGAAAGGAAATTCACCATCAGCCTCATGATCATCTTCTTCATCATATTTGTCAATGCAATCCGCAAATTTTGCCTCTTCATTCTCGAGTTCATCATCATCCAACTCGGTCAAGATCATACTCCGGATAGCTTTCTAGCTTTGCACACTTCATAATGCTCCTTGGACCATTTCTCTCCACACTTATACCATAAACCTTTGCTATGAAACTCATTGATGCGGTCCTCCTTCATCACCATGCTCGTGTGCACCATTAGTTGGCTTCCCTTCCATCTTACCATTCCCAACTTTTGAAGAAGTACCACTAAACCTGAAATTTGATTTGGTACCCTTGCCATACACCGTTGGAAACTTTGGAATGGCGTTGCTTGAAGAAGCCTTTACATTGGGGAAGACGGGACTGCATCAACCTTGGAAACTTTGGATTGCCATTGTTGACTATACTTCTCCTCATAATTTCGGCTAACACCATAGCTTCCTTGAGAGTTGATGGCCGTTGAGCATTTACATCAGCTTCAATGTTTGACTTGAGTCCCTTGATGTATTTGATCTTCTTATATGTCTCACTCACATCATCAACATGCAAGGATAGCTTGAGAAATTGATGTATGTACTCCTTTACACTCTTTCCTCGCTGCTCAAGCTCATTCCATTCACATATTTCTTTTTGTTGATGTAGCTCCGAGACAAATGCTTTGTTCATTTCATCTTTGAAGTCCTCCCAAGTGGTAATCTCGTATCCATGAGTAGACAAGTGCCTCCACCATGTATGGGCATAGCCTTCGAGATGAAGAGTGGCAAAGTACACCTTGGCTCGATCTTGAGCTGAAAGTACATCTCCGTTTTCTTCATACTCTTCATTGGTATTGCCCTCACCTTTGAACTTGGTAGATTCACCTTGTCCTTCACACCTTTGAACTCATCAACATCTTGTGATGCATGATTCCTTTGATTACCACCAACTCTTACGGGAGTTTTGGAAGTCTTCCAAGATCCATCAAGTATTTGGGCATCAAAGTTGAACACCACTTGCTTGCCTTTCCCAACATCCCTTGAGGTTGAAGGCATAGCTCTATCCATGTCAACATTGTGCATCTTGGGTCCACCAATGTGTAATGATGCATTTGGAGGTCGATTCTCCTTGTCACCATTGTCCACATACTCATTCCCACCATTGCTTCTTGCATGAAGGCACCACCCATGAGATCTTTGCGGAGTACGGTACATGCTTCAATGAAGGCTTGTTGTTGATCCTTCATCATTGATTCCATGCGGTTATTGTGCCTTCGCTGCTCTTCTATGTTTGCTAACATACCTTGCATGAGTATCATCATATCGTTAGTGCTGGATGGTCTAGCATTCCCCTCATGCATTTGTACCCTTTCATGCACATTTGCCTCAACATTGACTCCATGCTCATGTAGACTTTGCTCATCTTCATGAAGATCTTGCGCAATGGCTTCATTCTCAATCACATTGTCCCTAATATCATATGCACCAATCCCCAAATCATTGTTTGCATCCACACCCTTCCTTGGCTTGCTCCGCCCCATGCTGGAAATGGACTTTTAGGATTTGGATTGTCATGTGCATGATCAATGCCATGTACCTTCTCAGGGCTAGTCCAGAGGAAGGCAACCCGGAAAAGAGCATGAGAACCAGAGTTGGGGCACAAGGAGCAAAAGGTTAGACATGAAGCAAAGCTTGAAGAAGACCCAAAAGGAGTCATCGGCTGGCAGGGAGGGCATCGTGGGCTGTACCAGATCAGGTCGGCTACAGGCACCTCAATCCATGGAGAAGCGCAGCCCGACTAGCAATATGTGTGCTTCAGGCCCAGTCGGCTGGTCCGACAGCAATCGGCCAGCTTCTATATTGCTCAATAACCCTATAAAAGGCAACGTGTGCCCATAGTTGAGATCATTCACTCCCTCTAGGGGTGTGAGTCATTAGGGGATAGATTTTGGTGTGTTACCACCTTTTATGTAAGGCAACCCACGGCTGGAGATTTAGGTACCTTTTTGTACCATAGAATATACTGAATTTCCAGCACCTCTCTCTCTCTCTATTCTCTCTCTATATCTGCGTTTTGCATCAGATGGTTTCCAAGAGTGTTTAGGGCTGAAAGAAGACCCCCAGAGCTTCCGCGTGTTACATTGGTATCAGAGCATCAGGCTCAGCGAGGCTAAACACTGATTCAGTCCCATATGATGGTGTACAGGTCCAAGGTACAGGAAAATACATGGATTCGAAGCCCAAGGCAAGGAACACAGATCGAGAAGAACTCCCAGGAGGTTTGTTGGTGGTGTTCCACAGTGCTAGATGGGGATGGCAATTCTATGAGCCAGATAGGTTCTCAGGCAACGGTCCCAAGGGAGGTTTATCCTGCAAGGGTGATGTGAGGGTGCCAGATTCAGTTCCCAGGAATGAAGACCAAGACGGTGTTCCAAGTTAGGGCAGGAATGGATTGTGGACTAGAGGAAAACCGATGCATAGATCTTCGCCAGAGACACAGTGGTTTGGAGAACAGGCCGTGTTTTCAGAGAAAACGGTTTCTAGGGATGGATGATGACAGAGGGACTTCGGGACAGGATTGGGATGATGACAGTCATCCAAGAGCAGGTTGGAATCCCGCCATCAAGTTTAGCAGAGGGGGATGTCATGTGCATCATAGATGCCATGGACATTCTCAGGGCTAGATCCAGAAAAGGCAACCAGATAAAGAGTATGAGCCAGTAAAAGATAGGAAGAACCAGAATTTAGGAACCTCAGGTGTAGCATGTGTGGTTGACTTGGAGCAGGACAAACTGGGATCATGGAGGGGTGATGCAGTCGGCTGGCTGCCAGGAAGTACTGTCAGCTGACATCAGCAGTGCCATAAATGTGTTGGCTACAGGACAGGTGGTGTCGGCGGCTGCCCATAGACGTGGTCGGCTGAACCAGCAAATAGGAGCAGCAGAGCAGGCGCATCAAGAACAAGGTGTAGATCCAGTTGGGCTGCATTAAAAAGATATTAATGAATTCATGACTGGCCGACCAGCAGTCGGCCAGTTCCCCATGTATTCCAAGGGCTATAAATAGGCCCCCTTGCTCATTGTTTTAGCCATTTACTCCCTCTAGGGGTGTGAGTCATTAGGGGTCCCATAGGGGACAGATTTTGGTGTGTTACCACCTTTTATGTAAGGCAGCCCATGGCTGCAGATTTAGGTACCTTTTTGTACCATAGAATATACTGAATTTCCAGCACATCTCTCTCTCTACTCTCTCTCTATATCTGCGTTTTGCATCAGATGGTTTCCAAGAGTGTTTAGGGCTGAAAGAAGACCCCCAGAGCTTCCGCGTGTTACATTGGTATCAGAGCATCAGGCTCAGCAAAGCTAAACACTGAATCAGTCCGATATGACGGTGTACAGGTCCAAGGTACAGGAAAGTACATGGATACGAAGCCCAAGGCAAGGAGCACAAAACCGGGAAGAACTCCCAGGAGGTTTGTTGGTGGTGTTCTACAAAGCCAAAGGGGATGGCAGTCCTGTGAGCTAGATAGGTTCTCGCGCAACGGTCCCAAGGGAGGTTATCCTCCAAGGGTGATGTGAGAGTGCCAGACTCATTTCTCAGGAATGAAGACCAAGACGGTGTTCAGAGTCAGGGCAGGAATGGATTGTGGACTAGATGGAACAGATGCATAGATCTTCGTTTAAGACAGAGTGGTTTGGAGAACAGGCCGGGTTTTCAGAGAAAAGGGGTTGCCAAGGATGGATGGATGACAGAGGGACTTCGGGAAAGGATTGAGATGATGACAGTCATCCAAGAGCAGGTTGGAATCCCGTCATCAAGTTTAGCAGAGGGGGATGTCATGTGCATGATCAATGCCATGTACCTTCTCAGGGCTAGTCCAGAGGAAGGCAACCCGAAAAAGAGCATGAGAACCAGAGTTGGGGCACAAGGAGCAAAAGGTTAGACATGAAGCAAAGCTTGAAGAAGACCCAGAAGGAGTCATCGGCTGCAGGGACGGCATCGTGGGCTGTACCAGATCAGGTTGGCTGCAACAACAGGCACCTCAATCCATGGAGAAGCGCAGTCCGCCGACCAGCAATATGTGCGCTTCAGGCCCAGTCGGCTGGTCCGACAGTAATCGGCCAGCTTCTATATTGCTCAATAACCCTATAAAAGGCAACGTGTGCCCATAGTTGAGATCATTCACTCCCTCTAGGGGTGTGAGTCGTTAGGGGTCCCATAGGGGATAGATTTTGGTGTGTTACCACCTTTTATGTAAGGCAGCCCATGGCTACAGATTTAGGTACCTTTTTGTACCATAGAATATATTGAATTTCCAGCACATCTCTCTCTCTACTCTCTCTCTACTCTCTCTCTATATCTGCGTTTTGCATCAGATGGTTTCCAAGAGTGTTTAGGGCTGAAAGAAGACCCCCAGAGCTTCCGCGTGTTACATGGATGGTGAAAAGTTGTTGGAATTGGTTGATCTAGGGTTCTATGGGAAGCTTTTGAGGATGCTACAAGATCCAAATGCCCGTTTGACTTCAGTCAATGTGCAATATGCCTATGTTTTGACTTTTTTAAAAAGTCAACAAAATTGGGTTGACCTAGCTAGGGTTATCCAATTGGAGTGGTTAATACCTCAAATGGTAGCTTAGAATGAGTATACTAAGGCTATGTAAACCACTTAAATTCAGTCCTTAACATTTTTGACTGAATCACCCTTTTCCGTGCGATCAAAGTTGGCCGGTTGAGGCACTTGACGGCTTGATAGAGAGCTCTTTCCACGTACTATCCAAGGGTGTAAACCACTTCACTTTAGTCCATAAACCCTCGGATTGAATCACACTTCAGTTTCAGCAGAGTACCTTGTTTTGGGGTCAAAGAGTACTCAATCCTTGTGCACAATCCCTTGGCAAGTTCCAGTAGACAATAGGCAATGGTAAGCAACCTTATGGCACCCTTTTGCACTCATCAATGGCAACGTACAAGCCTTAATGCTTCAAAAACCCCAAATCTTGGCTTAGGGTTTGGGCAATTGACTCATGTAGCCTCAAGATCCATGCATAGGGCTCATATTCCACTTCAGCACAATACCAATGTTGCCAATGATTCACTTCAACTTGAAAAGATCCCAGAAATTAGGGTTTTCTTGGAGAAACCCTAATTCTTGGACTTGGATGCCAAGAATCCACCAAAATCAATCAAGAATTGTTTGAGGGACTCACCAATGTTGATTAGAAGTCAAGAATTGAATCAATTGTTGAAGAAAATAGCCTCTTGGAATTCCCCTGCTCCTCCTTGGCCTCTTGATGGAAATCTTCAATCCAATCAATGGAAGGCTCCCTTTGGGCAAGAAACAATCACCAACATGTATAGTATCCATGGCTAATCTCTCAAATGCATCACATTGAGTTGAATCACCACAAAGCAAAGCTAATAGACTGCTGGAATGCTGCGAATCTGCGCCAGCCTGCTGGGTTTTTTGTGCTTATCAAATCACTCCCTAATGATGCTCAAAAGCATATGACTAATGTGAAGTTTGATCTAATCATATTGGAGATAGTAAATCTTGCAACAAATGACCACAACTAGGGTTTCTTGGATGGATATGAAAGCTGCAAACAGGGCTTGGAAATGGATAAGAAAAACTGGAAAAGGATGCAAGAAATGGATCAACGTGAAGGCTCTGATACATTGCAAGCAACTATTAGGGTTTAGCACTCAGAATGGAGGGCTCACATGCATTCTCAAGGGAGAAGCCACCATGAAAGCTTGAGAGAGCTCAAAGCTATAAATCTTGCTTAGTATTGGTTAATTATGATTAACTATTACACATTGTCTTTTATACTTGGACCCTTGTTCACACTTATTAACTCATGGCCTCCACACTTGACCATGCCCATGGGCCCCTATTCAACTATTTACAATTGTTTGGCCTTCCACTTATAGCCCCAAAGGCTCATGGCCCTCTTCCTCATGCCCATGGCCCATTATTTACGGCTTTGTTACAATCTTTTCCATGCTTTTGCATCACGAAAGCAAGATATTGGTTATCCCCTTCACCATTAGTTTAATATTTCATCACAAGGACAAGGTTGGATACACTTTGGATTCCTATTGTTCAAAGATTCACCTCATTGATGCTTCAATGGTGTTTCTTGATTGATTAAGGGCTTTGTTATAGCCTTAGATGCCTTGCACATGCGTATGAAGTTTGTGGATGATTACACTTGCATCTACATGATTTCATGAGACCATTCCATTGAATCTACTCAAGATTCATGCCATTTGATGGGATTACATGCTCCAATCAATGGAATGGAAGAAGTTGAATGCATTAGGTGGTGTCCTTGAAGACTATGATGCAATGAGGACATAGCTTATGGTTGTTTTCCTTGAATACTAACCACTTGGAGTGAAACCTTGTGAGCCTCTTCATCGGAATTAAACTCTTGTTATTACGAATGGCTACGGCATGCAACTATAAGTGCCAATTGTTAAGTGAATTCATATACACTTTCAAGTTCATGCTATACAACTCACACACACTTGTATTCACATTTTAATTCTTGACGTGTGAGGGTATCTTGGCATTTGGAGGAGAGACTGGGGGGAGTATGTCTTGAATCCACCTTGCCATCGTGAGTGCATTGGAAAAGCGGTAAGATGGAGGATTAGGTACCGTGATAGAATGCATAGCAGAAGAAGGGAAAGTGGAAACATAGGACAGAGAGTGAGAGAGAAAGATGGAGAGGAAACACAGGTATATAGACCTGCTCTTAATATCATCAACCAAGAATACATGGAATACATGTCCCAAGCAAGAGGGGAGAAGGCCTCGTATGTGAGGGATTGAAAATGCTAAGAAATGAATAAGGAGTGAGGGTATGCCGTCTATATATATGTCTAAAAGTAGGCAGCCGACCAGCTCACGACTAGGAAAAAAACCTCCACAAGTAGGATAAAAAGTGTCCAAGACTCCATAAATTGGGGAATAAATATGGGAAAAATATGTGAGGGGTGATCAATCCCTCTAGCTAACATAGGATACCAAATAAGAAGCCAGCAGCAAGGAGATGATGTCTAACACCCCCTCTCAGCACCGGATGCTGAGTGAACTCCAAGAAGCCAAAGACGCTGTCCTCGATCAAAGATGAAAGACTGTAGAAACAAGTACCAAGAAAGCTCCACAAGCAATCTCCTTAGTAACTCAACTACAAAAGCAGTAGAACAAGCTGCCAGGTGTACCGCTCCTTTGGAAGAAAACAACCATGTAGGTTGCGACGTGTTGCTCCAAATAATGGTCCAAACCCAAGTGTAAGAACACTTTCGGAAGTCGTATGTCGTGTTTCTAGCTTAGAGAAGGTATGAAAACCTCAAAACCAACGAAGATCAGATCCTGTAGATAATCAATCTTGGGAGAAGCAAACTGCTCCTCACTGGAACCCTAAAAAGAAATACAATCAATCTGCTTCAACTCTGTACCAAGAGTCGTCAAATGTTGTACAAAAGCATCCTCTGAAAAGGTCGGCATGGCAAGATGTAAAGACTATGTAGAAAAGATGGGGTCCATCTGCTCAAACTCCATACCATGAGTTGCCTAATGCTGTACATAAGCACACTCCACTGACGTGGGCATCGCCAGATGAAAGGACTCCACATCCCCCTTTGAAAAAATATGTCGTAGGACTGGTACAAGCCCAATTTGATTATGATCCAAATCCAAAAAACTCTAGAAGTATCACTGTGCCCCAAGCACGGTTAGCAACCAAAGATCCAAAGCATCCCACCGGGTCTAAAAGTCAATCCTCCAAAACATCAAACCTGCACACTGCATCAAACCTAATCCAGAACTGGCAAGGGGAGGGGAATCCTCAGAAGCATCACAAAGAGAGGGAGACGTAAACTCCTCACAATGAGGAAGGGAAGCAGGAATATGAACTGCAGTGGTAACAAGGTCCTCAGAAACATCACTGATAGCAGAAGACTCTTCCATAAGTAGAATCAGATCCGAGAAATCAGCAAACAAACAAGTGATCCATGTGAAAGGATCACACCTCACAGGTAAAACACCCTCCTTTCTCTGCAAACATTGCAAAGAACACAAGTTTGGACAAAATAAACTTTGCTCAGGATCTCTCTGAAAAGATCACTACTCTCCTCCAAAATCTGTAAACTCCTTTCACAGAAGAAAGTGTCCACCACCACAGATACAAAATAGCTCCTGAAACTGATCCTCAAGTGAAGTAGTTGGAGATGGGCCCCCTCTGAGTGTAGAAAACTCCTTTAGGAAGCAAAACATAGCCAAAACATTGCTGTCCAGCAAAAAATAGCACTGCACCGCCAACAAAAGGCAAGGAACATGAAGAAACTGGGTAACTGTGAAAGGGCCAGGAAAAAAACACAGGTATAGATGCTCCAAAATCAACAAAAGGGCCAGGAAAAAAACACAGGTATAGATGCTCCAAAATCAACAAAACACTGACTGAAATCAGAAATTCAGTATCCTTCTCACGTACCAAACTGCCTCCAAAGCCATAATCCAAACAAAAAACCCCCTCTACAAGTGATCTATGTCCATTGGAGAAGAAAATGCAGCCAAACAAGAGGCTACAAACCTGAAAATTCAAGCCAACTAGTGTCCACACCTCCTATGAGGAAAAACGTTGAAGAGAAGGTACCTTCGGGTCCAAGGGGAGGAGCCCATGTGAAGGTAGAGCTACCACAAGATGTGTTCAGAAAAAACGCAACAACCATGGTTGCAAATCTGAAAACGTAGAGTTATTCGAGGCAGATTCTGGAAACACAGAAGAGATAGGTACCACCAAGCTTCAAACAACATTAGAAAACCTGTAGGAGAAAAAAACGCAGAGGTATTCAGGGCAGTAGATAGGGTAGATTTTGGAAACATAAAAGAGATAGGTACCACCAAGCCTCAAACAGCATTAGAAAACATGTAGGAGAAAAAAATGCAGCACATATGCTGTTACTGTCCTGCATAGAATAGGGCACTAGCACTATAAGGGAGGTAGATGCTGTTGAATACTGAAGACTTGCTGTGAAACCACCTGTAGAAAAAAACGCAGCCCTCTAAGGTGTTGCTACCCTGAAAACAGAGTAGCTCACAAGTGTGAAAGGTGAATCTCGGGGATCAAAACCTGTAAAGGATGACCAAGAGCTGCAATGGAGACAATGCTTGGAAGAAGCATGCGACCAACAGCAATTCTGAGAAAAAAACGCAGGAGGGAGAGGAGGGAGCATCCAACACTGTTCTTCACCGGCGCTCTAATACCATGATAGAATGCACAACGGAAGAAGGGAAAGTGGAAACATAGGAGGGAGTGAGAGAGAAAGATGAAGAGAAAACATAGGTATCGACCTTCTCTCAATATCATCAACCAAGAATACATGTCCTGAGCAAGAGGGGAGAAGGCCTTGTATGTGAGTGATTGCTTAGCAAACAATGCTAAGCAATGAATAAGGAGTGAGGGTATGCCGGCTATATATACGCCCAGAAGTAGGTAGCCGACCACCTCACGACTAGGGAAAAAACCTCCATGAGCAAGATAAAAAGTGCCCAAGACTCCATAAAGTGGGAAATAAATATGAGAAAATTATGTGAGGGGTGACCAGTCCCTCTAGTTAGCATGGTCAGCCCCCCTAAGGGCTAAAATAGGACACTAAACAGGAAGCCAATAACAAGGAGATGATGATGTCTAACATAGTGGTGATGAAGACGTGGTCGCAACTTGTGCCTAGTTTTGACCTAGGTACGAGGGTGGAAAGGGCTTGGCCGGGAGATTGGCAAGCTTCAATGCTCTACATCGACTTCCAAGTGCTTATAAAGCATGCATTTTGTTGGGCAAAGATTTGGCAAGCATGGGATATAGTGTTGCAATTGATTTTCAATCGAGTTTATATTGAGATTTGGTTGCAAAAACAAAGGAGGTGTTATCAAAATTTTTGCAAGAAGCACTTATGTAAGACACTTGAGGTTACATTTGGATGCCAAGTTACGAATTGAGAAGTTCATGCCTTTAAATGGGTCCGAGACATTACCAATGCAAAGAGGAAGTGCAAATAGCAATTGGAGAAAATCGTGACGATTTTTCACTCTAAATCCTAATTCAATCTGAGAGGATTAGGGTTGCTTTCAAGGTGTTTGCATAGTTTCATTCTAGTCTCCAAGGGCTACGTTTAGAGCCCTCAAATGTTTGATTCGGACTCTGTTTACTTCTCCAATTGGCAAGTCTACCCATCAAGTCTACCCATAAGACAAAAGGGGTGCCCAGTTAAAAATAGAGAATTAAGTGGGAGATTTGAGCATTTTGGGACATTGCACACACCATTAGCTTCCCGCCTAACAAAGGGCTCTTGATTTTGGCACCGTTGACTTGGTCAAACGGCTATAGGTGACCAATTAAAGAGGTTAAAACAAAGGATAGTTGCAGGTCAAACGTGGTCAAGGCATTGACATGGATGCGTAGGACTTGTTGAGAGAATTCCATCAAGCTAAAGGCTTCCAAAATCGGTCTCTGCTTGATTGAGATTTGGTCACTTGTGTGATAAAGTTGACTTTTTCAAGAGAAGTCAAATCAGAGAGTATTGGTGCATTGACCTTGGTCAAAGTGATCATACATGGGGGTTCTACACGTCATTGCCTATCTATAAAGCTAAAGAGCTTGTAAATCGGAGTTTGGGAACATATCCAACCTAAATTTGGTCGTTTTCTAATGGCATCTAAGTCAAAGACCAAGGCTACTTTCAAGGAAGTAGTTGAGCATGAGGGTGGTGTTCCGAAAGCGAGGCAAGATGCAAGACAAGATGCTCAAGAGTATGTGCAAAGTAATGTTGACTTGCATCAAGGGTCACACATACCACAAGCTTCCATTGAGATTCTCGGGATTGTGCAATTGATGGAGAAGATGTATCGTGATCAACAAAGTACTATGAGCAAATTGCTAAAGATTATGGAGAGCTTAGGCCAAAAATCTCAAGATGATGCAAGTGAGGAAAAATTCTTTAATCGCTTGGATCAAAGATTTGTAGCCATGTATCAACAATTCCAAAGAGTTAGTGACACTTTGCATGATGGGTTTGTTGAGATTGAGGAAGGGTTCACTAGCTTAAAGCAAGAATTGGGCAATGGAAAAGAAGTTCTCAATGATCCAATGGTATTTTGAGCATTGGGAACCCAACCTCTTGGATCTACCGTGGGCACTTCAAATGCAAATTCTACACATCTACCTCAAGTTAGTTCTCATCAACTTGAATCAAGTCGCGATCCTCCTAAGATGTACCAAGGTGGAACAAGTACATTTGGAATGCCGACGCAACAAGGTGGTTATGGGATGCAACAAGGTGGTTATGGGGTGCCTATGTAATCAAGTGGAAATAATGTTCCAAACATGCCTTTGCATCAAGGGAATGCTAATATGTGGCAAGTATATCGTTGCTTGGGTTATTTCCAATGCAAGGGAGAAGTTTGGAAAGAGGAAAAGGTACTCCATTAGGTGAACCACGTCCATTTGGCAATTGGAATGCTTCTCCAAGTTTGTAAGATCGTCATTCCAATGACTTGGGTGGCCGTTTCATCAATGATTCGGAGGCACGTCATGCTTATGATTCTCATGGATATTGGGATGGTGTGAATTTTGGTGGCAATGCATATGCCTATGATGACCATGCCAATGCTTATGATTATCATGCCTATGATGATCATGATGCCTATGAATGATATTCACGGTAGTCATGATTCTTTTTATGAAGGCATGTATGACAATGACGATTTGGCAAATGTATTTGGTATGCCAATGCATCAAACCGTTGTCTATGAATGAGCCACATTGTCAAACACTCTTCTCTTCAAAAGGAGTGATTCGAGAAAGGCAATGCACAATGTTTGATGGTGAAGTTACTACAATTGAAGACAAGATGAGAAGGATCAATGTATGTGAATTCTTGGTGCTGACTCTGTGTCCCTATTGCTTTGAGTGGGGATAGAAGATCTATTATACACTCAATGTTGATGGATTTAGGCTTTGCCAAAAGCAATGGAGGATCTCCTATCACTTTTACATTTGACCAATGTATGGAGTGTGACTATGTGTGCCTTTATGCACACTTTATGGGTGTTGAATTGGAGGGCATGTTTGTTGTAATTTCTGGACAGTAAGAAGATGAAGATACTTTGTTGCCGAATCTTCCTCGACAAGTCACCAATGTATCTGTGGTCAAAGGGGATACGCAAGCTGAAAATGGTTATGATTGGATAGCTTTCATAAGTGCTTTGATTGGGGAATTCTTAGCTCATGACACGATGCCACGAGATTGTGAGAGCATAGTCATTGATGACATTTTGGATGAGTGCTTGTTTGTTGGTGTGACGAATGGGATGATGACTCATTTGTTGGTGATACACGTGATGACCATGCTTGGATGATCATGCATTGGGTGATGCGTTGAGTGGCTCATGGAAGGTTTATGAAATTGCATTGTATGATCCATTCTCGAGTCCGGTTTGTAAGACATACGATTGTCAATTATTTGACTATGAAGGATGTAAAAGAGACATTTTTATATGTGGGAACAAATGTTTAGGAGCTCAAAAAACTTCATGATTAAAAAAAACACTTCATGATGAAACGTTATGTGGTGGTGGTTTTACTGCTACTAGCGATGGTGGAACGTGTCATCCCTCTCTCTCTCTCTCTCTCTCTCTCTCTCTCTCTCTCTCTCTCTCTCTCTCTCTCTGTGGGATGAAAATTCACTAGAGAACTAGTGGGCTCCTGGGTCTAACCATGAGAGGTGTGGGCTTTCTACATTTGTACTTATGCATTAACGTTGTTGAGAGCAGCACAGCCTATTTTAACGAAGAAAAGAATACATATAATTCTCATCATGAATGAAAGAGAAAACTAAAAAGAAATAAGGAATGCAAAACAAATACACTTGTGGGAACCTGAGGAGTTGCATAACATAAAAATAGCACTCTCTCTCTCTCTCTCTCTCTCTCTCTCTCTCTCTCTCTCTCTCTCCAGGTGTACTTCTGTAACACGCCTATTTTTCCTAAATTATTTGTGTAGAATGAAAACTCCTCTGAGAAAGTGTGCTAATAAAAACCTTTCGTATTTCCTTGAAGGTTATCATCTAAAGCTACTTTCCAAGGTAAGGTGTTTCTGACTAATTCTTTTTATGGTTTCATTATGATTCTAAATGAGGCAATCAATCTTGATTCTTTGTCATGTTTTGATGGTTTTCTATGCAGGGAATTGTGAGTAGTCCGCTCACTTTGAATATCCTTGTCTCATATGATTTTGCTATACTGCTGAGGAGTTGAACGCTGAGTATAGACTCAAACTCAGCTTGATAGGCTAGCTCCCAATACATCTCACTGACAAGGATATTCTAGAGCATGGTCATGTATTGATGAATGGTATTCACGTTATGAGCATTCATGGTTCGAAATCTTAGAGAAATGAGAGGGGAACGATGAGCTAAAGAGAGAGGGTCAAGGTGCTTCACAAAACACACAACCCCTTATCTAAAATTTCATGTATTAAAAAAAAATCCAATACATACTCGCTCTTCCTCAAAAAAGTATAAAAGATGCCTTTATTATTGTGGTGTAGAAATTTGAGGAAAGATGCCTTTATTATTAACATTAAAAAAGATAATTTATTTTTTATTTTATTTTTTTCAAAAGTAGAGTGCACCTCTCCTACTGTTATAAATATAGAGAGAAGCTCCAAATCACTTTGTTAATCATCATTGCCACAAAGCCTTGTTAGTATAATACACCACTCTAAACTCTCCTTCATATTGTTTGTGATGGCCTCATCAAATATTAGCATTGAAGTTGTTGGTGCATATCCCAGAGGGAGGTCATCAATGTGGAGGTCAAGCAGCAGACCATAGATGGTGCATAAGCATGGAAAGGTATCACATCCTTTCCGCTTCTTGGTAATGATGATACTACTTCTCAAGTAAAGGCCAAAGTAGTGGGCTTAATTGTGATATGGCAAGCCTATGGTTTTATTGATGAATCGTCTGAGCGTGTCTTGCTAGAGAAAGTGCAAAAGGGTACGAATATTGTTCGCTTATGTTGTGTCTTCATCTCGGAGAATAAGCGAGGTCCATAATAGTAAAGATGATGGTTTTCACATTTTTGTATTTGGTAGTTGTAAGTGAATGAACTTGGTTTTATTTTCAGTTTGAAGCAGTAACCTCGATGTAGAATGTGATGTTGTCATGTTTTTTTGTTTTCACTTGCTCTGGCTCTCTATCGCCCTCTCCCTCTCAAATAATTATGTTATAAAACTCTCTAACTCTCTTCACTTTTCTGTCTCTCTTGATGAAGGGGGAAAGGGTATCATTTTGGAATCTGCTCGTCCGATTCCCAAAAAGTAATCACTATAAAATTCTCACAAATTTTTTTTCCCAAAGAAGTATATGAGACGTGGAAGTTGGTTTGTATATTGTTAAACTATGAAGGCTAGAATGGTGTGTATGACAACAAGGGTTTTTATTTGCATGGTATAGTTTTGTAGCTACTATTTGCTTTGTAGCAAGTTTAAAAAAATGATTCTGCAAGGCGGTAGTATGATATATCTGTAAAAGACGTTATCGTAATATATCTACATATATATGCATAAATATGTGATGTGAAATTTATCTAGTTGGAGACTACCTTCTTGTTAATTATTCAGACTTGTTGAGGACGTGTGGGAAACTTGAAGGTATTGGCAGATGCTGGATCTGACACAAGACTGAGTCTGTTACTGGAGAAGGGGGCGCTCTCTAGTGGATGCTTGATCTCTCTAGCCACCATTACACCACTGTTCTAGCTGCAGGCCTCAAGTTGGGTTTCTCTTGGATGCACCGCTACGCCAGTGCAAAAGGCCCCTTATAGCCGCTTGTCCACCAGCTCCAGCTTCCTCTGCCCTTCGCACTTCTTGGTGGCCCAGCTCGCAAATGTTGAGATATCGAGCTCTAGTGAGGCGGTGGACACTGATGACCCGCCTGGGGGATAGGCCCCGCACTTACACCACTGGCATGGTTGGTGAGATCTTGGGTGATATGCGGCCAGTGGGATGACAGGCTGTGTGACAGCCACTCTAGAGACTGGCATAGTTATAGCGCCAGCTCATTTAGTCGGGTTCACACTATAGAGAACCCGTGTATGTATTTGGTTGAGTACCTTTCATATTGTGTGTACTCTTATTCTTGTATATGGTGTGTTGAGTGTTGAGTAGAGAAGAAGAAGATTTCAGCCTCTCACCTTGTGTGTTCTCTATTAGGGTTTTGTGAGTGTGTGTGTGTGCTTGCAAGAGCTCAAGCTCTCTTCCCCCCTGCATCTTTTCATGGTATCAGAGCCTGGTTCGTGCTAAGGGCTGAGCTGCAAGCAAGAGAACCACATGAAGCGGTACGAGGGTAAGAGCTTCAACTACTCTTCCCTATTGTGTTGGTGACTACACCCTTGTCGGGAGCTCTACGGGAGGCACCGGCAAACGATCTCCGATTGAGGAGCTTTCTTCGCGGGAGTGAAGCTATAGGGCAACTATAAAGTCCTTTGGACTGAAATTTTCGGGCCGAAAACGCGTTTCGGGCGCGTCTGGACCTCCGTTTTTCAGAAAGCAGGCGATTTTGAGCACTGCGGGTAAGTCATCGATTCTCTGCAGAACTCTGTTTTAAGAACTGCAGGAAGACAAATTGACTGTGCAGACACTGTGGGTGCTGCAAAGAGGTCTACAGTTGCCATTGGGTGTATGTATGTGCATTGAAGTCACTGGTTGTGACATTTGAGAGTACTGCAGTACCGCTGTGCAGAAAATACAGCATTTGTGCAGAAAAACCAGAGTGCAGGTTTTGGTAAAATTGTGTGTTTGGCAAGATGTCTAATGATGGCATAACACAGATTGTGGCTGAGAAGCTGGATAATATTCATTCTCGGAACTTATACAGTAAAGATAGAAGAACTCTTTACACTTCCATAAGCCCGTCCATCATATGGTCACAAAAGCAGTCCTCACAAGCTGCACAAGTATAGGGTAACTCATCTATGGGAATGATTCTGCTGGTTATTGCCGCACCTATCTCAGTGGTATGAGGTGATCTAACAAAAGGACCTCTGAGAGGCAAGCCAAAAACGGGGTAAAGGCATATCTTCTCATGAGGAAGAAAACACGCCAGTAGAAGACCCGCTCAGAAAACCCAAGATGCCTTGATCTCATGACGCAGTAGTATTGGGGACCCAAACCCAAGGCTTCAATAACCATGGCCAAGCGGACATTGTTACGAAAGTGCTGCTGACCCCAGGGTGTTACCCTAGTTATATTTTGATAGGTTCGTCATTTGGTCTGCGCTACAGAAGTTCCTAGGTGAGGAAAAAGTGAGCGCTCATACTGTTCTATAAAGTCTTTCTTCACAGACTCTCTTGCGTCTTGAAGGTGAGAAATCATCATGGATAAAACTAGTTCTTGTTGCCAAGCCATGAAGGAGATTAAGAAAAAAAAAGGAGATTGATGGGAGTAAGATTACTGTGAGCGACAAGTAAAAGTTACGACTTATATAAAGGAAGGAGCTAGCGTAACCTAGAAGCCAACGGTAACTTGCCACTGAAGTTTTACCGTCTTTCCATGATTTGAGTTTGACACATTTTTCTATAGAAGGCATTAAGAATTTTGAGATGAGGAGATAAAAGAAACTTGTAGGCTAAGTCACCTTCTTTCATTGAATTCAGATATAAGGTCACAATATCTAGGGGATAACTTCTTATACTCCCCAAGAGATAAAGAACTTCTTTTGGGCCGTACTCGAATGAAAACCAAAACCTTGGTATCCAAAACATCGATTCTCACTTCTGGACTCATTGTTCTAAAGCCTTAAAACAGGTGGGACTCCTGAGAAGTATTCTAGGGAAAGGGTCTTCCTTTTTTAAACAGAAACTTTCTTTTATTTAGAGAGGGAATAATTATAAGATCAGAAAGGAAGATTCTTACTCCTGTATACTTCGAAGGTTGGGGAGGAATCTTACATTCTACCCCACTTAAAAAGTGCGAGATGTCCTCATCTCGCAAGGTAGAGGACAGCTCTTTTTCTTAAGATCCAATTTTATTCTGGGGTTCCTTATATTCTGGTCAACCCAACAGAACACTGGGATAAATATCCCTTATATAGAACTCATCATTAAATAACAATTCATTAAGATTATATCATTCATATCTTTAACATGATAATGGTCCATTAGACCGAAAAGTTTCATTCGGAACATTCCTCCACGGAAATTTCAGTCAAGTAAGTTCTCAATTTGACATCCCTTAACTCGATCTACCGGTCAAGTATTAACAGTAGCAATCTGACAGCACAACCCACTAATCTCATAGTGATTTGTTGAATTCGTTATCATCCTTCTAGTTATGAATATCATCACAGGGACTCGTCCCATTCCCCCTCATTGTGGTTTCATTATATTTCAACTAATTTTTAAAATCAACATTTTTCAATCAGCATTTTCAATCAGAATCCAAATCAATTCATCAATTCTCAAACAGAATTAAAAATCATATCAATCACATTCAAAATCATCATCTGGATAGCATTAACACTTATAATTTCAAGTCTTGGATTTACTCGTATATACTGTCAGTAAAGAGCTGCAGTATACTCTCGGTATATACGGGTAGTCACGGCCCTTGGAATTATAAGGTAAATACTATCATGTCTAGGCCTCAAGCACGTCAGGGATTCTATATAATTGCGGCACTTCCATCTGAAGACTCAATTACCAAATTACGAATTTCAGTTTGAATATCAAATTGTATGAATTATCTCACACAATTATAATCTTTTTGTGTCTCTTGATAAATTTTTGATATATTTGTCTTCTCAGTTGATCTTTATTAACCAAATGCTCTGATACCAACTGTAAGATCCCTGTTTCCACCGAGCAACGGATTCGGGGTACTGGCAACGGAAGTAGCACTTCTCGCGCGGGACAGGGGTCCCACACTCGGGGCCTCGCCCACGGATATCCGGATAAGAGACTAATCTGTCGGTTGTTCCAAAACCGAACCCGAAAAAACTTCCTTAATCGGAAAACACGGGCGATTCCACCAGGATAACTTTTTACTCTAACGTAGTCAAGATCATTTCTGATCGAGATGATCCAATTACATCTATAAGATACTTAGTCAGTTCAAGGAAGAAACTTGCACTTGGATCATTGGGATCAACGCTTTTTTCCCCATTCAAGAGGCACAGCCGTTGATTCCTATCCATAGAACAGTTACTGTCCGGGATTTATTTTTTCTATCGTAAAAACAAAAGTTTGAGTCTCGATTTACGGATCCATCAGTCCAGCCTAACCCCATCCGATCCCATGGGTTAGCCAACCGCCCAACCACTGTAGTGATGGGATCCAATTTTTAATTCGGTTAGGTTTTGTCCCGGGTACCAAGGAAAAGAGTTCCAAGGCCCCCTAGCCGGATGTTCATGCAAAATAAAACTAGTCACACCACTCACACACCCAATATGAAATTGCCTTTTCACAGATTCAACCAGTTTAAAACAATCCTTTAATAAGACCATAGTATCACTGATCACCATCTTCCAATTTATCCAGTTGATTCTTAATTTTTCCATCATTCCTTCATCAGAGTATCTATGGCATCATTGGCAACTAGGACGCTCACCACCTGTCCACTCAGGGGCCGTTTCCTAATCCCTAGCCCATAATACTCGGCAATATAATCACTTATCAAGATGGACTCTCGTTGAAGATCAGCAAGATCAACCAACAGATCCATATAAAGAGCCATGGACTCATCCATTGAAGACCAGCAAGGTCAATCAACCAGATCCATGCCCGATTTCAGAAAACAACTCCAACTCTGTTCCAATATCTTCCTCGACGCACGCGTGGATATCCTAGGCGACCCAGAGCCCGAGCACCGTATGGTCAGCACCCTCTAGGATCCTTCGCAGGTGACCTAGCGCTTCACTCATAGGCCGCTTCCTTGGCCCCTCATCCACCGTACCGGAAGCTCACCATTTTAATCGCACCGAGGCTGGTCAAGACCTCGGCCGACCTTGCTACGCGAGACGTCCTTCATTGACTCTCCGTCAGCAGTTGCAACATTATCAGTTAGGTCTCCACGACCTTAATCACAAGATAGTCACAATGCTCCCCCAGCAATCTTGACATAAAACAGTCATTTACAAACAGTTTACAATACAGTTTCTATTTTTACTTTCATTTTTTCACATTATCCCTCATCAATCCACATTACTTATTCCATATTCCATTTATATGTATACTCATCCCTTCACATCATTTTCCATCTCAACACTTCATATTCCTTCACATCACATATCGTATATTCACATCCATACATATATTCACATCTCCACATCCACATCCACATTCACATCCACACATCCACATCTACATCCATACATCTATTTTCACATCCACATCTACATGCACATTCACATCCATACATCCACATCTACATGCACATTCACATCCATACATCCACATCTATATGCGTACATTCTCATCTACATGCATACATCCACATCTCTATGCATACATCCACATCCACATCCACATTCACATTCTCCTCATACATCTACATCTACATGCATACATCCACCTCCACATTCACATCCACATCTATACATCTACATCTACATGCATACATCCACCTCCACCTCCACATCCACATCTACATCTACATGCATACATCCACCTCCACATCCACATCCACATCTATACATCTACATCTACATGCATACATCCACATCCACATCTATACATCTACATCTACATGCATACATCTACATCTCCATTCACATCCACATCAATACATCTACATCTACATGCATCCATCCACATCTATACATCTACATCTACATGCATACATCTACATCTCCATTCACATCCACATCAATACATCTACATCTACATGCATCCATCCACATCTCTATTTACATCCTCATCTATACATCTACTTCTACATGCATACATCCACATCTCCATGCATACATCCACCTCCACATTCACACTCACATCCATACATCTACATCTACATGCAAACATCCACATCTCCATGCATAATAAAATTCTTTTAATTAATCTAGGATGATAGTTCCTAGAATATGGTAGGAAGTCCTCTTTTTATGCTTTGAATGAATTTATCTTATGCGTAATTTCTATAAAAATTTTGCCATAGCTCCGCTACTATGACTGATAAATCTCAATTTTTTTCTAAGGGATAAAGCTTATCATTAAGAAAATAATTAGAATGGTCTCTAATTGGGTCATCAATCCATAATAAAGGATTGAATCATCAATGTGCATAAACTAAAAGCATAGAAAAAAGGCATTAATTTGGCCTCAAGCATAGCTTAATCTTGGATTAAGAAAAAGCTTTATGAAAAGCTTCATTTGGATTGAGAATGGGTCATGAGTATGACCATTTCTTGAGTGAGAGAGAGAGAAATTACATAAAAACCATTAGAATTTAACATAAATGAAAATTAACTTCAATAGCATTTATTAAATTATGTAACTCTTCACTACTATTCACCAATTAACTTCAATAGCATTTAAAAAACCATACCAATTAAACTTATCAAGCTTGAGAGGGGTTGAGAAGAGAGAATCATTGAGTAATTATAGAAAAGACCAAAATTCAATATACTTACCTTATAATTTGCTTGATTCTTTATTCACGGTAGAGGCCCCCAACCAATCAATTGGTTTAGTATGTTGATGGAGCCACCAATGGGGATTGAAGAAAGAGAGAAGTGTCAAAAACTAGTGAATTATTAAAGAATTCACAGTTCTTGGCTTAGGTGGAGTAACAAAGCATAAGACACTATATATTTTGGCTTAGGTGGAGTAGAGTAACAAAGCATAAGACACTATATATTTTGGCTTGGGTGGAGTAGAGTAACAAAGCATAAGACACTATATATTTTGGCTTAGGTGGAGTAGAGTAACAAAGCATAAGACACTATATTTTGGCTTAGGTGGAGTAGAGTAACAAAGCATAAGACACTATATTTTTTTCAACAAGGGAAGGCTTCTATTTATAGGAAAATTTGAGCTCCTAACCAAACAAACCGATTCTAGAATTTTCCAAGTCAGTTTGGTCACTTTTTGACCATTTTTAGGTCAGTTAAGCTAACTTTTTGGAACTAGACTTGAATGAGGAGAGAGGAGAGATGAAATATCTCCATTTTTATGAGTTTAAAACTCATTCAAGCATGTGAAATATGCACCTCCTTTAAAAAACTCCCCTTCCTTACATATGTGTCATAATGGAATCATTTTAATATTGCTCATAGTTTTTTATTAATAAACCTTGTACATTTTCAACTCTTCATCTTATGTGAAATATGCACCTCCTTTAAAGAACTCCCCTTCCTTACATATGTGTCATAATGGAATCATTTTAATATTGCTCATAGTTTTTTTATTAATAAACCTTGTACATTTTCAACTCTTCATCTTATGTGAAATATGCACCTCCTTTAAAGAACTCCCCTTCCTTACATAGGTGTCATAATGGAATCATTTTAATATTGCTCATAGTTTTTTACTAATAAACCTTGTACATTTTTAACTCTTCATCTTATGTGAGCATTTAAGGGACTCCCCTTCCTTACATATGTGTCATAATAAAATTATTATTCCCAAAATATCTCATATTTTTAATATTGCTCATAGTTCTTTACTAATAAACCTTGTACATTTTCAACTCTTCATCTTATGTGAGCATTTACTCATTTTTGGGTATCTTCTTTTTACAATTTGGATTTATCTCCTCCCTACACATGGATTGATGCTATTGGCCCATAGGAACCTTAATTGGACCATAATCTAAAAATTTCTGAAAATCTAGACCCTTAGACTAAGGTTCTTTATACCTATTTCCAATTAATTCCAACTGCACATCGGAAAATTCTTTCTGAATTTCTGTTTCAAGGGAATTCATCTTAATTATATGAGATATTTTTCTATCCAAAAATATTCAAAATCTGAATATTCTCTCTCTAGAATATTTTCTCTCTCTAGATTAAAACAGTTAGAAACAAGGTCTTTATATTTCAGAAGAGGGATTGATTACAGGGGAAGATACTAGACATCAAAAAGGGGGTTGGGGGAGGAATCTTACAGGCATAAAATGCAGCTAGTACTGAAGACCTACCTCAGGGGAGTATTCAACCAGTGGTGGAAGAGAACGAGGAACAATAGCATTTTGCGAGCTGGATCGCCGAGAAGTGCGAGGAGGGGAGGAAGCTGAAGCTAGTGAACAAGCGACTGCTTGGGGCGTTGAAGAAGCTGGCAGGATGATAGAGGTGGCGTTGTGGTGCATCCCCAGGAGAAACCCAGCTTGAGGCCTTCAGCTCGAACAGTGGTGCAATGGCTGGAGGGATTAAGCATCCCACTAGAGGACCCCCCCCTTTTCCACCGTAGCCTACTCCCAGTCTCGTGTGAAATCCAACATCTCCTAGTACCTTCAGGGCTCCCACATGTCCTCAACAAGTCACAATAATTAACAAGTAGGTAGCCCCGAACTAGCTAAATTTGACATCACATATTTGTGTATATATATGTATGTGTGTGTGTGTGTGTGTGTGCGTGTGTGTGTTTTGAAACATTTATATATAGTACTATAACTGCTTTTACAGATACGTCATACTACTGCCTTACAGATTTTTAAGGGCACCCTCAATGTCTGCGTCTCATCTTCTGCTCTAAAGGATGATTGGTCCCATCTCCATTGATACCTAGTTGCATGCCAGAGTGCAAAAGGGTAAAGACAAGAGCCCCTTTTGAAGATTCACCAACCAACTCATCTCCTTTAGCCCACACTTTGATATCAAGTCTTCCTCCATTGGGGCGCTCCACAATAACAAGAAAAGTTTTTCTTGTTTGGTCTTCTTATACTAGCTGAGAGTTTTAGGTCAAGCTTTACAAATCACCCCTTTGGAGCACACTTTCTCTTGACTAAATCCTGCTGAATTAGAGGTCCTCTAGGGCCTGAGTCTCATAGTAAGTCTCTGAAAAAAAGAAAACATGGTACAGTATAAGCATTGCCCAATTGTAATCCTTGTGAAATTTACATCACATATATTATTTTACATCACATCTCCTAATGCATGTGCCTCACATATTGTATATTTTTTTTCCATAGCAAGAAAAACTATGTGAATAATGCGATGGATCTATC